>NC_089202.1:7982462-8294962 GCF_963930695.1 Labrus bergylta | reverse complement strand
TGGCTGAAACTCATAGAGAAAAGTCCGCTTGGAAATGGCTCACTGCGCTCGGAGCAGGTGCCTGCCCTGCTGAGCTGAGAGCTCCGATGTTAAAGGCACAATGACAGAGATTTTCATTTCACAAGAAAAAAATAACTCAATAACTCAAAAATAACTCAACTAGCCACGTATTATCAGTTATTCATAAGAAAAATAACCACGTTGTTCACAATCAAACACTTTAAAATGAACCATTTTGTCAATTTGTGATACATAACTGTATTCCTAGAGGCTGGAACTGTGAATGTTTGGTTAAACTTGCATTTATAGTTACTTATTTGCTCTTGAGCATAATGAAATTAATTTTTGAGTATGCAATTTGCATTTTTCTTTTAAATAACCAGAGGAAGATATTCTGGTGCATTCAGTCTCAGATCAATCACTTTTCTTCATTAGACATGCTGGAAAGGCAACTACATGAAGCTTTAGGATGGAAAACAAGCAGGAAACAGCTAGACTCAGTCTGCTCAAAGGAAAAAAGAATGATCAACTTTATAAACCTAAATCCCACTCACTCATTTATCCATTGTATCACGTCAGTCAAGTCTGTATATAAATCCAGAGACTTTGTGACTCGCCCTGAGGGAAGAACACTGGGAGTGATGGGAAACACAGACTGGTGAAATGTGCTAGTGGCAAGCTGATTTGAAACGAGGACTAGCTGGACTCCAGGTGTGCTCCTGGGGCACTTCGACACACAAGCAGACACAGACAATGAGTGCGCCTAACACACACACACACACACACACACACACACACACACACACACACACACACACACACACACACACACACACACACACACACACACACACACACACACACACACACACACACACACACACACACACACACACACACTCTAACACTATAATCAAGTGGATACAGATTCAGTCCTCCTCCTCTTCCTCCCTTCCTGTCTTTCTGTTGTCCTCTCATCTGTCGTCTGTTAGCAGCAGACCACACCATATATAGACCATACACGTGTAGACACACACAAAGTATACACAATTAGGGCAGGGTGAAGTCCTTCAATCTACTGTTCAGTTATCATACCTACCTCGATAATAATAAAGGACATATTGGATATTTCAAACATCCGTTAATATGTTATCATTGTTCTGAAAATGTTCTCCTGTTTCATTAGTTGTAGTCATTGGATGTGCAGCTATTGTACATTTAAAAACTTTTACTGATACTGCTGTTTCATTATCCCCTTGAGGTCGGAGGCATTCTCCCCTCATGTTTTAACACCTGGTCTCCTTCTTTAAAAAGGCGCGTATAATCTCACCAGAGTAATGCACAACCATGTAATATAGGCTACATCTATTTGTTTTTCAGGACAACCTTTAAAATCAGAATGTCCATCCCCCGAGGATGTCAGGTGGAGTCCTAATTAGTTATTTCACTATAAATACAAAATATATTTGGATACAGCCTCTGATTTGTCGACAGACCGAAACAAAAATGGCAGCCGACTGTGTTAGCCAAGTGGGTTACATGTTACACTGTTTTAGTGAAATGTATAAATCATTACAGATTACATTCATTTTTGGGGGGAAATTGGATCTGGATAGTCACTGATCTTCTTAGTGAGATAGAAGAGCTGCTGGATGTCCTAGATAGACAAACAGAGTTCATCAACGGAAACCCGCCGAGCTGACAAAGCCAGTGGATTTAACAGGAAAGTTGCTGCATTGAAACGTTCTACTGTTTAGAAATGATGACGTAAACACAGCCCTGTTTTGTCGTATAAGACAGCGTCGACCTCAGAGGGTTAAAAACTGCTTAAGTTATTGCTTAAAAAAATACTTTACTCACCTTAAAGGGATACTTCACCCATTAGCATTAAGCTTTGTATCATTAGAAACCTGGTAGTATTTTTGAATGGTGGAGCTTCCAGTGACGCAAAATGAAGATTTTTGCGTCACTGGAAGCTGTTGCGGTTAGCGGGGGTGAAACTACAACGCTAGTTCCTCATACTTTCGACCACTGAAGCTACAGACCTATCACAGATCAGTGGGTGGGAACTCACGCCCAGAATCGAAACTTAACGTCCGCCATATTGCTTGGAAGCTATGCTAACAGGCTCTATGGAGAAAGCTGATAATGACGAAAAAATATAACTATAGCGGCGAGATGGCTGCTGCAGACAGGCTGGTCTTATGTTTTGGCTGCCACACGCACACACACACACACACTCCCTTTGGCTGCCGCTGACCGCTGCCCGCCACCTGCTGCCTGCCGTGCTGGCTGCTTAAAGAGCAATGTTGGTCTGTTAGTCGTTTGGTCCACCACAACTTTACAGGACATGGTCATGAAATTCTGGAAATGTATCCATTTTGTCCGAAGGTTCATAATGTCTTGAAATAATTGCACTGAAAAAATATCTGTTGACTGCAGGAACTCATATAGTCAGATTACACTCTGTGAGATTTTGATATGACTGTCACACATAAATACCTGTTTGAAATAAATAAATCCGATCTCCCAGAAAAATTCTGTTGACCCACTCGCCCTGAATCGTGACTTAGATGCAGAAGCAGAAGTCTGTGACATGGAGGGGGATCACAGTTTTAAGCCTTTAACTACTGTTGGTATAATACACCTCAGGAATTTGAAAAATGTCAATGTTTGAGATCAGGTGGACTCCTTATGTGTGCATTTGGTGACGTGACAGATCTCAAATGTGTAAAGCCTTGTTGTTACAGCAGCAGAAAACTTTGTGACGAGCCAGGTTGGATAAAAAGTAAAAGTCTGACAGCAAGTTGTACCTCATCTCTCACTGAGAAGGTTTAGGGAAGTGTTACTTCAATCAATTATTTTTAAAAAACAGAATGTACAGTACTTTTAACAAGTTTTTCAAAGATGTTCCCCCATGACATATTTTTCCGGTTATTAAAGCACCTTCGACAGGAACCCTTTAAGAAGATAATCCTAGCTGTTTCTTTGAAACTAGTTATATCGTCTGTGATAAACAGTAATTCACCTTGCGTTTGCACTGGACCGACATATTGTAATAAAAAAAGTGATTGAACTTATATGCAACTTCCTTTAATTATTATAAAAATAAACCCTTTGTTGTTGCTTGGACAAACATAAGAAGCATAATTTCCTGGGCTGCAGAGGATTTCTCCCAGGAAACAGGAACCTCTTCATTTGTGTTTATAGTGGAGGCCATGTTAAAGGTTGGTGAAAGGATCAATCAGCAACCAAAAGAGAGATTGCCTCGTGGCAATTAAATACACAAATTTGGAGTCCTTGGAGCTGTCCTCATTGTTTTTCTTGGCTTTTTGTTTCTGACACAGTAATAGACAACCGGGAATAGTGTGTCATTCACTCACACACACAATGAGCTACATTTAAACCAGCAGGAGAAACATAGTTTGTTTGTCTTGTTAGCTCAAGACACATACAAGGACATGTATGCAAGTAATCACAGACACACTGACACACACCTTTGGCTGCGATTTTTTTTTATTTTTTTACTGCTGGACACACACACACACTGCTCAGACCTCTGTGTTAATAACAAGCAGCAGGGTTAATAGGAGGGCAGCAGCAGACTAAAGTGACACCGCAGACTACTGATTAGTCAAACTCGTCACAGTTATTATCGAGCTTTTCATCTACAAGAAGGCCTGCTGTTCTCAGGCTGTTAACCTGACACCTTCATGATATATTATGAAACTTCTCATGCTGGGACACAAGGACTGATGTGATTTATTCTCGTAAATACTGATTTGATATAAAAAGTCATTCAAGGTCAAAGGGAGCTGCTGAAGAATTTATGACAGAGTTTCTTTAACATGCCAAATTTGGTTTTCTCAATGGCCATTTTTAGACATGCAAGCAGCAGGCGGAATTTTATGAATTTCAATTTAGTGCAAACATTCATGGTCCCCAGAGGATAATTCCTCATGACTTTGTTGATCTCCTGAATTTTTTGAGACCATTTTTAGTCAAATGTCTACAGAACTATTCCAGCCATTTCATTTGGTAAGGACATTTATGATTCCCCTCAGGGTAGATTTGGCACTTAAGTTACTTTAAATGTTTGACTCATGTGCGTTTGCTGAGCAAACAAAGACTGTGGCCATTAAACATTCCTATATTTAAGTCAGGAATAGTATACAGTACCTTTTCCCCCTCATACATTTGTAATATAAAAGGATAATCCTGGTCTGCTTCCATTAAAACTATGAATTTACATTCTTCAGAAAAAAAGTATGAGACATTTTTATCTACGCTCTCTGACTTTGTCTGGACACTCTAAGAAAATAAATAATTTTCTCAATTAGACTTTACTCCTTGATTTAACACAAGGTAAAATAAAAAACAAAGCTTGTTCTTTGTTGCATGCAGTTTGTTGGTCCTCTTTTTTCTTACACCCTGCATGCTGTTCTTGGCTACCCCAGTGCTCAAAGGCTGACAGAAAGAAACACCCACCCAGAGAAAAAACCTGGACAGGGCAGTGCCAGCAGATTTAATTTTTTTTTTAAAAGCCTAACACCTCTAGAGCTTCATAAATTACGAATAAGATAGATATTTTAATGTTTAAGTTTAAATATTGTCTTTAAGAGAATATACTACTTTAAGCTTTTCATGGCGCACACACATCTGACTAATCATTTGGTGTTATACCTTACTGGTATATAATACTAATGGCCAAACACTTAATCCTTAAAATGCTCAATTGAGATGGAAAGCATGGTAAACATTGTGCCTGATAACATAGAGCTGCTAGCAGATTGTTTCCCATCTGTAGATCTACACTATATGATGTTGGATCAATAACTTATTTGGAAAATAGCAAGTAATTACTGGGGAAATCTTTACATCATTCATAACATAAAGGTGACTTGCCAGATTAGCTATAGCAAAACTCACAGATCTGACATCCGCTGTGGGAGCAGCTTTTTGCGGGCGGCTTACACTCCTGCCTGCTGTGACTCGTCCTGAGCTTGTGGCCTGTGGGGAGGGAAGAAGAGGACAGGAGACTATCCACCTGAAAACACTGTAATCATACCTCAGAGCTATTCAGTCTGTCATCCTGAGGGGGCACGGAAGCATTTCTTTATTTATCATATTTGATAACACTGTAACCTTCTATTCAGCACAGTTGTCACACACATTAGCGCTCTGTGTGAAAACGCTAATTAACTCTAAAGAATATTGTGTTCCTGTGAATATAATGTAATTTATCTGGTATTATATCATTTCCACTTTCAAAATGTAATATAAGCCATATTGAAAAAGATACAAGAATATTATAAAAGCCTGAAACCATATTTTTAATATCACCCAGCATGACGGTAAATAAGAGAATTTTTGTAGTATGTAAGCTATTTTTTCTATTTTCAGGCCACAAAAAGCAGAAAACATAACGAACAAAGTTTTTTACACCCACAGTGTGAAATGTACGAACAGTTTCTACTCTTGCCACATCTACAGTATATCAACATTTCTCCTGGAACAAACTGAAAGGACTTCTTTGTGCTTTGTTACAAAGAATGCAGGCATAGGAGATGACAAAACGCCTTTTCGCAAAGTGTTTGTGGCTTTGTTGTTCATCAGATTGAAACCCTTAATTATGTTCTTTTAACCTAGTTTGAGCCTTTAATCATTTGATTTTTTTTTTTATCATAATCAAGTAAAAACACTCATGTGTAGAGTTGATTCTAATAGAAATAAATAAAAAAACATGTTTTGAATTCTGAGTGAAACCGAATACCACCTGCTCTCAAGGTGTCTAATATTCCTCCTTAGCGCTCGTGTTTTGGCTTCTGCCACTGATGAGGAGATGATCTCATAATATATGCCACTTGGTAAACACTTGGTACACTTCACTGTGTTGTTGGTCCCAGTTGGAATTAGACTACAGTAACGTTAGCAGTGTCACTGTGATATTGTATGCAACAAGCTGATTTATTTAAAGGTGCTGTATGTAACTTTTCAAACGTATTTATCACATTTATCATTCCCATTTATAAGCAAATGGTGAACTGATGTGAAAAATGACACTTTCTCTGTCTGTCTCGGTTGCCTGTCTTTTCATTCTGAGAGTGTCGGGTCAGATTTTCCCCGGGAGTGACGTTCTCTGAGCGTTCTAAACTGCCTTCTCACTTCCCTCTGCTTCCAGCAGTAGCGCCAAGATCGAAAATCGGCACCTGGCACATGTCACGGCACATGGATATGCCACTTCGAGAGAAGCGGCATACCACTGTTATGGCATGGCACATGGAAGTTCCAGTGGCCTGCCAACCAACAACCAACATAAAATAGTTTCATGTACATTTTGTGATAGCTGTCAATCTAACGTACCGTGAAACTATGTAATGTGTAATCAATGTACAGTCCAACATCTACACCAGTCATAAATATGCCGGAAAAAAGGTTAATCTGTGTTGACGTTGTCATATAAGCCATAAAAAGCAGCCCATCTCCTCAAAGCAGAGGTTAATATGATGCGTACAAGTGGGATCACACTTCCTGCTATCGATTACTCTGACTGGCTATGCTAACCTAGCTGGAATTAGCTCTGCTAAGAGCTTTCTGGTAACATTGAAAACGAAATGTACATGAAACAACTTTACAAATGACAAATTTAATAAAAACAGTCGTGAAACTATGAATTTTTTTCTCATCTCCTGCGTATCAATATCAGCGTATCATTTGAGTTCAGTGTCAGCACTCGAGAGTCAAACATAGTTCAGTCTTAACATTTTTTTTGTCAAACTATAAACTTACAAAGTTCATAATTTCCTGTATGTTAGTGTGTGAATGGAAGGATAGATAAATGAATGGTATAGGAAGTGGAGGAAAGGTGGTGATGCTCTCCACAGCCTCAACCATAAAAACAATGGGAAAAAAAGAGAGAGGGAAGGGGAACACTACGGAAACTGCGATCAGAAAACTAATTAAACTCCATATTGCAGATCAACAATATTTTCTATATTAGGCCAGACAGATAAATTATCCTCCAACAGCTATGCAGTTACAGTAGAAATGCAATTAACACCAAAAAAAAATGAAAATACTAAGATAAATCAGGGGAACTCAGGCTAAAATGGGTCATTTGAGACTACTCTGACCAGAAATTAATGAAAACTTCTGCCTGTGGGCTGCATGTTTTACTCCTGCTGTTGTGTTGAGATGGATTGTATTCACAGACAAAACAGAGATGTGTTGTTTAATCTAGGAACTTAATGAATAAAAGAAAGCTTTGTTATCCCTTCAGAAATATGCCTTGCACCAAGTGCATAAAACATACATGACGAAAGACATGAACAATCAAACAGTAAAACACACAACAAATAAAGCTTTAAAGAAATGCTGCCAAGTATGATACTGTGCCAAATATTAAAAGACACATCAAACTGAGATATGGCAGTAATTATATTTAAAAATAGCAATAAAAGTAATTTAGCAAGCTACAGTACAGCAGCACCCCCTGCTGGTAGTGTTCTGGTAGTGCAGCTAAAAGAGAAGTAATTAAGTGTGATACTTCATTTTTTAATATGAATGAGGCATGTTTACAGTGTAGACTTTTTCTTGATTAAATACATCATGCACACAACTCTCTGATATCAAAACTGATGTAAATATATCTTGATGGATATGAAGTAAGCTATAACATTCTGTATGTTCAAACCTCTGTGGAGCCTCAATCGTAACTGAGGACAACATTGTCTGGTCCTAAGTTGGATAAATAAAATGAGCCCCACATTAGTGTTTAATTTGCTAAAATCTTACCTGGAGTTGTGAGTTGTTCAACCAAATATTTTTGAGCCAGAAGAGGTAAAAGTATAGAGTATGTTAGAGGAATAAGATTTATTAAGGTTTTAGGAGGATTTGGAAACCACAGATATAATATAATAAATGTTTGTGTGAGGAATAGTGAGGCAGGGCAGGTGAAAGGTGAATATTACACTTATTGAATTGGAGAAGTTTGCAAACCAGACAAGATGAAATAATATGTGATTGTAACCTTCTGAATCTGGTAAAAAGAAGAAATATTTGATGGGGAAGTAATGTTGACCTTTAATTATGACCATTGCATAAAAAAGAGCATGGAGGTCCGTGAAATGTGGAATTTAAATTTCTTTGCAACTATATTAACCCACTAATAAAGCACTGGGTTTTTAAAGATATCAACAATGGCTTTGATTTGTATAGCTTCTTCTAAGCTCCTAACCAAGTCTATAAACTGAGTTGAAACTATTTGTTTTAAATGATTTTTTTAAATGCCATAATCTGGAGACTCTTTCTGAGCTGTAAACTGTTTTACTTACTGTGGGAGTTCTCCTTGTTTGTTCTGGTCAGTGTTTATATCCCATCCCAGGCCTTTGTAGCAGAGGCGGTACACCACCTGGCTGACCAAATTAACATCCAGTAAGAAATATCCAGACTTCCTGCTCATCATTCTGGGTGATCTGAGTCAACCTTTTTTTCATGAAAATTTCCCTTAAGGTCCGCAGTCATTGTTTTTTTATAAAAATTTGAGTCCTGTCCGTGGTTATCGGGTTTTTTTTCGACATGTCGACTGGTCCTCTCAACATTTTTTCCCTTGGACCTTAAGGGAAATTTTCAAATCAACATCTTTCCATGAAAATTTAGATAAGTTTAAAGTCAAGGCAGGCACGGCAAGGCAGGTTTATTTATATAGCACATTTCAACAACAAGGCAATTCAATGTTTGTCACACAACCTCAAAAGCATCATGACAGAGGAAAATATTAAAACTTTTCATGAAAATGTTCAACTTTTTTGAAGCAGAAATCTTTTTAATGAAAAAAATTGAAGCCAAAATTTTTTCATGAAAATTTTCAACATTTTTAAAGCCAAATTTTTTCATGAAAAAAATTGAAGCTGAAAATTTTTCATGAAAAAAATTGAAGCTGAAAATTTTTCATGAAAATCTTCATTTTTGAAGCCAAATTGTTTTCATGAAAAAAATTGAAGCCGAAATTTTTTCATGAAAATGTTCAACTTTTTTTGGAGACAAATTTTTTTCATGAAAATTTTGAACTTTTTTGAGGCCGAAATTTTTTGAGAAAATTTTTTGAGAAAAAAAAAATGTTGGTTAAATTGTGTTCCTGCCTTTTTGTTAAGCAACATTTCAGGTTATAATTATCAGATTACCCAATCAGGAAGCAGATATGCAGGTCAACCAGCTGGTTGACTTGCCTGTTTAGGGTTTCTTTGGGCATGACTGGATTTCTTTCATTTCTGCAACAAAATGTTTAGTTTTTTCATACATAAACATCACAGAGAGTAGAACTTGTTAAAATAACCTATAATTTATTTAACAAATTGAATGAGTAGCAATGGTTAGAAAAGGTGATTAAAATAAGAAATTAGCAACTTGAGCCAGGCCGTTTGCGTAGACTGGCCACTCAACCGAGCGGTCAACCATGTTTTCTGAGGAATCGTAGATATATATTTTATTGTCAAATTTATTTCCTTCAACTAAAATATGACTGTTACAGGGTCTACAAATGATATGTGAAAAGATATATATTTTTTTTTACCCAGACGTTTGCTCTTTCTGAGGAGCTGTGCGGCGTCGAGTCACTCCCGGTATTTTCCACAGTTTTCAGATAATGATTTTTATGTACAGCAGCGCCACCTATTGGACATAATCAGAGTTACATACACTATTCAATGAGGTGAATGAGGATAAACAGCCAAAGATAGGTTTTCAGAGTTTTAAATACAGCAACATGGCGGCGGAAAAAAGGTCAACCGCATGGTTACAATGCACGTCTACTGTCTATGCCTTTTAAATGCTATGCCCAACCTTTTTATAGACAAAAAACAATGCAGGTTATTCATTTCTATATGTTACGTGCCGTTGTGTGTGTGTGTTTTCTTCTCTCTTCTCATGTGTTCCCTCCAGGTGTTGCCTCACTGCAGCCACTGATCAACACCTGTACCCAGTCTGCAATCAGTGAGTATAAAGAGCAGGAGGGAACTGTCAGCCAGTGTTCAGTGGACCATCTGGCTGTGTACTACTCTGAGAAACCTTGACATATTCATACTCTGTTTGTGGAAGGAGAGTGTTTTTCTAGGGGGAAATACTTTGTGATATTGTTTAGTTTTATGATTTTATAAATAAATGATTGTTAAATTTGCTTATACTTAGTTCCTTATTCTTTTCCCTGGGTTTTATTATGATTGTTACTCCCCTCATACCCTAGCCATCTCGGGGAACTTAACACCATAACATATTTTTTTAATACATTCTTTTATTTTGGAAAAATGAATCCCCCCCCAACTTCTAAGATGTTTCTAGACCAACTTTCAGTATTGTTACCTTTAGAGAAACTTACTTTATAAAAATACAACTCAGGACACATGTTTCAAGACCTTTAGTTACATTATTTTCCTACTTTGAAAGTTCCCCTAGTGGTTTTCAATAATAGTCATGGAAGAGGGAACGCCCCAAGTTCGTTCATTTTATATAAAATATGCAGGTTTTGTGTATGTGCAAGAATACTTCACAAACTGAAAATTTAAGTTTTCTAGCTTTTTCTTCTATTCAATTAGTTTTAGTTGATTATTATTTGTTTCTGTATATTTGTTCTTGTTGGTTTATTTACTGGGTCTATGGGTGGGAGTGGAGGAGTATGGAGAAGAACAGTGTACTCATTACTTTTCTTTGTGTGTATGTGTGTGTGTGTGTGTGTGTGTGTGTGTGTGTGTGTGTGTGTGTGTGTGTGTGTGTGTGTGTGTGTATTTTAGGATGCTGGCTAATGTACACATTTTTTATCAGCTCAGAAATATCTAAAACATTTCACCAATTTTAACTGTTAAAGGCACAGAGACGATTTTACATGCTTTTATCTCATCGCCTCTTGACTATTGAAACAGCCTTTTTACTTGCCTGAACCAATAATCTATAGATCGACTCCAGTTGGTACAGAACTCCGCTTGCCAGGCTTTTTACCAGAACCACAAAGCATGACCACACTGACTAGTTGGTCTGAACAATTCATTTTTGATAGTCTATGTTTTTTATTACCTCAAACATCCTAAAAGAATTATCTCCAGCTTCTTGTTTGTCTGTTATTAACCTCAGTTTTATACATCTCCACCTTTCTGATTTCCAGTACAACAATGGAAATACAAGAAGGAAATTAAAAGGTGCCATGGTGGAATTTATCCACAAGGTGGTGGTCTATGCTTTATGATCTCTTAATGATCTCGTAAAACAGCATGTTCGCATGTATGTATGCATCCAACTTTTAAAAAAGAAAATTGCATGGAAAACAAAAGATTACCATAAATAAATGACTTACAAATTGTTTTGATTTACTCAAAAAGGCTTTAAGTTCTTGCAGACTGGATTTCATTCTTAGCCCACTTTTGAACTGAGATGATCGGTTAATCAATAAGGAAGTCAGCATTTTGATCATCATATCTAACCTTCCCTTTATCTCAAAGATCCTGGAGAAAGTGGTAGCTAATCAGTTATGTGAATTTATCCCTGACAACAGTATATTTGAGGAGTTTCAGTCAGGATTTAGAGTCAGCACTGATATGTGCTTTATAAATTATTTTATACAAATAAAAATGTATTGATTGATTGCTTGTTATAATCCTAATTTCCAGCATTTCAATTGTAAATATTTTGCTTAGAATAGAATAGAATAGGTCTTTATTTGTCCACAAAGTGGAAAATTGTCTTTGGCTTCACAAGACAAAGACAAAAAACATGATGACAAACAAGACAACATTCAAACACAGCAGGAAACCAGGAGAGCGCCTGTAGTCCTCGACAACATCACAGTCAGCATGGTTCATAAAACAATAATAATTTTTATTTAAAATAATAATTTAGTATAATAATAAGCCAGAGTTTTAAGACATTTCATAAAGTTGTCGGTTTAAAAACAGTATTTTCATAAAACAATGTGCTGTTAGAGTTGAGGGGGTCGTTTTTCCTTTAGGAATTTAATACTTTTATTGCATTTGGTACAAATTATTTTTTTATAAACATTTTTTTGTGGCTCTTGGCAGTCTGAATCACCGACCTGATGGAAGCACTTCGAACTGGGAGTGATGAGAAGGGTCACTTATGTCTTGGGCTTTCTTTTTAGTGTTCAGTACATGCCTGTCACAAAGTGGCATCTGTGGTTTCCCTATGATTTTACTACCGGTATTGACCACTCTTGTCAGTTTGCTTTTACATTTAACATCTAAATGCCTGTACCATGCGACCATGTTAAAAGGCGGTATAAGCTCTTAAAGGATACTAAAAAGGTAAGTTAATCTTTCACCACTCACAGGAATTAAAAAAGAAATGCGGCCTCAATTTAGCAGGATTTAGAAGTAATTTCCAACAGTCCTGTCAGTCAGATGTAAGTCCGATGTTGGTGAAGACACTGGTCATCTCAGAAGTTCAATGAGTCAGTGAGTGTTAAACATCCCCAGACAGACTGTGATTCTTCACTAAATAAACTGTCTATGTGTGAATCACTATGAGTGGTCCATGAAGAGGAAGAGGAAGTGCAAAATAGGCACAAGGTCAAATCCGCACAGACACACTCAACAACACACATCTGTGTTTCCAAAATGACTTTATCAGCGCTTGTTTGATTACTAACTCTGACATCATACCTCAGGAGAGCTAATTTATGTGTTCCTGGCTACCCAGCTGTAAATGTGCGTGTGTGTGTGTGTGTGTGTGTGTTTTCACTAACATGCAAAGCAAGGATCAAGTCATTCAGGTCCATTTTTGCTCAGTTATTAAAACCCTGCCTGCTATCAAGCACACTAAATGATACCAGAGCACAAATCTCCAAGCTCTCTGTCACAGAGTTAAATTATTCATAGATTCTTATTGTGTGGTGTAATTATACCACATCAGCCTATGCATTTTGAGTTTCTCATAGCTGTTTTAGTGATTACTTAAGAAAGGGAGTGAGCAAAATGTAAAACTGTGAGGTGCTGCACTGTCCACTTCACAGTGACTTGACATCAACACATTAGCTAAAACTTACTACAATTTTAAGGAAGTATGGCAAGTAAGTCAGGTCAGTGTTTGTGTGTGTGTGTGTGTGTGTGTGTGTGTGTGTGTGTTTGTGTGTGTGTTTTTGTAGATGCTGTCTGGACCTGTTTTAGTTTTATTTCATAGGGACAGATACATTGACAAACTAAAAACAGCAGTCTGTAAATAGCGAATGCTGATTTGCAACACTTGTCCCTAGAAGGCTTCTGTGTAAATAAAATATTAAAATTGTAATTGTAATAAACATGTCATTGTAATACTGACATATCATATTAATAGTTCCTGCCTCATTCTGTTTTGTGACCGCATTCACAGAAAGTTCGGTAAATGTTGTGTAATACTATGAATAGATCATTAATCATAAGAATGTCACTCCATTTGCTTTTCTGCTGTCATAAATAGGATTTAGCTGGCGGTTTGGTTTTCTTAGACATTAAAAGAGGAAGAAAAAGTGACTCATTTTCAAAATGAAGAAATAAGAATGGAGAAGCATGAGGTAAGCCAGAGTGAAAAGAGCGAACAATACCAGGGAGGAGATAAAGGGCTGTTCCTTTTTGTTACACTGGAAAAGTGATGTGATTTTACAAAATAATTATTGAAATGTATCATTAATTATAATCTATATAATGAATCATAATCGTAACCTACAATTATATTACACATAGAAGCTATCTGAATAGATGGAGAGGGGGTGGGATTTTATACATTTTTACTTCTTCCCACTCCTCTTCCGACATGTCACTTAAATAGCTTACTGTCCAACAGTTGTTTGTGCTTTATACTTTCCACTGTTCGTAGTTATTTTTTATATTCAGTCTGTTTTTTTTTTCTTTACATGTTCGGAATTTAAAAAAATCCAAATCCAAATGTAATCTGTACTTTAAAAGACCCAAAAACAAATCCTCATTTCATCCTTTATTTTTATCGTTGTAGCAATGCAGTAAAATATTTACTTTACCTGAGGAAGTCCAATATTCCATTAAATTTTTCTTGATCTTGTTTCAGTAATCCAAATGTTCAAAACACCTGAAGGATTAAATTTTAACTCTCATTCTGGGGATAATTTGTTCCCTTCTGCTGAAAATGATCAAACAAGTTTTATGTTCTGTTGGGTTTTTCAATAAAGTATTTACATTTCCTGTCACTGTACCTGACTCAAGCAGTCTTTATTTGTAAAGTGCCGATTCATAACCAATGTTATCTAATTTTTTTAATTTTATTTTTTTACAAAAGAGCATGTAAAAGACCTTAATAATGTAATAAAAAGTCAGTTTATTCCTAATGTTGACTATAAATCCACTGAAACAAACTGTTTATCCTCTCTTAGTTAAACATACATTTCTTAATCTTTCTGACTTATTATCAGTGTGGTCTCTACCTGGAGCATGGGTCTGTGTCCGAACATACTGTTAATAATACCATTACTGTTATACTTACTTTGTTATGTAACTTATAATATTGTATCCTTTGTTTGGCACAGTTTACTTGATTTGAACCCTTATCCACTATGTAATATACTGTTTCATATACAGTATTTCTCTCAGATTTGAGGCTCTTGTGCTTCTCTTTTTTGGACTGCGATGTTGGAGCAACCTGGTACAAGAATTACTTATTACCTTATTAATAAAGCTCTGTCCTATCTTGTTTTATCTTAACCTGAAAGATTTAATCTCAACTCAGATTTGACAATGGGCGGAGCCTCTGAAATCCCAAACAGTAAAAAATATAAAAAAATAAGCTTGTGCCACAACATAAGTATCTTGTGTGCACAACTTACACGATGACTTCTGCGTACTATCAAAATATATTTAAAAAACCTGAACAGTCTTTGCAATTCTCTCAGACTTCAGATTCATAAAAATGTTTTTTTTTTCATTAGGAAAGTTAGCAGTAGAATCATCTTAACATCATTTTAACTCCGAGGAAAAAACTCCAAAGATAGTTAAAAGAAAAAGTCACATCTGTCTAGAACCTTAATGCCTTCAATGAAACTGAATTGCCCTTCTGGGATTAATAAAGTTATCTGAATCTAAATCAATGTGTCCTTGATCAAAACACCAAGCCTTTATTTGCTGAAGTTATCTTATGCTCCTCTTTTGTTTGTTCTTTAAAAGAGGGTGTGTTTGTGGTTGGCTTGGTTTAATGAAGATTTGTCTGTAAAGTTTGTAGTTTGTATTCTGCTTCTACACGTTATTCCACAAAGTGTTTCTGTGTATAACATGCTTCCACTTAACTAGACAGATGTAAAATATATGTACCTGGATGGTTTGATCTCAGCTGAAGACTGTATGTACTCGTTGGTCTTTGTAAAGGATTCTTTTAAAGGAGTTTAATATGAAACTTAATAAATACAATTAATTTGAAAATAAAATAACATTCAGTTTTATGACTGACAACTCCTGACTGACAGGAGGTGAGACCGGGGAGCATCTCATCCAGCGCCTGGACAATAAGCAATTGCGCCCCCCTAGGGGTGTCTTCTCTCCCCGCTGCTCTTCTGCCCCTACATGACTGACTGCACCTCAGCCGACCCTTCTGTGAAACTCCTGAAGTTTGCCACTGTCATAGGTCTAATCCAGGATGGTGATGAGTCTGCTCACAGACAGGAGGTGGAACAGCTGGCCCTCTGGTGCGTTCAGAACCAATTGGAGATAAACCCATTTAAGACACTTGGAGATGACGGTTGACTTCAGGAGAAGCCCCACAACATTGATCAAACTCCTCCCCTTAGTCCAAAAATAGTGATTGTTACAATGTTGCTTTATGAAACAAATGTCCACAGTTACTAATAATACAGGCAGAATAAATTATACTTAAAAAAATCCGATGATACAACAGATATAACAGATGATACAAGTGATACAAATGATGTTAAAATAAAGGCTTTATGAATACTTGCAGTAACATTGGGAACTTGGACAGCTCTACAATTTCTCTATACACTTATTTTCATCTTAGTTTTTTTTCCTCACTGGACTACAAGAAGCACTCTCCCTCTCTCATCAATTGTGTAGTTGATTTTAAACACTTAAAGGCGTTACATTTAATTTCTACACTTCCAGAAACTAAATTGATTGACTACATTGATTGAAGCATCAACACAGTAAAGCACCTGAGAACGTTCACATTTCTCTTTATTTTCTTGGTCTTGTCTCGTTCATAAAACAAGCATTTACACATGATTAAAAAAAAGATGCAGTTTCTCCCTTTATCATCTGGATTCATTAGTTTATCCTCGGAGAGTTGACATTCAATTTGTATCTATTTAAACCCAAATTTAATTTGATTTGAGCCTCAGATTGCAATGTACCAATTGGCTACCTGGGAAGCATGTCCTGTAGGTCTGCCACCACATAGGCAACCACAGCCCACAATGCTGAGCAGAGGTTCATGTCTTGAGGATCCTGGACTGTCATAGTATCACCTTCACTGTGGTGGAACCAAAAGTATCGACTGTCTTCAACATGAAGGCTAGCACCTGGGAGAAGAGAAATGGAGAAAAAGAGAGATTAAAAGAAGTTTCCCTGACAATGACAACACAATTGAGACACAGTTGTTCAAGAAATCTCTGAACAGATCTACTTCTGTTAGTGTTGGCCTCTGGTTCCACTCTGCCTGAGAAAGTGCTGCCAAAGTGCTACTGAAGTGCTTGGTCACTGCTGAGTTCTTACTGGCTCTTGCCTTCTTCTCTCCATCACCTCTGTCAACTTCATGAGCGGTTAGTCATGCCAACATCTGAACCCACCCTGGGTCAGTGTTGTTTTGCATCTCAACAAACAGTGCATGAGGAAGGCCTTGGTGGTCCTGTAGATGTCACTATCACAAATCACTGGAAAAGGTTGCAAGGTAGGGTAGGGTGTCATAGGTTGGTGTGATGATAAAGCTGAGTCAAGCCTGTGACTCAATGTCTGCCCAGTTAAAGGCTCAACTCCTGACACTCCCCTCTATGTTGTCCAGTACCCATACTGCTCTAGTGCAATGCCCTGTACCCTTGTACTCTTGCTGCTCCATTCTGACAACCTCAGACACAACAAGGTCCTTCCTCTCCCTCTTGTTTGCTCTGGACGGTACAATGGATGGCTCACCCCATCCCAAGCCTTCCCACCCTGTCTGGACCTTGCCCACAACCTCCTGGTGTTGAGAGTCTATTCACTGCTTTCTGTACCTCCAGCTCAGAGCTCCATTTCCTTCCTGTTGCTTTTTGGACCTGTGGTAACCTATGTAGCTTAGGTGCAGACTGAAGTTAGCTGACATGACACAATCATTGACAAGCCTTCTGAAAGCTGCTGCAGTATGGTTTTCCCCAGTTCTTTCTCTGAGAGAATAGCTGTATATTGCCTTCCCAGACTTCAGATGGGCTGGTCTGCAATTCAAGGGGTTTTATCCCATCAACGGTACTGACGCGCAATTCTCTTTTTTCCAAGAAAAAACTCATTGACTTGCATGCCGTGAATTTCATTCTTGCCCAGGTAAGCAGTTAATTCAGCCTCTTCAGGAGTCTGGATGTACATGGTCCAGGTTGGAGCAGACAAATGGTCTCGTCCATGTAGATCCCAGTGGAAAATGGCCTACCAGTTGCCAGACTCCCCCCGCATCCTGACTCGATCGAATAAAGATGACCTTAAATGCCTCCATGAACAGGATGTGGAGATGGAACATCCCATTGCAATCCCCTCTTCCAGGTGCTGCCACCCACTGGTGAACATGTGTGCCCGCGCCGAGAAAGCAGCGGCAGCAACTTGGGCTTAAGTGTCATGCCAAAGGACACATCTGACATGGAAGTGGGGATTGCAATGGGATATTCCATCTCCACACCCTCTCATGAACGTGTATAAATGCTATTCGTTAATACCAATGGACACTTTGCATAGCAGCCTCTACCATCATTGTGTGAATGGGTAGTTGTAGCATGCGGTGTAAAAGTGCTTTGAGTAAGCAGAAGATAAGAAAAGCTTGAGTCCATTTACCATTTATCAATAATTCTTGTAGCTACCAGAACTTATAATACTCCTGTAGCAACCAGAACTGCAGAGGCAGCTCATTTAGTTTTCAGTTCCTCTTCTACAAGTTAGACCTAGAAGTGTTTCTGAGAAAAAAGCACTTTCACTTCTACTTGGCTATAGTGAATCAGTCAGGACCAAAACCACAAGAAAATGAAATCAGGTTCATTTTAATTTAAGGTTAAAAAAAATAGGGAAATATTCACAAAGATTTTGGCAGCTCTATGTGAGTTCAGACCTGCTTAGAAACTGGTGACTGGTCAGAAGCCTTTCCAAAGCTGGACAATGTTATTGGGTTTCCTTACATAATTAGCTTAATGCAGACATTTCTTCTGTCTTTTTAATAGAACATTATATCTTTAAGTGTAAAGTGTAGGCTTGTTAATGTGATTTCATTAAACAGCTTCAAAAGCATATACATTTTTTAAACACCCCAAAAAGAGAATACTACAGAGCCTATATTTCTACCAGGGTTCTTCATGAACAACATTTATCCTATTTTTTTTTATCAAGATGACAATAAGTCACATTACTTTTTTGTTTTACTTGCAACTTACCTTTGTGTTTAGTAGTGTGTTGGTAGCAACATCTACAATTATTTGAATAATGATGAAATCATTTTTAAATCTGCTATAGGGGACTCTCCTCTGATCCTACTTTTAAGGACATCACATCTGGACACCACATCTGTACAGTAGGTTCTTGTTGTGTTCTGATAGTTTAAATAGCACAAGTATGTTACAATGTTACAATTCACTTAGCAGACGCTTTTATCCAAAGTGACGTACATCATAGAGTAAGTACAACACTAATCCATTCATACACCGCCACAGTAGCAGTGGTAGCAATGTAGTAAAAATAGTAAAAGCAAAATAGTAGTAATAAAGTAGTAATACTAGGGCTGTTAAAAATAATAGTAATTATTTTTTTCTTTCAGTTATCTAAAGTATAAAAAATTACTGTATTCACTTCTTCGAAACGAAAACAGAGGCAAAGATGTTATTTAACAGTAGTTAAAATGTAAAGAGGTCTGTGTGAAAACTGAACAAATAAACTGTTAGTAAGGCTGATTTATGTTGACTGAGTTTCAATATATCCAACATTAAGCAATGATTTATTTTCAAAAGAAACTAATAAAATACCAATACAATTACCCTGTTGTTTCAGTTATCAACAACTTCACAAATTGAATCACTTGGTCACATCAAGACTGAGATTCAACTTGAGAACTGACCACACTGACACTTGCCTTTTTTCACTTTTTGAGTTTAAACTCCAATTCAAAAAAAAAAAATCCCCTCAGAGCAAATCTTTCGCCACTTCCCGCTAAACAATACAAAATTCCTCCTGAGGAAATGAAACACAGTATTTTCCAGAGAAAAGAAAGGTCATCTACCACAGAAATTAGGATGTGTTACTTCCCTTTTCCACTGTTTTTGGTTTATGATCCAAAAAGAGTCATGTTCATAACATGTTTTTAATTTGCCTTTTATCATATCATCATAGTTCTAATTATATGACATAATTGTAAAATGGTGACTAAACGGGCCAAGTTTTACTTGGCATCTTGGTTAAATAGACCCTGTTTGATCTAGTCATGTGCCCTCCCCCACCACTGCAATGTCTCTGCCCCCCACCAACCAACCAGCCCAAACACACTTTGAAAAGTCCTGCCCTATCACCAACATGTGCTAAAACATTGAATCTCACCTGGCACACCAGCCTGCATCCAAGGTGAGATGTCTGTCCCTTCTCCGTGTGCCTCCAGTTTGGTGGTGTTAATGGGAGCCAACAGTTTGACCACTTCTTCCATCACCTGTTTAAACAAACACCAGCAAAGTGTCTATTAGAACGTAATTAAACATGATGTAGTCATCGTCAATGTTGTATGACCATGTAACTGGATGTAATGTCCACATAGAGGACACTGACTTTCTGAATGTTTGGACCTCGTAAAAATAACTAATCTAAGAAGCAATGTCTGAAGATAGGTTTAACAAGAAAAGGGGAGAAGATGGAAGAAAAAAACACAGAACTCAAACTTTTATTTGAAGAACACGGTAGTTTCTATCTTAATCCTACCTTCTTTGCTGCATCACTGCCAGCAAACTGCAGAGCCACTGGGGTGAAGGTTCCCGAGTCAGACTCCATGACCATGTCAATGTTGGACAGATTCACCTGTGTGGAAAGAGGACAAAGATGGGAGTAAGAAAGAGCAGAGAGAAGAGGAAAAGACAAAAATATATCAAGCGAGGACATGGACACAAAACAAAGAACCTAAAACTAAGAGAGCTTCATTCAATGGAAAGAGCAGGCCATTTAATGCATTATCTGCCTCATATAACTGTGGCTATTTTAGTTTTAATAATATGCAGTAGCACATGTTAGAACTTCACACTCTGTTAGAGGGTTCATGTGTAAAAAATGTACTTTTTTGGGTTGAATTCAGTCAGTGTGTGTCTCTATTTCTGTACTTTATTACATGGACTTGGTAAATGTTCTTGTCTTTTGACTATCCCTTTGACACCGCAGGTCACACCTACCCATTCATAGATTGATGGCAGAGGCTGCTATGTAAAGTGTCCATCAGTATTAAACTAAATCATTCATACACATGCAACTTGGGGTTAAGTGTCTTGCCCATCAGACATTGCTTTGGGAGCTGGGGATCGAACCCCAAACCTTCCAGTTGAGAGACAGCTGACTCTAGACCTTTACTCTTCCTAATTTTCACTAATGACCTTCCTCTTGTTCTAAATCAATCCTGAGCAGTGATGTATGCAGATGATACAACACTTTACTTACCAGCAGGAGCTACAGGCTGTTGTAAACTGGGCATGGGGTAACAAGTTAATTCTTAATTTATCAAAAACAAAGAGCATTTTTATTTGCAACAAATGTTAGACTAAAAGATAATCCACAGTTACATGTATCTGTAAAAGGAGTTCCTGTGGAACAAGTAGAAGAAGTTAAACTCCTTGGTGTGCTATTAGACAGCAGACTGAAGAAGTCTAAGCCAATTGAGAAAACTGTCAGAGTTATTGGGGAGAGGTCTGGCAGTTATAAGGAGAAGCACAAAGTTTTTACCACAGCATTGTATCTCTCGTGTTATACAAACCTTAGTCCTAACTCACTTGAGCTGAACTGTGACAGAAGAGCTAATATCACAAAATTGCATTTAACTTTAGGTTGGCCATTGGTGAAAGAAAGGACAATGATTTCTCTGCTTTGCTTTTTTAGAAATATTTCAATGTGTGAAATTCCAAATATATTGTTTAATCAATTGTTTTTTTTAATGGTAATGGTCATGATTTCAATACTAAACATGCTACAAGAGGTTGTTTTACACATCCACCCTCTAACACTAACGTAAGACAACAAACTGTTGAAGATGTGGCATGATCTTCCATCAGATATTACCAGTCTGACCAGTAAAACCGTTTTTAAAAAAGAAATTAAAGAAATATCTAGTGTCACTGAGACTCTCATGAACTTATCAATTGTAATACCAATGTTTGATAATTAGTGTAGAATTTCTATGTTTATTGTGTATATGTGTGTATGTGTATGCATATACAGTATGTATGTAAATGTGTGTATGTTTTTCTTGTTTTAAGTAGGAAAATAATTATACAATTTTTAAGGACAAACTCTCTGGCTTCTCACTGGGGTTGGTGAATGAATCACCTAAGTGCAGAGTCAGGTGTGTTTGTGGCTGATTGGTCTTGATTAAAACCAGGTGTGGGGAGCTTATATATACTCCTGGAATTCAGTGCTCTGTGCTGACTCATTATCTCACCTTCAGAGGTAGTGAGAGGGTCTCCCTGTGTTGTCGCTTGTTGTCTGTGTGTTCATAAACACAAACCAATAACTTTCTGTGTATTTGTGTCTATTGCCAAAATAACTTGGGGTGCTGGGTAGTTGATATACCCCAGCCTTTTGTGTAGAGTTTTAAGGCCTCCCTGGCAGCCTTTACTTCCATGAATTGTTTCTGGGTCTCCCGGAAAATATAGTTTCGAGTCAGCTGCCTGGCAGCAGTGGTTTAGTTGATAATTTTCAGTGCATTAGTTAGAGGAGTGTTTTGGCTCTATACTGTTTTCATTGTTCCCTACCCCCCCCCTCCAATCTATCGCTTGCGATTTTTGTGGTTATCCTTCTTGGATAACTTTAAGACACCCCTGGGTCCGCACCTGTGTCCCACTTTCCCGTTTTCCTGACACGATTTTAACATTAACACTGTATTTATTGATATAACGTGAACATTTGAGAGATAATCTTTTTGACTTGCAATAGGTTCATCTTGGTGTTCTTGATTTGTACTTTGCCTGTTATTGTGCTGTCATTTATTTATATTTTTGTCTTTTTCTGTTCTGTCTTGGACTTTTTATAATTTAATTTGTGTGGATTTTAAATTCATGTTTGTATGAGTGGACCCGAGGAAGAGTAGTCGCTACGTAAGTAGTGGCTAATGGGGATCCTGAGCCACAGCCGCCCCTCAATGCTCAATGATATTACAGATCATCCCCTGGTGGGCAGCCAAAGCTCTAAAGCTGGAATCTCTGCAGGACTGTTTGTCTGACTGCTTTGCACAAAGAGAAATCGGATGGCTAGCCAGGACCTCTCTCAATGTCTGGAAGTAGATTTCTACAATCTATGCTTTCACTATTACAATGTAGTCTGTTTGTTCCTGCTTCTTATCAAAGCAGCAGGAAGTCTGCCAAGGTTCTCAGTTGGCCTGATCATAGTTTCAGACCAAGCTGTGAATAAAGCAGACACAATTTGCTTGACCCCTTTTACTGCACGTTTTCTATTACATAGTGCAGTAACAGTAAACAGTACCTTGTGTAGATTGTAGTACTGCTGTGCTCCGACTCCACCCTGCTCTTCAGCCGTCCACAGCACCGTACGCAGAGTCCTCCGTGGACGCAAACCTGTAAACCAACAAAAAGCTCAACTAAACACACAAAGCAACAGAATTTAAAAATATATAAAGAAAAACAAAGGGGAAAAAGTTTACTTTTATTGAAAAACAAAATGACGCAAATCCTTAATCCCAGTTTCCTTATTATGCACATTGTTTTTCCTTTACAGACAGTTGTAGGAAATGACTGTTTACAGTCTGTGGAATTGTTTTATTTGCTTCCTAGTTTGGAGCTGGACAATCTGCTCTCTTGTCATGGTGTTCACTCACTTTCAGTTCAAGTTCAACAACCAGGGAGTCAAATGTGAGCTTTTTTCAGGCCATGTGTCACAAAGTTTTTATGACCAGTCACCTGTTAAGGTTCTGGTCTCAGAAGAACAAACATGTTATATAAAGCTAAAACAAAAGTCAATCATTGGCTAGATTGTGTTTGTGTAGGAGCTGTGCAACATGCTGCTGTTTATAAAATCTCTTTGCATTTCCACAGTATTTACATCCTCTTACTCTGGAATTTCACAAGTGCATCACTATACTGTATATGTTGTGTTTATACATCTCTTTCAGTTATACCCAAGTCCTTGATGAGTGACAGGGCCTCCCAAGAAATCATGGCTCCACCTCCATCATCCATGGCTCCTTGGCCCACATCCCAACTGTCCAAATGTCCACTCAAAATGACAACCTACCAGATAGGACAGTAAAGGAGGCATAAACATAAGAGACAGACATTTTATTAAAGTACAAACAAACATCTAGCTACACGGTACAACTTAAATTGAACTCAGTTGGTATGCAGGGGCACACAGACTGACCCAATAAAGCAGGAAAGCAAAGAAGAAAAACACAGAGTTCAGAGTGATTTCCACACTTCCAGTAAGTATAGGGGGTGGGATTCCCGTCAGTGGGATACTCCCGATAGTCCTAGCTATTTATCATTTTCTGACCTGAATGAGCACAGACTGAACAATGACCATGAGACCACACATTCAATTCAAAATCTTATCTAACAGAAGTTCTAATTTTTTTTTTGGCCGAGCCAGTGTCATGACTCTAAGCTTAGCAATGTCATACGTTGGCTGATTCACTTTGTTCCAGACTAAAATATCTTTGAGTGATTTGGCTTGTAATTTTGGCAATGAATCCATGGTGCCCTGAAGATGATCCTTGGACTTTTCCTCTAGCACCACCGGGTTTTCTGCTGATGGCATGTTAGCGTAATGATATACTGGTACTAAACTAAGTTTCATCATGCTAAAAATCCTAATGTAAGCATTGTCAGAGTGAGAATGGTTTAAGCAGCATCAGTTAGTAATATGATAACGGATGATACACACTTGAACAAAGGAACAGCAACATACTGACATGTTTCTGTCTGCAGGTACTATAAATGACTGAGCTGGTTCTGCATGTCAGAACTGTCTTCCACTTCATCTCTTTCCTCTAACCCTGAGTTTCCCAAGTAAGGGTTTACACCTGGTCACAGCATGTATCAGGTATTCAACAGTTCAGATGGAATTTTCTCATCAACACACTGTTGTAATAAAATTCAGCCCAGCAGCCATGTTGAAATACCAGGACAACTGTTCCTGCTGCCTCTGCTGGCATCAATTTCTCCCTTTTACCACTAAAGGCTACAAGCAGCTGACTAGTATTGCTAGCAGTCTGCTTATGGCTGCTTGTTACAGCGTGTTGGAAGAGGGCGCTGGTAGTTAAAATGTCATTAACATAGTCTGAATCATGAGACTTCACAAAGTGGGAAGATGTTTAGATACGGCACAGTGACGTCTACAGTCAGGACTCATCCCGGTTACTGTTTAGTAACATGATTTTGTTTCATGTGTAATTATAGTAAGAAGGCTCACACCTGACCTCAAGACGATTTAGATGTTAAAAGTTAAAGTTTTCATGAAAAAGAATATGTCAATGTTGTGCTTTGCCTCTGTGCAATGCCTGTCAGCACCTGTGTGTCCAATCGGACTCAATGCTGATCGTTTGCTCTTACTGACATTGTTCCCTTTTTTCTAGATCCTTGCTTGTGTTGTACTTACTCTCTGATGTACGTCGCTTTGGATAAAAGCGACTGCTAAGTGAATTGTAGAATGTAGAGGTTGAGTGGGTATAAAATATCATCACTCTCAGTTGACTCTAGCTGCCTCAGCAAAGCTAAACTGTGGAAATGACTCACTTATATACACACACACACACACACACACACACACACACACACACACACACACACACACACACACACACACACACACACACACACACACACACACACACACACACACACACACACACACACACACACACACACACACACACCATAACTGCAGCTATTGCTAGTCATCCCACAAAGTCACAGAGCCAATTATGATGTCATCCATGCCATGTGTTTCATTTCCCTTTTCTATAATGAGGGACTAAGACGTGGTTGGTTCCCAGATCAGAATAGTAACAGATTATGTCATCAGTTGTCCAAGTCTCCTGACTTATTTTTCATATGGCTCCAGTTTTTTCTCACAAATTAATCTGCTGTTTATGAAGAAGTTGAAGTTAACTTCAGTCAAACTGGGAAGTGCTGAAATATAATAGACACAATAACACACTTTGCAGTTCTCTGTTAGCAACCAAAGTCAGAATGCCTGTGTTTCACCTTCTGGACCACAATGTCAGCATGTAATGTGTTGCTCTAGTTAAATGGGCAGGCATTGTATTTGCAGGCTCAACAGGCTTGTGAGGGAATAAAATTTTACCCACATGCAGCTCATAATCACACTGAGAAATACCAACAGCACACCCATCTACCTTCAAGTGCCAAACAAAACACATCTCGAGATTAAAGTGTGTACAGCAGCCTCTATCCCCAATGCAATATACACACTTCTTTAACAACAATAAAACACCCATGCTCCAGATAACCTCCGCCTAGATGCAGACTACACACCATGACTCATTAATTACAATGTGGGACTTTCACACGGGCTTCAAGGAGTTTGACAACAGCAGTTCTGTTTCACATGGGTTCTCCCACTCATCTGCACGAATCTATGCAGTCACTTTTACATACCCTGTTCAGCTCTTTATGACATGCTAGTTGAACTCAGCTGGGGCTGTCCCTGTGAATACAAAAACAAAGATCCTGCCCACATCTGTTAGCAGACAACAAGACCTCAAAACTGTTCCTTCAGTTTCTTTGCTACTCTAACTTTATACCCATTTGTGCGCATTCTTCTCCTTGAATTCTGAGCCCACATCAATTTCAATATAGTCCTATTTGTGACGGACACATCAGTCACTTCTGCCATTGGCATCATACTCCTCTTTGTTTACCTCCAAGCATGTGAAGGTTTGTGCTGAGCACGTTTCTGTTGATCAGGTTACACCTGCTAGACGTGTCTGAATCCTTACCCACATACTTGCTGAGGACCTGTAAGTAACATTGGACAACATTACATTCTGCAATCTGAGTCAGACATGTGTGCATTCGTTGCAGTGATAGGCTCCCGACTTGGACCATAGTTTTACCTTTTATTCTATTATAAAGGAGTCTGATGGTTAATACCTGGTTTGGGTATCTTCCACATATATGTTCTTCCATGAAAACACGGGACAAACTCTCCTCTTGAGGATGCACAAGACCTTTCTCACAATGAGAGTCTTAAACACAATGCCCGGTTAATTTCATTTCATATTTGATTTATTTGCTCATTTCAGTGTATGGTTTCAACACAATAAAACACAACAAGAAATATTTTCTCATGACACTGAAACACTGTTTCAGTATGCCCGGTTAATTAAAAATGTTGTTAATGCAATGTGGAAATGCTGGGAGGCTTTAATTTTGTAGTTGATAATATGTATTCCTGCACTGATTATCTCAGCCTTTCCATCCATCTGAGCCTCAGTGGTTCTCTGGAAAGATTACACCCACATACACACAATCTCATACTCTCCCACACACACAAGCAAACTAAAGGCAGACTCAACAGCTGTGGGAAAATCTTTAGTCAGCAAAGGGAGGCTTAGCCATCTTTCTTTGTCCAACTAAATTGAAGAATCGACACAGAGAAGACTTATTAAGAGAGGGAAAAGGACCAAATAATGGAGCCTTTATTAAGACCAGAAAATCAAAACAGGACATCTGTTTCCCATGCAATTAATTTGGAAGGCCAACAGAAAGAGATTTTATCTGACACTAAAACACTGTAATAAAAAGTGTGTGATAAGAAAAAAAAACAATAAAACAAGATAGAAAGTCATGTGTGTGTGTGTTAACATAGAGTGAGTTTGACCTGATCAGGGTGCTGCCAGCCTTTAATCTCAGCCACTGTGTTGAAGGAGTCAGCGTCCGGCAGAGTCTTGGCTCCCATTGTGAGTCTGACCACAATCCTCTGCCCCCTCTGTGCCATGCGCCACATCAGCTCTGCGTCCTCCACGGTAATACAGGCAGTAGGGATGCGCTTCACTCCATCTTGGTAATCTTGCCAACCTGTGTGGGGACTAGAGCGGGAGAGGTGAAAGCATTAAGCTTCTATAAAAATCTATTGAGCCTTTTGATTTAGAAGTTTAGGGTCAAATGTCAGGTTTATGGGCCCTTCAGCTGTAGTAAGATGTAGCTGTATTCATTCTTCTTCATAGATCAATACCTGTTAATAGAGAATGGAGTAATAGATCTAATGAGCGTTGCCACAGCTCCCACTTTGGCTGCCTCAGTGGCTCCGAAAGCACGGTAAGCCACCGTCTCTCCATAGCTGACAAATGGCTGGTTGAAGACCACAATCCTCCCTATGGCCTCCTTGGCTCTTTGCTTCAGTTCCTCAAAAGACTTAACCACCAACACCTCTGCTTCGATACCTGCAGACATACGAGTGAGACGGGTAGTGAACGGGAGGTGGATGAAAGGCTGTAAAATGATATCAGATTTCGTCTTTACCTTCAGGTGGTGTCCCTACACTGCTACCCAGACCAAGTAAAGCGAGACTTTTGGCCCGAGGCGCAATCATTTCTGCACTCTCCTTCCCTCTCACCCAGTGTGGGATTTTGACTGGCTCTGGAGAAGAGAATGATGAAAAGAACTACTGTTACATTAATCAAAGGATAAACCAGTCATGAAAGCTCACTATGTGCAACTTATTTCTGAATTTTACACTCAGTGCCCTCTTATAACATCTTGCGATAACACCCCAGTAACAAGGCATACTCACCTAGATGTACATCCAACCCATCCTGTGTCATAGCAGTGTACATGTATTTGATGGCCAGGTCCAGGTTCTGCGAGCCACTGACACGGTTCCCTATGGTGTCGGTAAAATCTGCAAGCCGTGTGTAGGAGCGGTTCTGGGCAGCACCGAACACGGCCAGGTCAATAATCTTTTTGGCCACATCAACATAGCCTGCTACCTCTGTGGCTATGTCTGGGACTGCGTTACACAGAAACATATAAAGCCAGATTTCACTTCCAAACTGTATTTTTTGACATTAATATTGTAATATTTCAACGAACTATCCCACCAAAAATATAATATTTTGTCATTTCAGTATATAAGTAAATATACTGCTCACAGCATAATTCAAGGATTCAACAAAGACCTCAAACAAAGATCTTTAAACCATTATGCATAAGAAAGGAGTATAAACATACAGTTGTACACCTTGGAGAGTGTAAGTCATAATGTATCTTCATTACTGTAAGTAATAATTTGCACAAATGTGCTACATGGATCTTTTCTTATAAATCACAATCACAAAGACTGAAAATCACAAGGAAGGAGTACCATATGACATTTTTGTTTTATGTTGTATTCTAGTGAATAAAGCTGTGTCGTTTTTAAAATACTATCTGAATGACCTTTCCACCACTCTACTGCTTTGCGGAACCTGCTTATAGCGGACACTTTACACAATTATCTTTTAAACTGTCTAGAGGTCTGTCAACCCGAGTTATTGACAGCTGCATGGGTGTGATGTGCATGGCTTTAGAGATAGATGTATGTGTAGTAAAGATAACTATTTGTTTCCTTTCACTTCCTCCCTTTTCCTACTGCACCTCCTTTAGAAAACTTCCTGGTTTCTCACTTGCTCCTCTCCCCCTTGATTGGTTGTTGTTTGCACTCTGTCATTAATTAATTAGATTTAATTCACCTGCCTACTCCTGATTTAAGACGGCACTCCCTTGCACTCATGTTTTCATCCTCACATGGGGCAGCAGTTCAGCAATGGTAAGGTGGCTTTCACTCCTATTTTAGTTACTATTTAGTCCATTTTAATTTGTCCTAAGCACTTTATTTATCTGTATTTCCTTTCAGAAAGTAATGTAATTTACTTGTTTACTGTACTAATAGTATTTTATTTTGTCTTTCAGCATGGATGTTCAATCCCATGTGTGTCTTATGTTACCCTTTATGATTCACCTAACTTGAAAAGAAATAAACCTGTTACATAAAAATCAAGTCTTGTTGGATTCCTGCATCCTGACCCGATGCCCCCCATGGTGATCGTACCTCAAATATGAACCCTTCTTAACAGTATGACTGAAGTAAAAAATAAACTAGAGGAAACTGATCTCCATGCTAATGCTTTTATTGCTCCATTCATATGAGGGTTTGGATTACCTTTCCTTTTAGTATGATTGGACACAGCCCTATCTAGTGAGTGTGGATGACAGTCACATACAGATGATAACACTGAGAGAAAAAAGAAGAGGGAGAGGATGAAGGTTGGTCCATCTTCCCTAGCCATCTGCAGACAGAGGAATAACAAATGATTACAAATATGACCTTTCCAATGTAAATTATAATCAGTAGGCTGTGGTTAAATACGTTTAAGTTATACATGTAAACCCTAAAGCACTGAACATGGTTCTGACTTGGTAATAACATTAATGCTGGCAGGTTTCTGACACTGACTCAAAGGAAAAGTTTGTGACGACGTAACTTAAGTTCTGTGCAGGGTAAAACAGTTTCCGGTGATTAAGATATCATTTAAATAAACCACCAAAATCAGAGTAGCAACGTTACGTGTTCATAAACCCTGCTGAGTTCATCTTGAATCAAACAGTACAGAATCACATTTTAATGAAGTTATAGAAGAACAGCGGATGGAGAGACACGTCGTGGCAGTTCGTTAACAGTGAACATGAACTATTTTTAAAACTTAATTGAACATTTAAACACAAACCCTTCAGACCAAATATCGTTTGTTGTCGTAAGCGTGGCAGGATTTCATACAGTTTTGAGTTTAGACCTCCTGATGTACGGGATGTAAACACCTCTCACCGTTTCCGCGCTCGTGATTTCAGCGTGCCTGACGACAGTAACCGTCCGGTCCAACTTTTCACAATAAAAGCCTCCATCTGCACAGATTACTTACAGCAAAATATGGTACAAAAAACTTTCTTCAGGAACAAAATAAATACATTTTATTTTGTAAATAAATAAATTGGATGGTATACGGCTACTGAAGATTAATTTGCTCAAAACAAACAAGAAACACTTACTATCTGTACTGTTATAATAATACATCACGGTCACTCATGTGATAGCTATTTTAATACAATTCTGCAGGATGTGAGCAAAACCAACAAACATTTCCGTCTAGGCAGTTACGCGAGAATCATTAACCTCAAATCCAGCACGTTCACATTTCAATTCAAATCACTATCTAATTATTAGGATCTAGGTTCACAATTGATACTTAATGGACCTCTGTGAGAGGTTTAAGTTTTGTCCTGGGTTTATAACATAAATTAAAACTTGGAGCACAGTTTAAAATCTGTGTATGTTCAACCATGGACTTTTTTTTTTTTTTACAGTGTTATAGGACATTGAGTGTCTCCTCGTCTTTCACTTGAGTTGGTTTTGCTGTTGCCTCTTCCATTTGGTGTTTCTTCTCAGTAACATCATCTGACCATTTGGCTACTTCCACATATTGCTGGCTCAGTTTAACACAGAAGTTGGAAATCTTTTTTTTCCTGGCACCTGCTGTACTTTTGAAAGAGGATGTCTCTTGAGACTGGGAGGAAATGTTTTTCTGTGCTACTGTGCAAACAAAAGGAGGGGCAAAACGCTGCAACTCAGTACCTTTAAATGCAGAGACATTTAACACATACAAAACCAACTGGTTATTACAAACTATCTACTACTGACACTATGAATAACTTTAGAATCATTAAAGGACTAAGGAGACTGGGATTTGTTGGTTTATGTCTATGACCTAAAAGCAGTTCAAAATGAATGTATAGAAAAATGATTGCCAATGAATAGCACTTTCCATAAGTACACATATTTTGTGTACGTGTGAGAGAAATTAAGATAGAAAGGGAGGAGATCATGTTATAAATGTCGACAAAAGTGCATAATAGTGGCAATAAGGTTGAAGGTTATCTGTTGTACAGTTTGGTGTGTGAAGCCAAAAAAGAATGCATGTTTCTGAGACCGCATGCCTAAAATCACCCCTTCAAAATAAAAACAGAAAACATGTTTTAGAAATGCATCAAAGCCACCTTTTATTCAGTAGTGCACTTCATAAGACACACCATTTAAGCGACACAGTTATGTTTTGGCCACCTTTGGTGCCTATGTCACCGTTTCTCCCTTAAGTTGCTTTTTGGTTGGTCCCCACCATTGCGTAGGTGTGTATTTGTTAAAACAAGGCTTCAGTCAATTCATAGTCAACTTCTTAATAAATGAAAATTAAAGCTGAGTTATATTAACAAGAAACATTCTTACTATTTAAATGTATTTATATGAAAAAGTAAAAAAAAAAAAGAATGAAGACAACTGACAATAAAATTAAAAATGAATTGAACCATGCCCGTCAAATAATCTGAAACCATAAATACTAAAAACATAACAAGCTGTAACAAATATGCTTCAACCATGTGTCAATACTGTACAATCTCTATGTATAACCGATTTGATAACCTGGATTTTCTTCTGAGCGAGTATAAATTAATGCATATAAATTATAGTATCATCAGCATATAGTGTAAACTAGAAGAGAAAAGGTTATCTCATGTTGTGTCATCCCCTGGATTGGCAGCAATTGCTAACCAGTTGTCTTAACCCTCTTTTGAAATCATTTGTCATATATCTCATGATATTTCTGTTGGTGTGGTAAAAAAAAATGTTAGAGTTTTACAATGGAGTCATGCCCTGAACTATTTAAGCATGACACCAATGCTGCAAGAGCACTGTAAATTGATGAATACATAGTTTTTTGGAGGCATTCAAGAGCCCCCAAAATGTCACGTTATCAACAGTAAGTCACAGTGGATTAGTGCTACGATCTTCCTGTTTATTTCAGTTATAGAGAATAGGTAGTTTGCATACACTTAAAATTTTATTATAGAAAGGATTTTCGATCATCGCAAAAACTCCTTGCGAAGTCTATTGAGGAGCCTCAAATCAGAGAGAATATATAAATGTAGCATCACACACCAACTTTCCTCATGAAGAGGATTAAACTGTTATAGACAGAAAAAAAAAATGCTGCACATTTTGCAACAGATTGGGACAATGATGATCTAAAATAATAATTCTGTTACAAAATGCATTTATCAGCATAGTCTGAGCAACAGGGAAAAACACATCTTAGACAAATGATGTTGTAATGAGAATGTGGTCAGATTTACTCACAGTTCAACCACTCAGCCCCTCCACCTCTATTCATGACACTGATACCTGCCATCTTGACCACAAAGCTGATTTGTGAAAAAAAAAAATCAAACAAAAGTGACCGCTTCATGAAATTGAAAGGCCACTAAAAGCGCAGCCTCAAGGCAACATTCTCCCAATCCAATTTGTGGCCGATGTTTAACGATTTGTTCTTTGTTCTGACACATAATGTGCAGTAGGTAGTTCAGACTTAAAGGATTCATCTACATCTTCTTTTCCTGTTAACTGCCTTCTTTGTCCTCACTCAAACTCTACAAAAGGCCCTTCTCCCATGATTGGCCAGTTAAAGTAAATACTGAGAAAACACATTTAGAACCTGACATGCTTGCACTCAGAGTAGCATTGCAACAAATTAAAAAAAAAAAAAGAGTGAGTAGTAAATAAATTACTGATTGGGATTATCCAGACGGTAACATTGCTTATTAAACTTGAGAGTTAAGACAGTTATATATAATTGACTGCATTTGTAACTCTCCAGCCCTGCTGTGTAAACAAGCCCTGATTCTACATACTGGAAGAAACACTACATACTGCCACTGTCCCTTTAAATGCAAACCAGCCGCTCAAGCTATATACAGTTGACAGTGAGACAGGAATGTGCTTTGGCAGTCATCAGAAAATGTTGGTTTCTTCTATGGTTTTCTGAATTATAGTTATTAGCTTTGGCTCTACCTTAGCATCCCTGTCCCATAAAATATGATGCATGCTAGACAGACACAAGCTAGGGACTTTTATCTAACGCTGTATGAATAAAACTAAAAGCCTAGAATCTCTTTTTAATGGCTTACGGAAACATAATCTCTTTAAAGTCACAACATATTGAAAAAGCTACTAAAAATAACTTTCAAAAAGACAAATAAAGCACATTTATATTTGGTCAAATATCTTTGAGAAAACAATGAAAAGATGTACCTGCAGAGTAATAAGGTCTCTCATATCAATACTGGTCAACATATGAAAAAAAACACATATTCGTTGATGGTAAAACAAAAAATAAAATAAACTTCAATTTAGAAAAAAAAGCATTCATAAAATGAAATGTAACAAGTTATTAAAGAGAGACAATTTGACCTCCAACCATTTGAAAAAAAAAGATTTGAAGGCTCTTTGTAACACTAATCCCATATTTGGTACCATTTCTATTCAAATGCATTAAGGCTATTAATATATTTGTGTGAACTTCAACTACACTGTTGAGCTGAACTGCAAATGTTCAGGCTACAGCTCTGCTAAATGGGACAATCAATTTGTCTGCTAAACAGAACAAAGTCCAGCACAGTGTGGTTCAGCTTTGAGAAGTAAAGGAAAGGCACAATGTTAGCAATATTCTAAGATGAATTGTTTTAAAGACTAGAACATTTGTTATCAATTGCGAAAAGATTTATTTCATTGAATGTAAATATTTATTTAAAGTTGAACTCCTTCCTCACAGCGGAAAGGCGAGAATGTTTTCAATAGACTTATTTACCACTTATGACCTCTGCTTCACAAACAGTGGTCATTGAATAAAAGAAAGGGAGGAGCAGGAGAAAGGTTGGAAAAAAAATAAAAAAGGAAGGGGTATCGCAGAAGAACAGTCGTGCTTGACTTCAAACTTCATGAAGAGGAATCATCTTCACTTGTTTTTAGATCCAATCTTAGTCCAGATTGGGAGGAGACAGATTCCATGTGGTCCCTTATTGGTTTTTTCAGGCATAGAACTCCTTTGTAGGTGCTTTGTGATAGGTCGTTGAGGAAAGTTTGGTGTCTCCCAGTTCATAGCTACCTTCGTCCTTCTTCTTCATGCGGTAGCCAAGGAGGAGGAGGAGGAAAACAGCGCAGAGGAATCCAACCACTCCACATGCAATCACAGCTGAAGAAGGATTAAATATAAAGTCAAACAGATTTTTATGAGTGTGCATTGAACCTTACATGTTTGACTATTTATAGCTCTAAACTGTATGTTAAGAAAAGTCAAGAACAATAATCAGACCATTCCAAGACCAATAGCATTAATTTATACATTCTACTGTCTGGCTCATCATAGAAAACCCATTTGGACTCAGTTACGATTCATTTTCAACATTTCAGTGACTATTAAATTCAACCTATGTGGACAATCAAAACTAAGAAAATTGTCCTTACCTGCCAGAACTTCAGTCCTCTCCCACAAGTTCTCAGAGGTCACCTCCTCTGGAGAGTCCATCTCATATATCCTGCTGCCTCTGCCCTCTTTCACCACAATTTCATTGTCATTCTCTCTGATCTGGACCTCATTACTGCGGCCTTTGGTTGTTGAGATGTCCAAACTATCCAGACTGTTGTCCTCAGCAGTACCATTGCTCACACTGATGTCGATGCTGAATTTGGCTGATGTAGTGTCACTGGGAGGCCTGCTGGTGGAGCTGGGACTGGTGTTCTGTGTGAACCAATCAGCTGTTGGGCCAACACGAGCCACCTGTAGGACCATAAAGAGTAGTTACATTTTTTTATTCTCTTAATTCTTTTAAATCATATCACATTTAGGGATAAAAGTCAACATATATAACTTTAAAGATAACAATGTGTGGAAGAGAAAGCAATACTGTACCTTCTCATCGCTGTCCCCACCAAGGATCTTGTCTGGTGTTGTTTTGGTCACCTCCACTGTGGTAGGGCGATCCTGGCTGACTGCTGCTGTGGTTAGTGGGTTGAGAGGAGAGCCTGCTGTTGGCTGTGGTTGAACTGGAACCATTTCTTTTGAGACTGTGGTCCTGGAGAGGTTGAGGAACTTCTTGAGTAGCTTCTCTTGTTCCATGAGGTCACCAAAAACTGAGGTAGAGGAAAATAATAAACACTGATTTGAAAAACATCTCATTGCAAACCTAGAACTAATCTATATTTGAGATTATAAATGGCTCAAAGTCTTGGCTGACAATTGAATAATATATCATTCTTCATTTGTGTTATCTATTTTATTCAAATGAACTGACAGACTGACAGGTTATCTTATAAAAAGTTGATGCTGATGTTTTGGGGATACTTGCTACGACAGTGATGCAAAAATAAAATATGCTTTCAGGATGTTGATGAACAGTGTCCACATACAGGAGGAACACAAACTATGTTTTATCACTGATGGGAATACAGTACACCTAACCACATTTTGGTTTAAAGCGTAAACACAGATGTTTCCACACATCATTCACTGTGGTTGTACAGATGAGTCATTGACAGAAAAGGCATCGGACATCTGTGCACTTCTAATAAACTGTGACTGGGTTGATTCTATATCACTTCAGGATAAACACCTACCGTGAGTGTGTGAAATGAAATATTAAGACATGAAAAAAATGAGGGGTCCTAACTTATTCTTGCAGATGCAGCAAGTACAAAGACATCATCACTAACTGACAAAATGTCAAAGTGTTAGTGAACTGGTATTGCATTTTAAAACTGCTAAGCTAATAAAATGTAACCACCAAACATTCAAAAACAAAGTTAGGGGCCTCCTTACCATCGTCTCCGGATCCGGAGCCTGAGCCAACATCTTCCCCATCTTCATCATCTACGGGCACTTCACCTGACATTTGTCCCTCTATGTACAAATCATCTGCTGTGGAAATGGGCGACTGGGAGGAGACAAAGAGCTGGAAGAGAGACATTAAAAACATATTGTTAATACCGTAAAGCTGAGTGAATGTTTGCTAAAGACAGATCATGAGAAGGAAGGAGAAACAGAGACGATTACGTCTCCTTCTTCACAGTTGAAGAATTCCTTCCTCTAACTCAAAACATGTGAATGTTTCTGAAGTTTGGGAGTAAGTCTACAGCTCACACAACCAATGACCTACAGTATGCTGGCAAAGCATGTTGTATGTGTTTGCTGATGTCTGTGAGTGTAACTGTGGTGTTGATTACATGTACAGTAGATGGGGGGCTGGTTTCTTGTTCATTTCACGTGTTGTGGCAGTAATTTGTGACACTTCACAGAGAGAGACAGCAGTGACCTAAGTGTGGTTATAAAGAGGGGGGAGGGATAAAACAGCTTCAAAGACAAGACGACACACGGGGGGGGGGGGGGACTGTTTCATATGGAAGACTGAAGCTGAGGAAAACCTTCCACTAACCCAAACACTAGGAAGAGGGCTTTGAAGTAAACCAAAACCCTGCTAATCTCATCATCTAAAGCTTGGAAACTATGCTTAAGCCAAAGAGATGAGGTACTTAAATAGATGACGTTATTCACCAGCTTATTGAGATGCGACTGCCTCTGTGTCTAAGCAGAATAAAACAAGCAGAGCAGACTGTAATATAACAACGCAGACCTGGATAAACATACATGTCGCAGAACGCAACCTTATGAGTGTAAAACTCAAAAAGAGAGGGACGGCTCAACAGATGTTAGTCACACACACACACACACACACACACACACACACACACACACACACACACACACACACACACACACACACACACACACACACACACACACACACACACACACACACACACACACACACACACACACACACACACACACACACACACACACACACACACACACACACACACACACACACACACACACACACACACACACACACACACACACACACACACACACACACACACACACACACACACACACACACACACACACACACACACACACACACACACACACACACACACACACACACACACACACGAAGTATGTCTGGTATGCATACTATGCTTCCACTAACACAGGTGCTGAGAGAGGGAGAAAGGAGGGAGTCGGGAGAATGGAAGGAGAGAGACATGGACAATACTATATGTTTCTCATAAAACATGTGGTGGTGACATGGGAGGTTGTGCAGGAGGAGGTTGCTTTGCATACTTTAACACCGGTCATCAGAAGTGATATAAATCTTTTTGTTTTTTATATTATAACTGCAGACCAAAACACTTCAAGTGATATCAGTTGTTATTTCTGCATAGACCAGCAGTCAATTTTCTTTGCAACTTTCTCTTCACTTATATTTTTATTCCGGCTGAGACGTAACAAGAGAAAACCGTTGTGAGATAAACCAGATGTTGTTTTCACATAACGTGGTGAGGCATGCCAAACAGAAAATCATTAACATCCATGTTTTCAAAAGTCAAAAGGGTCTCCGAATGCTAGCGCTGACTAAAATAGCAGAAAGGGCTCAAAATTACAAAAGCAGATGCTGCTTTTCAAAACGAACACTCAAAGACACAGAAAGGGGACTGCATACAAATGGGATGGTCCTCGTCTGCATTTCTAATGACTTAATTTGTAATTCAAGTGGACAAACAATGAATTTAAGGTTTAGAGCTGTCTCAACTTTGCTGCTGTAGCTCCTGGTTTCACATCGCCATTTTTGACAGGTCACTTTGTTAGCTTGGAGTTAGAGCAGCTCATGTACATAACTTTTTCATAGTTCTAGGAAACTGTTGGAACCCTCTCCCTTTTTCTATTCATAGCTTTCAGTGACGTCACCAGCGCACAGGGCTGGAGGGCAAAAAACCACTCAGGAAAGTAACAGATGAAAACCCTGTAGAACTGCAGCACAGGCTTTTAATTTAACATCTACTATAAACAACACGTTTACATCACCTGACAACCATAGCAAAACTAAGATAAACTTTGAGTTTGGGCCACTTGCGATACTTTAACAGCACACTATTTATATCGCTAGCAATGGCGAAGTCCGTGCCGGTGTTACGGTTACAAGAATTACCATGTTAACTGGTGACTGTCAGCTGAGTGAGTCAGAGGCATTTGTTACGATACTTTCATTCGTGTTTGTCTGAAAATCATCAGTTACTTCAGTGATATTGCTGATATTTAGAGGAGAATCCCTCTCCTTACACCACTGTAGGATTAAAAGTCTACAAACATACAGGCAGCGTTATGTATTATTGATCGGTCTGGGTCAATAATGCTGCTGTTTGAGAAGTGAAGGGCAAGAAATTCCTCATCATTCAAGCATCGGTGAGTGCTAATTAGCTAACATTAGCTAGTTAGCGTTAGCTAGCGATAGTATCAGCTGTCAATTTTAGTGTTCTGGGGCAGTAATTTGAGTTAACAGCAGGAATATTTAGATTTAGTCAACACTATATTTAATGTCAGGATGAGGAGAAGTCCGATGTTTCCCGTCACGTGGGCCGATGATGGTTTAACTGCATTAATCCACAAACGTCCTCCTTTCTGTTTTTTTTCTCGGATTAAATTCTGTAGAAGCAAAACTCGGGCTCGTCTCCTCGTCAGTTAGTGTATCACATTAAACAGCAACTGTATTTCATTTGAAAAATAAAACAGATAAAAACACGATGGGGGCAACTGAAACCAGGAACTTCTCAGCAGCATACAGTGCTAGAGAGCCTTTCTTGCCCTCCAAGTGGGCGGTTCCATAAGAGTGTGACGTCACATGAAAGCTATGAATTAATTCCGCACTGCAGGAACTACGAACTATTGTAGTTCCTAAAACGAGGAACCTCTTTAGCTCCTGCTTCAGAGTATGTACTTTCTCAGCACAAAAGGGATCTATGAGTGATGTAAGTCCACAGTGATTGGTCCATTAGTCAGTGAACATTGATTGGTTAAACAGAAGAGCCAATCCAGTACCACAAACCGCAATTTCTAAAGCCCAATGTAAACGTTAGCAAATAACAGTGAGTAATAGTTCTTAAATCATTACGTGCATGAAAAACAAAAACACGGACAAATGAAACAACAAGGTCCAGGCATTACTGAGTGTTAATGTGATGGAGGAAATACAACGCTTACAACATATAAGCTTTGTATCAGCCATCAACATGGCAGTGCACAATTTTTAAATGGATATAGTTTCTCTGCAAAAAATCCCCATAACTGTTTGATCTGAAAACACCGAAGGTACAGGTCCATAGTCCTACCATGCCCTCATGGGGTTGCTGAACTGATAGATTCAAAATTCAATGGAACAAATGATGGCTTTACATCTTAAATGGATGAAAATTGACTGAGATACAAGTCACACATATATCATATGTCTATAGGTTTAAGTTGCCACACCAGGCTTTCATCTGCCAGTGCCCTCCTACAGCCCTCCTACAGCCCTCCTCCTCCCCTTCAATAGATACACACTTAACATGGAACTGGAGTTACATCCAGTGACAACTAGAGTGATGAACACAAAGTTTAACCTAAACTACTACCAGGTTTTTAAAGTGGAAGAAATTAAAACAGTAAAAAACCACAAGTTCTCCTTTCTAATGGACAGTTTACTGTGTTTTTCATGAAATCTGCCTACCAGGTACAAGGCTTTCACTGACAAACAGTTAATGAATCCTCCCCCATTACGAAAACATGACAGGCAGCTACACTGTGCCCGCTTCAGGTCAGGTCTTCCACACCTCCATAAAATCAAAACGGATGAGTTGTAAAAAAATAAAAAAATTCACACCCTGTACAGTGTGTGCCGACAAAGACATGCGCTATTCAGAGCAAATTAGTTTTTGAACCAGGATGTATTCATTATTACTTTTGCTTTAAAAATGGGCATTTTTTGAATCACACACACCCATTGGGGCTTCTACAGCCTGCCTCATTTGCTTCATTTTTCAACGCTGGAGGTTGCCGATGGTTTTATATGTGTAAGTTAAGTAAAATGATTTAAGCTAGAGTGTGCTCTAGGAGAAACAAGTCCGAACTCACAAGAGATTTATATCAAGGATAAGATGATCAAATATACCTTCACAATGTTCAGCAAAAGGTTATGTTTTAATGTCATCAGTTTTTTCCCCACTACATTTCTGAAAATCACATCACAATACTTTAAAGGTGCAATACATTGGTAGTGAAATTTGAAAGTTGGAGAAGTGATAAAATTATTTGCTATATTTTCTGAACTAAATACACAAACTTTATTCAAAGGAAAAAATTGGTCCCTGGAAGACTGTTTCACTGCGGCAATAAATAAATGTGGCACTTTTGATTGCCCTATGGTTTAAGCGATTAACTTAAGATAAATATTATCTGTGAAAAGATTTCTGTTGATTGACAACTTGTTAAGTGTTATCAAACACACACAGACAATAGTGTATCATACAAAATGATCAAGAAGTTAAAAAAAGATGTCATCTGCTACCCACGTCTCTGTGCACTACGCTTGCCAGGAAGAAGCTTTGGTTTACTGAAAGACATGACGAAGTAACTCAAAGGTTACACACATCTGGAAAACATGTACATAGCTCACACACATACACAGACAGGCCATATATCTGGTATACCAATGTTTGTTCAAGTGAGGACAGTCTTATGGAAATAGCCAGGTCGTAGTGCTAAAACACTGCAGAGAAGCATTCGTGAAGGTTCATGAGTGTGTTTGGGAGTGCATTAAAAAATATTTTTTAAGCACAAATCCATACTTCCCACCTCAGATGGATGAAAAGTTAAAGTAAATTATTCCCCATTGAGATGAAAGCCACTGATAACAAAGAGGATATGAGCCAAGAGTGGGGTTGTGTAACATCCGTAAGTACACAGCAGACTTGTCATCACAGTGTAGATAGCAGCAGCAGCACGGTGCTGTGTTTGAGGGGCTTAATGTTTCACCAAGGCTATGATGAGTGACTTTTTTTTTTTTTTTTTTTTTTTTTTTTAAGTGTCACAGCAGTTTCAGCCTTCAACAGTTTCACTAAGACCAGTTATTTGACTATTCAAATCTGGTTATTTGGAAGCATTGATCTAACTGTGGGACCAGAGCGACATGGCATCGATTTGAATCCAACACAGAGAGAATAGAATGGTGCTCTTATTGAGATGTGAATCCCACCTCTTTGTCAACACTCTTGGCAAAAGATATGATTATCATCAGTTAGGAGGAGGCATTAAATGGTACTAAGTTCTGTGGTGGAACAAAAAGAAGCACAGGAGTCCACCAACAATATTTAGTGAAAACCTCCTTTGGTATTTCCTCCCAGAAAGAACATGTGTACATGTTCGATAGCTGCTTGATGAATATCCCTCAAGAACAGGCTGGGAGTTAAAGACAGGAAGGATCTGTCAGCCAATCAGATGGTGTCATACAGACATGTGTACACAGACTTACCTTTTTTATACAGAACAGTGATGTGACTAATATGATGTGACTAATACCTCTATTTTCACCACAGCTGGTAATTTACATATACTTTGTGTTCTCATGAAATCAGTTTTTATTTTGATTTGTCCTCATTTAACATGTGTATTCTAAATGATACATTTCAGCGACACTATGAGACATCATAATTAATAATGATGTGATCAGGCGTGACACTCTTCATCTGCCTGCTTTGGTTAGATGTAAAACTGCATGTATCCCACACAGTTCCATGCTTGTCTGAACTAGCCCAGTGGGACTCACTGTGAGTCATCCATCCAGAAAATGACACAACTACCGGCTCCCAATCTGTCACGGGGGCGAGAAGCCTGTTTCAAAATTCATCACTCGGATTCAAGCTACATCATTGATTGACTAACCAGTAATTCTACAGCCCATACCGAGAGAAAAAGACAATTTGAATATACATGGTAACATCAATGGCCAGCAATTAAGTACAGTAGTCTATGTATTAGTGGTATGAGGTCAAGGAGAATCAAAGCATGTGTAGAGCAGAGTATAACATGTCTTTTTAGATTAAAAAGTACATTTTTTTGGAAAGCAATCAATTTATAGTTCTAAGCTTTAAACTCATTTGGGCGTTGGTGAGAAAGAAATACACTTAAGTGTATTCTGTCACTCTCTTTCAGTGTTAGGCCAGTCGTTAACCTATTAGCAAGTTCTGATCCAGCAGAACAATCTCAGGTTTCATCTCTCTCTTTGACAAAGGAAAGTCCATAAATCAAAAATACTTCTTCTTCTTGTGAGGTGATGAAGATCTCTGGCTCTCATCAGGGACTTTTACAGTCAATAAAACATGCAGGCAGTATATTTTGGCACATGTGACAAATGCACAGAGCTCTGCTTTAGCCTGTCAACTCCAGGTGTTTTCCAGCCTTTCAAAACAGGCACACATATGGAGAGGAGGAAAATGCACGGAGAAATGTTAGTAGCCCGTCAGGTCAGGTAGAAATTGTTTCTTATTCTCAGGATTTTTACCCCAGTTCAGGAGTATTAGTTACTGAAGACATGATTTCATTTAGCAAATATGACATTGTAAAGTTGACCTATGCCGTGTGGGTGAGATATTCAGGCCAGACCCGGACGTTTGGTTTAAACGTCAATGCTGTGAGCTTTGGAGGCTCAACAGACTTTGGCCCTGTGTGAACTTGATACCAACTAGACGACTGGACTTGGCTTGAATACAGCCTACGGGTGAATAACAGTAATCCCTGAATTAGTCCACAACATGACATGAGCTACATTTTCTGTAATGTTAAATGGTATTGTTGCATGGGATAACATTCACTAACTCTTTCTTTTGACACAGACCTTGAACATAGCCAACAGGTGGACCACTTGGGGAATATATTAAAATATAAAACATTGTGAACATGCTAGAACATGTGAGACATTTGAAACACGCGTTGGTAACGACGACAGAGAGAAGTAGAAACTAATTGAAAGTAATTAAGGGCTGCATTTTCCAAACATATTTCAACAGCTAGTTTGAGCCATTTTACACGATTACATAATTACAACAAGTTAACTGGAACAAATTGAATAAAATACAGGTTTAAAAAAGCTATTTGTTCGATATTTGAAGTAAAACGTGAATTATAAGTCGAGACTACTTACTTTTTCACTGATGAACCCAGTCGACAGTCCGACGAAGAACAACAACCACAGATTCCTCATCTCAGCTTCCAAATGAACACAGTTGAAGGGAAAAGCTGTAAAAAGTGAAGACAAAACCTTGTTGTGTTCAGTCTAGAGTAAAGTTGTGTCGCTCCGCTGACTCCTGGTCACGTTTTGACCGTGTTTTCGGCTGCTTCGACAAATCTCAGTGTCTTGGTGGGACGGCTGCTGAACGCGTTGTGATCAGTATATGGTTGGGATGTGGAGTTCCTCCCCCGGAAAAAGTTGTTTGGATTGGCAGTGCAGCGTGGCTCCGCAATGACGTCAGCACGGCGTGACGTTCATTGAAGAACAGATGAGCTGTGGGCAATTTTTTAATGGACAACACTGACATGCGGTGTGACCATAAGAGTGTGTGACCTGTCGTTAGTGCGGGTAGAGAAATTGACCGACTCTTCTTTAGAAATGTAGAAAAAAAAAATTGTAAATAATTTATTGCACTTAAGAATAATAACTTATTCGGACAGTTCACAATCCTACCTAAACAGCTTGATAAAATGTTGTGTTACTTTCTCCATCACATACCGTTTTAACTGAACTATTTTAATGCACGAGTTAAAGGAGTGACTACTGTTCTTCGTGTATTAAGGTATAGTGTATCAATAGAAAAACTGAATTTAAAGCTGTAGATATTGCTCCCTCCAGCAAAGAAAGTGGTTACAACAGCATACGACCACCATAATCACGTCCATACCCTCTCACTCAGAACCAACAGAAGACTAGACTAAAATAGAATATCTTTAAACCTTTTTGTTTCCATTTACAAACATAGAAAGTTCACTTTCATTTTGTACTTCATTTCATAACTATGAAAATAATGCCTGTTTTTATGGCACTTTCCACTAACTATATCACATGAATTAAGAAAATAAACACATAAGTTACTATGCCAAATCAGTTAGTTAAAAGCTATTTTATCAAATGGTGGAACAATTTTATTGCTGAATGTCAATCATCTTAAAATTAGGTTCTTTAATACAATTTCTGTAATCTACAAAACATACATACAATAAATACCTATATTCTTAATGACCTGGTTCCTAAAACACATTCAGTTTGAGCTCTTTTTTTATAGATCGTTGAGGTATAGTCATTTCTACGGGCTTTGTCTCACCATTCTAAATGCACATGATTTTGATTTCTTGTTGTCGATGTGAATAATATGGCAGCGGAGGGATTATATTAAACAAATCAAACATGGCTTTTTTTTGCAATCCAACCGCCTAAAATGTGTACCATCTATCCTATGTGACAAACATATTAGATTCCGGATTATTATCTGTCACAGTCTTGTTTGCCATCACAATAAATATTTCAGAAACAGAAAAAAATCCTCTTTGTCCACTCAGTTTAAAAAAAGAGCAGTTTTTTGAGAACACATTGAACATACAGTAAATAACATTTAATTATCCCTAACGATAGACTTCATACATTTATTTGGTTAACATTTATTTAATTTTAATTAAATTAATAACCTTTAATTGCTTCAACACTTTTCTTTTCCCTATGAAATGAGTCAACATACTACTACATGTAAAGTAGTTATATATGTCAAGTTACCAATGCTGCAACTCGCCCACAACTCCACCCACTCAAACTGAGATGACGGAGCGTACTGTGCCCACATGTCATATGACAAGACATCTCATCAAGCATCTAACAACCTAAAATCAGTGCGAGAAATATACTGATAGTGGTACAGTGTACCTGTATCACATTTGAGTCTCCAGACTTTTAAATGTAGTCTTAAACTCTGCTGTAGGCATTGGAGAAAACACAAGAAGTGTGTTTGGAAAAATTCAGATTTTCAGTCCTTGAAGAGAAGTCAGGAGCTCCGTGGTGGTGAGATAATCGTCTTGAAGAGTCTGCAGGAGTTTTGTTGCATTTTACAGAGGGGAGGTAGATCGTCATCATCATCATCATCCTCAACATTTGACTCCTGTCCTGTTGTCTGATGCCTTCAGATTTCGCTTCCATACTGGAGGGATCTGTATCACACACACACCAGAAACAACATAAGATGTCATCTTTAGCCACTGTTTAATATATCAATGTTAGGTTAAATTATGTGAAAAAAATACAGGATGAGAAAAAACCTTAGTATATGAACGTGCAGAGGGAAAACATGCATTGACCAAAAGAGGTGCTTATGATGTACATATCAATCTGTAAAGGGCTCTACTACTACTGTGTGTGTGTGAGTGTGTGTGTTTATTACAAGTGGAGGTACTGAAGGCTCTAAGTGTCGTCCCAGGAATGACAGTAGTCGTCTCCATATCAGCCCGCTGCCCAAGAACATGAAGCCAGTTACCAGCCAGAAAACACGAGGGTCCTGGTGATAAAACCAACATGACAACACATAAATACATATATGTTGTTGTGAAAAAATGTGATGTACATAGAGGATACATAGAAACTATTCAGTGATTTAAGCTTTTTAAATATAAGTCATTTTATCTTTATTTTTTCTGTAAAATGTCAAAAATTCGAAATCAAATTTGAATCAAAAGTTCATCATCATCATCATCAGTCTTACAATAAAAAATCATAAAGGCTTACAACAATCGGAAATTACAATGTTACAATTCACTTAGCAGACGCATCCAAAGCGATATCAGAGTGTAAGTACAAAACTAATCCATTCATACACCGAAGCAGCAGGAGCAATGCGGGGTTAAGTATCTTGCCCAAGGACACATCGGACTCAGCTGGGGATCAAACCCTTGCCCTTCTGGTTGAGAGGCGACCACTCTACCAACTGAGCCACAGCCGCCCCTATCTAATTCAAAAACGCAATCCCTATATATGAGCAGTTGTTAACAACAAATACCAGATGTGAAATCATTTTTAAGGAGCAGTCTCACCTCCTCAAAGCACGACGTCAAATTCATACCAAAGGCTACTCCTATAAGACCAAATAATGTAAGAGAGAAGGAACCCATGGTCAGCTGCAGGTTCAGGCGCATCATCACATTACGATGGCTGGAAAGAAACAGACAAGGACTTAAAGTTCTACTGCTTATTGGACGGTTTAAAGGAAAGTATCAGAATCTATCAGGTCTGTGTCAAAACAATTGTCCTGTTCCTATATGTGCATTCAAATACATTTTAAACCACTTTTATTTTATTTTTTTACGCTGTAAGTCAAATCCATGTCAAACAATATTGATTAAGTGGTAGAAATTGAACCAAAATATTATAGAACTCAAAGGGGTTTATCTACTCAAAAGGATGTTCAATTTTAAAACGGCAGCTCCACCTAGAGGTCTAATAATCACTGTGTGTTCAGCACTCCGCTGTTAGAGAATATATATACTCCTTCTGTATGCCCAGTGTGTGTACCTGTCCAGATTGATAAAGATGACACTCTCAGAGTCATCTATCAACCCTTTCAGCTCTCTGGCCTTGTTTCCCAGCTCCTCAGCCTGTACAAAGTAATCCACAGTTATGCTGTTATTCTAAATATTATTATAATGTTGCAATAATTCATTGTTGAGCAGAAATTCTCACTTAAAAACAAAAGATCAATAAAAGATGAAATATTATAGTGATCTTATTGTTGTTTAGAATTACCTGCATATAATAATTCTCCAGTAACAGTTCCATTTCCTCTGCATGGTCAATTCCCAAACTGCTCTCCTCACTAGAAAAAGGAGGACAGACAGACATACCTGAATAAACGACACATGTAAGCTAAAAGGTTCAGACGTCAGTATGATCATTTATATGACGGAGCTGTTCTATTTTACTTTCTTATTTCAAAGGTGAAATGATTGAGGACATGTGTGACATACAAAACTCTTGGGTCTGTCCACTTGGTGAGACAGAATTCTTCAATGATCTCATCTTCATCCAGAATCTTCAGCAAGGAATCCTTAAAAACCTTTATGTCTGTCTCCAACTCGGATAAGCTGTCAAAGAGAGACAAGAGGGAAACAGAGCACAAAAAAACTCTAAATATGTGATGTCATCATTGAGTATAAAAGGTGAGGTACTAGTAATGCAGAGATGCTAACCCTGTGTTGCATTCATAATACAGAGAAGCAATCTTGATGCTATCGACCATCGTCGATGAAAGTGTTTGCAGCCATGTGTATGATTGCTTGTGTTACCTCTTGCTGGTCTGCAGCAGTATATGGAGTTTACTTCTATCAGCAGAGAGAATTTTAGGATCCACCAGTGACTCCAGGGTGTCCAACATTACTGGTTCCACATCATTCAGCCGGGCTTGTAGGGTGTTCACCTGTTCATAAAGACAGACACAGAAATATAATGCACAATCATGCTGCACCCTATCTGTTCCTCACGTGTTGTGACAACCTGAATAATCTGTTGTCTACATCCTCCAAAACTCCCACATTCACTACCATTCCCGTCCGTCTACTCAGCAATCCGTTCAGCATTCACGCCACTATTCTATTTAAATCTCTCACTAAGTCCGAGCAGAGGATAGAGCAGCAGGAGAGGAAGGTCACTGTGTGTAAGATCGGAGCAGCTCGCTCATTGTGCCTTTTAATCCCTTCATATGATCTCTGTCCTCTGATCATCATCAACTCCGGTTTGTTCTTCATTCACTCCACCAGTCACAGCCTTTGGTTACAACTCAAAAACCAGCAGCCAAGACCTGACCCGAACTGTTTTGACTGACAGTTAGTAAAACTAAACTTTATTGTTTTGTGCCTTCTGGTTATCTTTGTTTGCTACTTTTCGAGAACTGAACGTATTTAATAAACTGAACTGAGAATACAGTTTGAACATTTTTGTGTGTTTGAACTCAATAAAAAAAACTGGAGAGGAATTTTAACAAGGACTGCTTTTTCCCCTCTTGACTGAAGGATTGTGGGAATTTGAGTTGTTTTGTTGTATTGGAGAATATTTTTAGTGTGTTTTAGGGTTTTCTTTATTTCCTGAGTTTCATTTGTATAAGAATCTTTTGCTTTCAGTTCAAACTTTCACTGCATTTTGTGCTGAGCATTTTTAATGTCGGTCTCTCATACAATGTAAGGGTTTGCATTCTGATGTGTTCACTCCTTATGTGACGTTGATTTCAAACATACCCTAACTAACAAACTAAACTTCAACAAAAAATAAACAACAAAACTACTGACTTATCTTAAATGCCAGGAGGGAGACCTGGCTCGCATCCCTAAAACATAAAAACAAAAAATGTATCTCAAAGAGTGTGTTTACTGTCTAGTTTAAAACATGCTTACTGACAGTCACCTTGTGCTGAAGTATGGCCTCCAGTGCTCTGAACTCAAAGGGCAGAGTGTGTGTCTGGGATGCTAGCTGAGGGGCTAAGTCCAGGACCAGCCAACGCTCCAATCCAAGACCACGAAAGTCCAACACCAGCAGGGACTGCGGCGTCAGGATGGCTTTTAACAACTGTGGAGAAGCAGAAAGACGAGGAGCGATGAGCCGCTTTAGAAAACACTCACATGTATTCAGATCATGATTAAAATCATGATCTGAATGTGGGGCTATTCGTCATGAGACTTTAGGATTGAAACCAGTGTGGAGAACTACATCTGGAAAACAGCAGTCCCAAAGTTTGACTCTGGTCTGTAAATATTTGCAGTGAGACCTTTGACCAGTGGAGCTCTTGTTGTAAAGTCCTGAAACGCTGCTCGCTGATTGATCATCAGAAACCAAAAAAACATTAGCACCAATCAGGCTCAGGGATCGGATTATGCATCCTGCTGAATGAACAAGTTTCACTAGCAGACAGCAGATAAATAGCTGAAGCGCGTCAGAGTGACCCTGTCTGCAGAGGAAGATAATCCCAAGACACAGCTACAGTACAGAAGGACTTATATATTCCAGGTAATGTAACACTAGTGCTCTGTATCTGTGTTGTTGTTTTTTAACAGGAAAATTGAGAAACCAGAAGCATGTTATAGACAAAGAGACAGTCACAGGTATACTGGGCTACTTGCTGCATCTGTAACAGCTGCCACTTAATGACACAGCTGATTAAGATTATGTATTTGTTTTATTTTTATTTTAGTAATACATAAAGCTTCTACTGCTTCCTCTAATACCAAGAAAGAGGCATGTAGAGATATAGTAATACTTAAGGAGTTACATAAGAGGACTACATTTTGACATTACAATAGCGATGCAAGAGCTCAAATGAAAATTATTTTAATACGACGTTGAGATTCAAAGAGGAGTGACTTCAGGCATGCAGCTTCAACGTCTAGCAGTAAGATTAAATGATTAGAATATTTTAAGACATTTTATTCCTAATTTTAGTGTAAAATTATTGCCCCTCAAAAAGACAACTTACAGAAAGGACATCCTCTTACATTCTCTACTTTATCAACTCGTATAACTGATGTCTTCAATAAACCTTCTGAGAACATCACTGCAATGCTTTACTGTGCCCGCAGGATGGATGTGAAGCTGCTCGGTCTCAGCCTGCTGCTGGTTCTGTTTTGTCCCGGCTGGGCAAAAGAAAAAATGTGTCTGAAATCTGCCTCCAGCTGTGAACAGTGCCTCCAGTCCGGCCCTGAGTGTGCATGGTGCATTGCACCTCAATCAAACATCCGCTGTCACACTTCAGACGGCCTACAAAGAGCAGGCTGTCAGAAGAATAACATCTATAACCCTCAGGGCAGGGTGGACGTGGTCAGGAATGAGATCAGGTTATTATCCAGGTATAAGTATCTACTGCCTTTCAGCCACATGAGAATATGTAGACATTTTGTTTTAAGACTGTAATGACTTCTACAACATTGTATCTTCCTGCTGAACTACTGCAGAACAGAGCCAGCAAATGCAGTCGCTTGGTACGTGCAGCCCCAGGAGCTCTCCCTCAGATTGAGGCCGGGTGTGAGCCAGATCTTTTTTCTCACCATCACCATGCTAACAGACCAGCCAATCTCAGAGGTAAACTTGGGCACCAGCTCTGTGCCAAAAGGAGTCACCATCACATTCAGGAGTGTCGTGAGCAAAAACCCAGTCGTTATGGAGGTCGGTAAAATGACACTGTACAAAAGATTTAGAAGAACTTTCTCGTAGAATCTTTGCTCCTTGAAAAACAATTAACTTTTTTTTTTTTCTCTAGGTGAATGTCGAGGCAGACCAGTGTCCAAATGAGATAGAAGACTCAAACCAGAGTCAGAACCTGACTGGACCCTGGTCTGTCCAAATCACACTCAGAGGCTTTACCCTGGGGGTGAAGTTAGAGATTACTTTGGAGTGTGAGTACAACTTCAGAAGCATGCTGTGATAAGTACAAGCAGCTGAGTATCACAAACAAATCAGACACAGACAAAGGTTGAAATAAGTCCTAGAAGGGTTAAAATAAAATATATAATATATATATATATATATATATATAATAAAAAAATATATTAAATATTAAAAATGGTATAACAAATGTCTTTTGGAAAAAATAAGACTATTAGATATTTCCCCCAGGTCAGTGTGAGTGCACAAGCAACCGTGAGGAAAACAGTCCCAGCTGCGGAGGACGTGGGTCTCTGGTGTGTGGCCAGTGTGAGTGCAACGAGCCTTACACTGGACTACAGTGCCAGACGAATTCATCTTTACCAGACGACGACTCATGCCATCCAGGCCCCAATGCCACAGTGTGCAGCGGTAGGGGAAAATGTGTGGACAGCTTCTGTGAGTGCGACAAGCCAGTGAACCCAGCTCAAAGATACAGCGGACAGTTCTGTGAGTGCAGCAACTTTGACTGTCCCAAGCACAACGGCAGGTATGATCATTAAATGTGTCATTTGTCAACACTACTTTACTGTGGGAATACTATAAGACATATAATTTGTAATCTGATAGACTATGTGGCAATCATGGGAGGTGCATCTGCGGGAGCTGCATTTGTAATGATGGTTGGACGGGTGAGGACTGCGGCTGCACCATGAACGCTTCTCGCTGTGTGACTACAGACAACAGAGTGTGTAACGACAAAGGGTTGTGCGAGTGCGGAGTATGTAGATGTTCTCCACAATACGCAGGCCCGACCTGCGAGACCTGCTCAATGTGTCCAAGCAGATGTTTGCAGCACGTAGACTGTGTGGAGTGTCTCGCGTTCAGGACAGGAGCAAAGAAGGACAGGTGAGAGCTGGTTGTGTTGATGAAAATAGGAATCAATTCATAAATAATCGAACTCATTCAAAATGAAATTTAACCTACGCAATACACATATTAATGCTGGAATACCACCTTCTTAATCTTGGGGATTGTACAACTTCTTGACATTGAGCAACTGTTTCGATGTCTTCCAGTCAGGTTTTAGACAAAATCACAGCACTGAGACAGCCCTGGTTAAGGTGTTTGATGACATCCGTTTAAACACAGACAGTGGCAGAACCTCAGTCTTAGTTTTACTTGATCTCAGTGCTGCGTTTGACACAGTTGACCACAATATATTACTGGAAAACTTAGTGGGAGTTTCTGGCACAGCACTAACCTGGTTTGAATCCTACTTAAAGGACAGGGACTTCTTCATGTCTATAGGTAACTTCAAATCTGAGCAAACAAAAATTACTTGTGGAGTTCCCACAACTGGGGCCTCTTCTGTTTAACGTCTACATGCTCCCACTAGCTCAGATTATAAAAAACAATAAAATAAGTTTTCATAACTATGCAGACGACACATAAATATATATTACAATGTCGCCAGGCAACTATGGTCCCATAAAAGCACTGGGTAAATGCATGGAGCAAATCCATGAGTGGATGTGCAAACATTTTCTTCAAAGACAAAACTGAGGTTGTTGTTTTTGGAGCAAAGGAGGAGCGACTAAGAGTTAGCACGCAGCTTCAGTCAGTAAGACTGAAAACCACAGACCAGGCAAGAAATCTGGGCATAGTGATTGACTCAGACCTCAATTTTAAAAGCCACATTAAGACAATTACAAAATCAGCCTACTATCAGCTGAAGAACATATCAAGAATCAGACTTATGTCCCAGCAGGACCTGGAAAAACTTGTCCATGCTTTTATCTTCAGTCGTCTTGATTACTGCAACAGTGTCTTTACAGGTCTGCCTAGAAAATCAGTCAGACAACTGCAGCTGATCCAGAACGCTGCTGCTAGAGTCCTCACCAAAACCAAGCAAATGGACCACATCAGTCCAGTTCTGAGGTCTTTACACTGGCTCCCAGTCTGTCAGATAATAGATTTTAAAATCCTGCTGCTGGTTTATAAAGTGCTGAATGGTTTAGGGCCAAAATACATTAGTGACCTCCTGATTAATTACGAACCATCCAGACCGCTGAGGTCGTCTGGGACAGGTCTGCTCTCTGTCCCCAGAGTCAGAACCAAACACAGAGAAGCAGCGTTCAGCTTCTACGCTCCCTATATCTGGAACAAACGCCCAGAAAACTGCAGGTCTGCTGATACTCTCAGCTCTTTTAAATCCAGGTTGAAGACACATCTGTTTACAGCTGCCTTTCATTAAACAACTTTAGTAAGATTTTAAACTTTAACCCTGCACTGTAACATTTAACTCTTTTTTATATTTTTACTTTATTTATTTTAGTTAATTTCATTTGCATTATTTTTATTTGAACATATTTTCAGATTTAATAATTTCAGTGATTTTGTAATGTTCTATTTTAATGTTTCTTTTCTTTCCTCTGTCATGATGCTTAATGTCTTGTGTGAAGCACTTTGAATTGCCTTGTTGCTGAAATGTGCTATAGAAATGAACTTGCCTTACAAAAATTACTGTTTTGGTTTCACTTTTAAAAAGTACATGGCCCCAAGTTATCTTGATCATATTAGTATATTCAGTTTGATAAGTCATTGTGGGGCGCTGGTGGCGCAGTGGTTAGTGCGCGTGCCTCATGTATGGAGGCTGTCGTCTCAAGCGGGCGGCCCAGGTTCACATCCCACCTGTGGCTCCTTTCCCGCATGTCGTTCCCCGCTCTCTCTCAATGATTTCCGACTCTATCCACTGTCCTATCTCTCCATTAAAGGCACAAAAAAGCCCAAAAATAAATCTTTAAAAAATAAGTCATTATGTTTTTGAATTTACAGTTACCATTATATTTGAGGAAGAAGGGTTACCAGTCAATTACTTCTTCTGTCATAATTCTACATTCAATAGAATTACGTCAAGTTATGTCTGACATGGCAAATATACGCTTTAATTCCTGTTACCATGGTTATCTCCATCAAATTAAACTACAAAGTTTAGATCATTTGCTTTTTTTCTCTGTAGTGTTATATCTGTTATATATCTGTTATATATCATTTCTTGATTTTCCACTCATTATTAGGTGTGACCAAGACTGTGGCTACCTCACCGTGACAGTGATGGAGACCGAACGGAGTTCACCTCAACCAGGAGAAATTCTCTGTAAAAGGCAAAGCCATGAGGACTCTTGTGCCTTCTACTACACCTTACAGAGGGTGCCCTTCAGAGAAGAACGGGCTGTGGTTTGGGCTAAAGAATGTCCTAGTGCCCTTTAGAGGTGATGGACAAAGGGAGAGGAATGTCTGTAACTTTTATGTATCTTGAGGACAACGTCAGTTACATACTTTGAGTTCTCATTTGTTCTAAATATCTCTGGATTAAAGCACCAAAGAATTTGTAATTTGGTCAGGAGGAAAAACAGTCATAGTTTTAATTTGTTGTCATAAATGTTTCCGAATCAACAGCGAGATTAAAGATGATGTTGTTCTGTCGAGGGCAGAAAAGAAAGAGAGCATACCTCCATTCTTATGATGATGCAGTTGTTTCTCGCAGTGAGGCTGGTGCTGTGCTGAAAGCGAAGGTCTCTGGCCTGAAGACTTAGCTCCTGGCAAAGCTCGGTTTTCTTTTTCTCTGTAACGGGAAAAACGTATGTAAGTAGGGAATATTCACACGTGCTATGATTCCAACAATGTATGTCTAAGTTTATCAATTAGATTCTGATTTCATACAGGAAGTGGTAACCTAAGGAGTAGTCATATGTAAGATAAAAGAGATATCAGTCAGCAGTCTCAACATTCTCTACAGATAAATAGGATTTATCTCTAACACTTACCAAAGGAGGTCACATTTCCCTCTTGGTCAAACTTCATCTGTAAAATTAATAAACAAGAAAATCTTTACATTCACGCAGTCATGGTAATTTGAACTATCAAAACTTGTAGTCTATTTTAAAGCATAAAAAACAGATCGTGGAAAATCTGGGTTAATCGGACTCTTAAACTGATACTTTTATAAAGACTTGAGATAACATTTGGTATAAATTGGCGCTACGCAAATAAAGATGGATTGATTGATAAAAACAGCTGTGTTGGGAAGCAGCAGTTTCACCAAAATAATTTCACTTTAAACCCCATGTGACTCAGTATTAGTCCCCGTTAAATAATGAATTGCTGCATCTCTTACCACTACAAACGCTGGAGACACACTGGACACTGGGGTGTCTGTCACTCTGTGACGGACAGACGACACTGTTCAAATAAAAGATCAAAAATACCACGTGTTAGCTTACCGGTACAGAGTTTTAAGCGAATCAAAAAGGTTCTGTTTTAAGTTTGACTACAGCAGTAAGTGATTAAAAGATAGTCAACCATGTTTTTTGGACACATACAAATATTGGAGAATTTAAAACAAATCTGGAAGCAATATAACTGTTATTCCCTGTCCCAAAAACATGTGACCTCAGACATGCTTGTTATTAAAGCTTTGACAAAGACATTCACTAAGGCAACATTGACAGTCCAGTAATAATAGTGTTTTAGATGACCTTTACGCACACGCTTCTCTGTAAAGCAAATCCTTGCTTCTTATTTACAGAGTATAGACAGACAAGCTAATACCAATTTATTGTTAATAAGATAATATCAATAAAACAGGCCTGCCAAGTTATCCAACAAAACATAGTGCAGAGATTTATCAACATTAAGTACTGTAATCATGACAACATTTCTGTCAAGTTATTAACAAATAAGAGACTGTAACTGAACACTGCAATAATTACATCTAAACAACCAGTTTTAAATCACCATTTATCAACCTATTAAGACTCTTTCTAATTCTTACCAGGCCATGTTGTACCTCCTTGCAGCAGGCTTTCCTTTCTGTCCACAGCATACTGACTTCTTTTGGGTTTACATCTTGAGAAAGGCAGTTTTTGACTGTACAGTGTATTTGAACCACTGTAGCTCTGGCTGTTAATCCCCAGTTTCCTACTTCCAGGTGGCACATTGTAATTCAGGTGGGAGAATTCTGAACGAGCACGACAAAGTTTATTTGTTCCAGTTATTCTTGACAAAAAAGGACTGGCAGTGTTGAAAAGGCGCTTTGGATAAAAGTTCCTATCAAATGGTCCATACATCCTTCTGCAGTTCATACCGCTCGAAAGCAGCATCTTGAGTAGCTTCCTCTCCACACCGGGACAATATGCAGCCTTCACACACACTGACATGCTGGACTGAAGGGCTGATGTTCATATGACGTGCAGAGGAACCACGGTGAGCTGACAGAGACCAGGCCGACGAACTGTTTCCTCCATATGACTTACTGTGTGTTTAACCCTTACCGCATCTCCTCACTGTGCCCTCGAGTTGTTTAAAAGTTAGACAATCCAGAAATGCAGGTAAAACAAGAATAAAAACGAGTTTATAATAAGTGTGAGCAAATATTTATTAACATTGGCTACAATAAGGCCAGTCGTAGGTTGTCTTGTCTCGGCTTGTTGTCACAGTTTTGTTTTTTCAACAGGGACTTGTTATGCTACTTCTGTTAGCCGCTACTATCAGGGACAACTTGTGCTTTTTTAGTTGTTATCAATTTACAAAATCAGCGTGTCAGCGAGGGGAAAAATAAGTGACACGTGTAAATTACCTGTCGTTAGCTACAGTCTTCTCTAAATCAACACATTAAGTCGTGTTTCAGTCCCTGAACACAGCTACTCAGGTTAGCATTTTGGAAAGAACTAGCACACAGTAAGCACACTGGAGGACAGAGGCATGAGCGCAGTGTCAGCCCACAATGCACCGCGGTGACAACGACCGGCTACCAAAGATCGTCTCTTGTAAAGTACATTACTCGTACTGCAAAATTGAATAGTATTTTGTTACAGGTGTGGCCTAGATTTAGAGTAGTCCGACCCCCAAATATAGAGAAATGTTAATCCGACATCTATGAACACATACTGAAAAGGTTAATGATCATAATAAATGTATTAATTTAGTCTTATATCGGTCTCTTCCTTATCTTTAATTTCTCAGAAAAAAAAAAGTCCAGGACATAACCTCCATCTGCACGCTTTGCACAATCGTTGCCATAGTGACCTATCTTGGGCCGAAGTTGTTCCACTCAGAATTTTTTTTTTACGTGCCAAATATATAAACTGACTTTTTAAAACAGTTGGAACGAACTATTTAATGATTCTCATTTATTGGAGGGATCACGACTTGGCCACAGGATTTTAGAAACGGTGCAGGCGCAGCCGCGGAGTTTCTGTCAGCATCAGCATCCTTCCTCCTCTGGCTGCAGACTGGGCGACCGGAAGGATGCTGTGGTAGGGAGGAAGCGTGAGGATTTTCTGGCTTTTTGATTTTGTTGTGTTGTCTGTAGGCTGTCAGATTATAATCCGATCTTTTTTTTTTATGATGTGTTTTTCGTATGTATCATCTTAGATAGTCTGTATCCACAATGTTTCCATCTTGCTGCTCAAAGCCTGCGGAGAGCGGCACTAAAAGGAGCTCCATCGCTAAGCTGCTGCTCGGGGTCTTTGTGGTTTATATACTCCACACCGTGTGGTTGCTTTACGGATTTCTTAACACAAAACCCTGCGATAGAAGCAACGGAGAGCCCTGTATCGCCTCGTACCTGGCAGCAAGACCAAGGCTACAGGTAAGCACGGGCCTGTGTTTCTTCTCCTTACTGCTAATAGCTAAATAAAGGGCAAATAACCTCCATGACCCTGCAGCTAAGACACACTTGGCCTGTTTGTTTAGTTTAAAATAACTATACTGACTGTAACATGTATGAAGTATAAGTATAAAGCCATGGAAAAACACGTTAGTAGTTGATTTGCTCCTTGCTTTTTTTTCCAGGAAAAAACAGTTTTGTGTGTTTATGTGTTTTGTGTGTTTGCATGATAAAGGAAATCTTCACAAAGATGGATTATTTTGATTTGAAAGCGATTATACTGTGACACAGTAATCTCCTAACACGTCGAATAAATGACTGTATATTATTAAATTCAGTTCAATTGATAATGCTTTGGGTAATATCCACTCATTTGGAACGCTGTTAGGTTTTCTTTTTTTTCTAAAGTTGTCAGCAGAAGCATCTTATTTTAGCACTGGACTCTAAAAATGGACTTTACAGTCTCTTCTCTTCTCCTCTTGTTTTTTTTTTCTCCCCCAGCTGAGTGTCTTCACCTGCCTCGTGCCAGACAACAGCCAACTCAACCTCGCTGTAAAAATAGACTCATTCAACCCGCACTCTACTTTTGAAAGGTGGGTTTGATACAAAGACACATCTGTTAACCATGCAAATTCAATTAAAAGTAAATAGTAAAAGCCCCTACAGCTAATATTCAGAGGATGTTTTTAAAGGTTTATTTAAAAGGAATAGAACATTATCATTACAACTATAGATATATTTCATTGTAGACATAGACATGTGATATTTTTTACTTCCTGATTTTCCAAATATCATTCTCTCTTTCTCTCTCTCTCTATCTCTCTCTCTTTTCTCCTTCCCTCTCTCTATATATGCAGGCAGGTAAATATCTCTCTGCCACAGGAAACCCGAGCTAATGGCACTCTGTATGCAGTTGTGTACATTCACAAAGCCGGTGTTTCACCTCTGGAGGACAACAGAGAAGTCCACTATGCCGCTCTGCTCACCACCTACATCACCCCCCCTCTCACAGCAGGGCAGAGAGATGGACAGAAGGTAAAATGTGATTCAGTATCTGTCATGGTCTGATCATATTTCAGCCACACTGTCACCTTTACTGCAGATTTAAACATGAGGCCCTGCAGCAGATGAGTTATTTCTGTATCTCCATCAGAAGCCAAGTCCCAGATCTGAGAATCCCGTATCCCACTGGAGACCTCACTTGTCAATCACGATGATGTCAGAGGACTTCACCTTCAGCAAGGCGGGGCTTCCTAGTGATGTGCGGCGCTACATGAGAGTGTAAGTCACAGGAAGCTTTGGAGGTCAGGGTTGCTGCTGCATCGCTGCTTCTCATCAGGATGTTTTAGTGCTTCGGTGGCTGTTCAGGAGAAAATCTCATTTATGTTTATTTCTATGTGCTATTTATGAACACAATTTGTTTTAAAAGGACCAAGAAATGTGTGGCTGATGTTCTTAAAAAAGGAAATCTATGACGAGAACATGAAAATAATCATAAGCAAGTGTCATACTTGTCACCATACTGTCATTTAAATATCAGTAGTTCTAATGTTCCAGCCAATCCTCATAGTCCTTGAGTTAGTCTTCTAAAATGGGTTAGTTTTTTAGTGCTTTAGCACATTTAGATCATGAAGATATATTTATGTCTCTCCTCCTCCTGATAAAAAAAAGTGAATATGCCACAAGCTGATTTGTGTTGTTAAATAAAAGTTTGTCCCTGTCTTGTAGCTCACAAGATGGCCGACAGATGATCTACCTTCCTCTGCTGCTGATTAACGAGCTCAGCTTCAGAGTCAGAGACCTCATGGTGGGACTTTTTTTTTTTTAAACATACAGACTCTCAATCTGAAACCTTAAAATAATAAATATGTATGTTTTGGAGTGAAATAGCTGTGAATGTACTTTTTTCCATAAACACATTCAAAGGAGATCAGCAGCAGCACGGTTCAGCTCCCTCTGACTGTGTCCTACGAGGGAATCTCTTTGAGGGGCTTCAGGTTCTGGGTTCATCTACAGGACGTGGTTTACTCCCTGAGACAGTTTGGTGAGCTCAAAAGATTAAAAAAATAGTTTGAAGGTTTCTCTTTTTAAAGAGGATTAAATAAGTCCAGGGTTTCTAGTTAAGGGCAAAAGATAATTATGTTTATTTTTTCTATCGATTTTTTTTATGCCTGAATAGAAACTAAAAGAACAAACTTAGTTTTCCGTTTGTCTCTTTGTGCTTATCTAGGCTTCACAGAGGAGAACATAGATGAGATTAAAGAAACATTGGTGGATTCAAACCTCTATCTGTTAGTGCTGACAGCACTCATCACAGCTCTACAAGTAAGTTTATACAACAGAAATGCAACACCATACACGTCAGAATCCACTTCATGAATCATGCATTACTGTTTAAATCCCAGTCCCTATATGTGGCAAATCAGAAAGATCTCAAAGAAAGACTTGTATAAATTGACAGTATTGTGTTGTTGTTGTTTTTTGTTTTCTTACAGTTTATCTGTGAATTTTTGGCTCTTAAAAATGACATCAGCTCATGGAGGAAAAAGAAGAGCATGGCAGGGATGTCCAGGAAGTCAGGTGAGAAAACCATCGGCGCAGTTTCAGTGGATGGCTGTTCATCATGAGTCTGGTTTTGCCCAAGGTTTCTGCCTCTTAAAGGGAAGGTTTTTCCTTGCCACTGTAGCTCTGCTAGATGTTGCTTAGTGCTCATGATGGATTAACGTTGTGTCTTCTTAATATAGCAATGAGTAAGGTTGTTTACCTGCTCTTTATAAAGTGTCTTGAGATAACACACAGCCAATAAAACAATTGATTAATATAAAAAAAATACAGGACAGATTCATTTGTATTGAAAATGATTGTTTCTAAATGGTTGCAGTTGTGCTTTGTTGATCAGGCAGTCTTTTTAGTGAGCTGAAGATCAACATTATATCACAGTTTTAACTGCTAATGGTCTACAACAATGAGGCAGATGATATTGTCCAAGTAATGGCCCGAGTGTTTTTCTGTCCCTCTCTTTGTAGTTCTGTGGCGTAGTCTGAGCACGCTGCTGATTTTCCTCCATCTGTTGGAGGAGACCAGTCTACTCGTGCTGCTTCCTGTTGGACTGGGAGCGTGTGTGGAAGTATTTAGTATATTTGCTCTTTTTTGTTTACAGAAAGAAACAAATTAAGCCCCAAACAGACATTTTTAACTGATTAACGTGTCATTCTGTCAGGTCTGGAAGCTGTTCAAAGTTTTTAACTTCCAGTTTCAATGGAAACGCTCCAAAGTCACTGTAAGTTTGGCAACGTTTAGCATTCATATGAATAAAGACAGATATAATACAGACAACCAGTAAACTTCTGTATCACCTAAGCTTACTTCTGTTTGTCTGTGCAGGTAAGTAAACTGGATGAAGATGAGAGAAAGACAGTGGAGTATGATACACAGGTTTGATTATCTTTGCCTTTTTTCAGATTCTATATTCCACCTCTGGAGTTGTTTAATTGTTTTATTTCTGTGCATTTTCTCTCTAGGCATCTAGATACTTATCCTACTTGGTCTATCCTCTGTGTATAAGTGGAGCTATTTTCTCTCTGGCCTATTTACGTCAAAAGAGGTGAGCTGACTGTTGAATTTCATATTTCTGTTTTGCCACAGGGTTTCATTGTTAGTGTTTCTTCGCACTCTATTGCCTTTAAATGCAAATGAGCTGTGTTCAACCATGCCCCTCTCCAGAAGGGCTTGGTTAGCTTGGGCACTTGCATCATTGTTCATAGTGGAAAGGGCAGACTCAGAGGACAGAACAAACACCTAGTTGTGGGAGTGTCACCCACCTGGGGGAGGGGTTACTGCCCTTTGTGATGTCACAAAGGGAAAATCTCCAAACGGCCCGTTATGAGCACACATTTTCTGAAAAGTGGAGCAGGCAAAAGACGGAAAGGATGGACTTTTCTCATATTTGGGGGGTTTGTAGACAGACCAGAGACACGTTTTAGTGTTAGAACAACATGGTGAAGTGTATTTTGCATAATATGTGACCTTTAAGTACTCAGATTCAAATCAGACCTGAATGTTTCTAAAATAAAATTAAGATGTTTTTAATGTTAGTATCCGCTCCTATGTAATTGTATCAAATATAAGTGTTGGTTGGAATACAGAAGTAACAGTAATAAAAAGCTAGGACATAAGCTATATATTCACTTCTGTTTTTTTAGACTGACATTGAATTGTGTTGTGTTGACAGTTATTATTCCTGGTTAATCAACAGTCTGGTGACTGGTGAGTTGACATACTTTCATTTACATCATAAGAAGTTCATCTAGTGTCTGATTTGTTAGTTCATTTGAAGTATGTCAGTATAAGTCATTGAGTAAGTTTTGCTCATTTAATGAAGCTCATGCCTTTATTTTTATTTACACATGAACTCTGGTCCTGTCAGGAGTGTATGCCTTTGGCTTCCTGTCTATGGCCCCACAGCTCTTCATCAACCACAAGGTATGTCTTGCATTTATCAATTAGACCACATAACCCAGCCTTAAGTGTATTGTTATCAGTTTTTAGTATAGAGTGAAACTGGATTGTAAATTGCTGTATGAACTGTCTGCTGCCACCTTTTTCTTTTGTCTTCCACTTCATGTTTTTTCTCCCATCCCTCTACATCAGCTGAAGTCTGTGAGCCATCTGCAGGGGACAGTGTTGATGTACAGAGTGAGTGTCATTCTTTTTCTGGCTCATATAAATATTGTATTTAAAGTCTTTCTGTTTGAATTTATGTTTCTGTTTTGCAGTGATATTGGTTTAAAAATCAGTTAGCTCTCTAAAACATTGGTTCCCAAACTGGGGTCTGGGCCCCCTTAGGAGGGGCGTCAAAGCTCTCAAGGGGGACACAAGACTCTGCACATATTAACTATGATACAGTTTATACAAAGGTCTTTTGGTAAGAACAAGTGTGTGCAGGTCTTTTCTGCTGGAATTTTATCAATAAAAACAATTAAAGGAGCAACATGGAAATCTGACAACTAGTGTTTAAAAATGGTACTGCAGTCCAAATTCAAAACATTGGAGAGAGCCGCCTTCCCACCGCTCCCTCCTCCCTACAGTCGATTCCCTCCACGGCTTCCATGTCATGGTAACAGAAGCTTCAGTATTTAACCAGCTTTGCATCATTCTTAAAACCTCTCTGAGTTCTAACCTCTCTCCTTTTTTCGAAAGCATCTCCAACATTTATCCTAGTTTTACCACGTTTCTAATCGTGGAGCTTACTCGAAAAAATTACAGCCGCATTCAAGTCGGTTAGAATCAGATACATCTGAACCAGCTCTCTTGCCCACTTTACTCGTTTGCCTTTTGCCTGGCATACCAAGGCGCATTCCAAAACAGCCATGCAGGGGTGCCTTAAAACAGCCTACTTTCTCTGGTCAAAACAAAAATAACCCATTCTGAAATAGAATCGAAACTTAAGAGGAGGACATATTGGCTGCTGCATTGTTGCCAGAGAAGCCAGTACTTCAACATAGCATGTTCCTTTATGTCTGATGATATAGAAGGGTTCTTTAAGATTTAATTCAGTAGATATCTTACATATTGGTGCTTTAAAATTGTATGTATCACTTTTTTGTGTGGTAAATGCTCTGGAAATTTTTTGCTATTTGCTAAGGTCATCTTCTCTTCCTCCTCTCCACCAGGGAGTGAACACGCTGATCTCAGATCTGTGCTCCTTTGCCTCCTTTCTCTCCTCTTCTGCATTCTTCTCCTCCTCTCATCAACTCTCCTGCTTCAGAGATGAGCTTCTCTTCTTCCTCTACCTGTACCAGCGGAGGTAGAGCCCTCCTCAAAGACACAATACTACTAAGCATTCACATTTGTACTTTATAAAATGACAAAGGCTCTTGAAAGACAAGATCTGACATGAAACACTGCAAGACATACACATAACGTTAGATACTGGAGGGCAGACTTTTAACCTTTCTTTTGCTTATGTAGTTTCAAAACATCCAACTACATTTTGGGATCACCTTTGACCTGAATGACTCTTGTATGGAATATGATGTGAAGTAATTGATTTCATCTCTTGTTTCTAACAGGTGCTACGCCGCCAAGACCAGGAGGCGAGAGTCTGGGACTCACAGCAAGAAAGTCAAGACTCAATGAGGAGAAAACAATTTTTAACCTTTTTTGTTTTTTAACGATTGCACACAAAACACAGAATTTGATCTTTTAAAAAACATTAAATACGTTTTAGAATATTTAAGATGTGAAATGAAGACTCGGTCAGGACTCTCACACATTCTGTGTGTAACACAGCAGCTTCAGACTGATCCAGGATTAGCTGTTCTGCCTTTTAAGTCTTCTCTGATGCAAACTCCCAGAGCTGCTGTTGCTGCTGCTGCTTTCTACCCGGCATCATGAAGTTTCAACTGGACAGCAAAAGGGACTGAAGTCTGCAGAATCTCTGCCGTACTCATTAAGCTGGACTCACCTTCAAGACAAAACTTCATTTGATTTTGCTCTGTGCACTTAAAGTGAACGTTTTCCCTGGTCCACTGTAAAGCAAATATCCACTAAAACAGCAATGATTATATTCAGTGAAATACTTAATGTTTTCAAGGGTGCATCTTTACATTCAAGGAAGATTATTCTGCCTAAACTCATCATCATGTTTGCTTGCTTTAAAAACCCGATCCTGACTTGAATTTAAAACAATGTCCTGAGGTTTGAACATTGCATGGCTTTGCAACAAAAGTGATAATAGTAATAATGATGATAGACATGTAGATGAGTCCTGCACGGAGCAGAACAGCAACTTAAAGCACTTTTCACACTTCATCCTTTTTGATCTACCTGCTGATTGGTAGTTATTCTCATATCTCAGAGATGTCATTAGATAAAGTTGTTTTGTCATCCATAGTGTTCATTCCTGTACAGTTATTTTAAGACTGACTTTGCAATGTTAACATATTAAGAGACTACACTATCAACAGTAAGTTGTCACTTCCTGCTATTATCCTGAAGGCATGTGTCTAGATCCTTGCAATGCATTTTGACTAAATTAAGCTGCTTGATTGAAGAAGGTTGTAGAGATCAATAAACTTTTTACACCCTTTATTTTTTTGCTTCTAAATTTGAACTTACTTGCTGAATGTTCTAGCTGAGATGTGAAGACAAAAATCAGAAAGTACCACTATATAAAAAGATATACTCTTACACATGGTTTGAACAAATATGTTTTTCATGGTTAATTACTAGCTAATGCTTTACAGATCACTTATGTGTGTATTTGTTACCAGAAATGACATTGGTTTATGTCCCCCAACATGGCTTGCCTTTTTGTTTAAAATTCCCCTCAGAACAGGGCTGCACGGAGGTTCCTGGTTCGAATCCCCGTCGGACAGGAACCTCTGTGTGGAGTTTGCATGTTCTCCTCTTGCATGCGTGGGTGATCAGGTTGATCTGGCTTCCTCCCACAGTCCAAAAACATGCTTGTTAGGTGACTCTAAGTTGCCCGTGGGTGTGAATGTGAGAGTAGCTGGTTGTAGGTCTCTATATGTCAGCCCTGTGATAGACTGGCAAACAGTCCAGGGTGTACCCCGCCTCTTGCCGAAAGACAGCTGGGATCAGCTCCAGGTCTGATTAGTAGAGACAGTATCTATCCCACCTTGGATGGTGCAGCCCTTATTATCTTGAATTAAGGCTGAGTTTATTAAACCATGACATCTCAGAGTTTAGACCAGGAGGCAGAGCTGCAGTCTTACACGCTCCTCTGTGCTTCTTTTAGAGAAGGTTTCTAGCCACTATGTTCATTTTAATCATACAATAAAGAGTGTGGCTGTCCCCAGACCAAGACATCTGAATAAAAAAACAGTTAAATTTAAAAGTACAGACATGCTGTTGAACTAAATCAGATAAATAAACTTGATTATACCATTATTACCGCTTAAATCACAAACACCCTTTGTTGAAAGAAAGGAAGGACGATGTATTTTATCCATAGTGTTTTTCTCAGCAAGGTCATTCTTTAGTTTGACAGATTTGAGATGTGTCTGTAACATTGTGAGTTATTATTTAACACTCATAGTTAAAGTAGGCCGTTTACCTAATTGGCATTAGCCTACATCAGTATTTGGAACATGGGAGTTTCCTTAGCAATGTACTCTGATAATATCATGAATTTAAAAAATGCAACATTGCCACATATTTACATATATACAGTAAGGTGTGAGAAAAGTTGCTTTTTAATATTCTTCAAGTAAGTTTAGTGAAAAATCTGTGTTTCTTACTGCTTGCTGGTTGAATTGCGTTTTAATGATTTTAATGTGGAAATAATAATAGTTGTTGTACTTTATGCAGAAGCAGGTCATGACAAAATAATATTACATTGACCACCAATCAATTAATTTGAACCATTCATCATCCCCAAATAAAGACACAACTGTAGCAATAACATGTTATTTTATTTCAATGTTTCAAAAGATTTTAAACATACATTCACCCTTTTTTTTAAACGTAAAACTGATACACTGATAAAACGATCAAACTTCCTTTACACAGAACTTACTTACATTGCCCTTAAAAAGATGAGTCTTTCATGATTAGTTCTGACTGTATTCAGATTTGATGAGAATGGTTTGAAATACGCTCTGGTAAAACATGATGTGACGTTTAATTTTGTGAAAATAAAATCAGAAAAAATATAATAAAAAGAAAGCATAATAAGACATCCCGAGGATTCATGGTCTGAACCTTCATTTGTAGCCATTGTATCCAGCCAGAATTGTCTTGACCACAGAACAGAAAAATTCTCTCTTGGAATTTGCAGCCAGTGAAAGAGTAAATGGGGGTGCCAGTTTCTGCATCACTGAAGGACACTAATCCGTTGTCATAGTCTACACACACCATGATTCTCTCAGGTTTTTTCGTGAAGCCAAACACAACAGGTTTTTTATGTAGAGCAATGCCACAGCCACATTTATGAATATACTTTATGATCCAGCTTCCAGTCCTAGGGTTAATTTGGATGCTCTTTTTCCTTAATAATGACTCTCTAACTACTCCTAAAAACCAGTCGGTGCCTCTTGGGAGCTGAACGTGATAGCAGAATCTCCCTTCAGAACAACCCATATTGCCAGGTAGGCATTGAAAAAAGCAACATTGGCTTTGTTCTTCTATTGCCTCATCTTTGGCTTTTCTCGTGGTCTGCATTTTAGACTTCTGACCCTTCTTTCCCCGCCTCCGTTTAACTTCCTGTACTTCCACTTTTTGAATCACCATCTGAGCCGACTTGTCCACATATGCTTCCTCTAAAGGGACAGTGTCATGAGCGCTATGCTCTGTACAATGAACACAAATACGAGTCAGGTCGTTCCTGCAGAAGAGCTCCAGAATCCTGTTGTGTTTCTTACAGATTTTGTCCTCCAGGTTGTGGATAGCGTTAGTCAGTTTGTGTCCCTGTAGGGCAGCCACTTTCCGATGAGGTTCGAGGTGTGTCTCACAAAATGAAGTCAAACACACCAAACAAGTTTTAGAGGCTTTAAACTTTGTGCCAAGGCAGCAGTCACATTCAACCTGCCCTGCTTTGGCTGGAGTATCATTGTTAGATATCTCATTTAGTCTCTTCTTGAAGTTCTCCACTACATCTCTGAATGCCGTGTTGACACAAAGTTTGAGCCCTTTGCTGAATTTCTCATTGCACAGGGGACACTTACACAGCTCCTTGCCTTCCCAGTGCTGGCTGATACAGGCCTTACAGAAGTTGTGTCCACATGGGATAGAAACAGGCTCGGTGAAAACTTCCAGACAGATGGAGCACATGAACTGATCTTCAGACAAGAAACTGCTGTCTGTGGCCATATCTAGAGGAAAGCAAATCATCTTCAATGGTAGTGATTGTTTGGCAACTAAAGCTACAACTATGACCTATAAATAACAATACAATCAATACTGCAGATTTTTGGGTATTATTATTTGGGTAACACACTTGTGTTAAGTATATATATATATAAAAAGGAAGTGATCAGTGGGTCAGTAAGAGGCTGCAAACTGAAGTTTGGAGAAAATCCTTTCACATTACAAAAAAGTGTCAACCTGATTAAGAGAAATGCAATTCACCTATTTCAGAAGATTGTCTAGTGTAAAAAGATTAACAGGGGTGTTGAACTTTACCTTGTTGATGGAGCGCTCTGCCCAGTTGTCAGCCTATCTGTGTCTTTCTGTTCAAACTGAACTGTGTTGAACTGTTTTTGACTGTTCCAATGTTAAGTTTCGTTTTCACTGAAAATGTTGCTCCACCTCCCATGACTCACACTTCACATCTGATTCTGCTTTGACCTCAAATTACTTTGTCATACAAAAAATGACACACAAATATTTTTGAGCATGATTTATGATACTCGATTAGAAAATATTTTTTCAGTACAACTTGTGTCATTTTTGTGTGTCAGTGTGCGTTTGCAGATTCACTCAAACCATATCAAGAATCTGTAACTAAACGCAACAAAAGGAAATCAGTTTGTTTTTGAGTTAATCAAGCTCTTACTTCCTTTATCTGCTCATGTTGTTGCAGAGACAACACAAACTTTATAGTGCACTTACAGGTATGCACTTTCAAAAACCCTGGCTGTAATCATTGTGTATTTGCTGTCCTTGTGTGTGTGTGTGTGTGTGTGTGTGTGTGTGTGTGTGTGTGTGTGTGTGTGTGTGTGTGTGTGTGTGTGTGTGTGTGTGTGTGTGTGTGCCCCAAACTCTGAACGGCAAGGCTTGTGCAATCAAGCATCTGGCTACATACATGCTACTCATTAACTCATCTGCTTCATAATAAGAACCCTGGTTTCTGCTCCACTTACCGACAGATTATTCTGTCTACTCAGTGGTAGTTTATTTCCTTATTTCCTGTTTTTCTAGTGTTATCTAAAACACTTTCCAAACAATGAACAATGCATCTCTGAAGATCACGTAAGTAAGAGATAACATCAGTGTCAAAGTTTTTCTGAGTCAGTCACTCAGCTCAAACCAGCCAGCCAGTCAGCATTAGGCCTTCTCACCTGAAGTATATCTCCTTCAAGCCTTCCAACTGCATCTGTGTCAGTTTCTGGCTTCCTGTCTAACAACAAGCCTTTACATGCACTTAAAGTGCATTCTTTTAGTGTGCAATTGAAACTTACTTACGTCTGAATAAATCAGTTATTCAGACTCAAAGTGTTGTTTATATACATTTTATTGTGTCTGAACCAATGTAAAAAAAAATCAGGTTCATCTGCTTGTGCCTTTTTTAACCTGTGTGTATGACTGTTGTCAAAGCACACCTTTAAATGTATTTAATATTAAAGGTACCTGTGCTGTGGAGGTTTGGCCGATATAATGCTTTGGGGCAAGGTTTTTTATGAGGTCCCACTAATGTATTGAACATATGCACAAAGGCATAAATGTAGGTAAGGGCATGATGCCATAATTTCTGGCTTTTTTTTGGCAAAACACTTGAACCATTTCCTTATTTTAAGCTTCAGTTCCTCTTAAAACATGAGAGGAATATACATGGCATGGCTCTCTTTCTTAACAGTTCAGAAAGCAAGTTCAAAGACCAATAATATAAACCACATGTACATGGTTATGTGTAAAGCATCTCTCTGCTGCTGCTTACTGTTTAAGTATGAAGTCAACATGCCATGGCTGACTGGAGGTTCAAAAAGATGAAATACAAACTGCTAAATAACCTCACCTGTAAAAAAATATTGCAATATGTGTTTGTTTGTTTGTCTTGAAGGCCATTACCACAACAAAGAATGTACATTTCATCTGATAGCTCATTTCCACATAAAAGAAAAAATCTGTTGCTGCTCCTACACCTCATTAAGCCAAAATAGTCTTAGTCCATTTCAGGCGAGAAAATAAATACGCTAATCCCCTGTTTGGTACAGTTCAGTTGTAATGATCAGATGTAGTTTAGAGGGCGGGCAAACACAGCATGCATGAACTATATATATCTCTGTGATTAAACAATGATTAATTATGACACACAGAAGGAATTATACATTATCAAATCATGATATCAAAAAAAAACGTTGCTTTACATTTATAGAGGCAAAGACATATATTCACACAGTGAAATCAGTTTTGAACATGAAGGGGAGAATGGCAAACACAAATTCTGAGAAACTCCCTTTGAAATAAATAGTATGATAATGTGTTAAAAAAAACTGATTCAGCATTTGGCTATACATTAAAGAGATCTTTTCAAGCTTTTAGCTAAGTATTGTGACTGTAGTTAATTAAACTTAACAATTTAGAAATATATATCTTCAACATGACTGTTTGAAATCAATCTATCAACCATAAAAAAAGCACCAAACCACAACAATAGTCATCTAGGTCTAGACTGCATTCTATGTTACTGTATATTAATTAGAAAGACCCAACATAAATTAATAATTGGCTAGCAATTGGCAATATTGGCAAAATAAAACCTTTTTTTTAAACAGGCAGAAACTTCAAGAAGAACCAGACTCATGGTGGACAGCCATCTGCTGCGACCAGCTGAGAAAGTGGGATATATGGAGAGGCAGAAAAAGACAAAGACAGATGGAGATACAGGGTGATTGGCACATGTCAGCAAAAATCAACAGGAGATAAAATAGATGAATAATAACAATAGCGAGAATAAATTCCTGAACCTTGCAAGGCCAATGCCATCCATATTTGACCAGTTTCATGAAATTTACATTAAAACGAATGTAAATACTTTTACACATCATGTCATGCCCCATATATCAAAACTAAACAGTGGGAGGGGTAAGGCTCAGACCTGTGGGGGAGTTTAACTTATAACTAGCTGTTCTATGAAATGACTTAACTTGAGACTCTTTATCCAACATACTGTGTAGGAACCATTCATGTTCCTTGGAAGGAATAACAATATTTTGGGGGAATGAAAGTCAGTTTGTGTCAGGGAACTTTTCAAATTTACAATCACAAGAAGTTGTGTTTGTAGAATAAAACAGAAGAAATCTTTATTGAACAAGAATCTGTAATTTGTTACGTCTACTGAGAATGAGACAATGAATGCCCATAGAAAACGGATTCAAAGACATGTATCAGAAATCAACTCCAATAGTTGCATCTAAATTATAAATCTCCCTGCATGAGGATATTTGAATGTCATTTTGTTTACTGTTTTAATTGCACTTGATGTATACTGTTTCTTTTGTAACTTTGCCTTTTTAACTGTGAGGGTTTCCCTGTTTTTAAGCAAAGCAAAGAACTCTTGCTGTTAGGCCAACGTCAATTTGAATTGTAACCAGTAGGTGTCGTAGCTTTGCCAATATATCAGCGTGAGGCACAGTTTCCATCAGTCATTGGTTACTACAGGAATGATGCCTCGCTTCAGACAGGCCACATGAGCACCCAGAGGCTCCAGTCTTTCTCGTGGTGACACCGGATTCACCCCTCACAGTCTGAAAGTTCAAATATTTGAACCATGAGGCGCCCGTAGGCTCGACAGAGCATTGGGATGTCCTCTAGAACATTAATAATAAGAATGATGATGGAGGAGGTGTAGAGTTAGGCCTCTGAGGGGGACTCTCCAGGTCAGAGCCCCAAACAAAATCACCCACCTCTCTCTCCTTCTCTTTGTAACATGAACACGGGCACATGCGCATTCCTGTACGCGCGCAACCGACCTCAGGTCTGCAACGGGAGCGCTTTCTGTGACAGAGGGTTACAGGTCTATGAGATGGAAACTTATGTTCTATTTATTTATTTTAAAAGCTTCTAAATGTACTTTTCCTTTAGGCCTATTTTTTTCATCACCACTTGGCCTAATTACTGTACGCGAAATAGCCTCTTTTATTCAGAAAATAGGCTATTTAAGTTGATTTTAAAGCAAGTAGCCTACGTCAATACGTTTTGATATCACACAATATAATTTTTGGTATTATAGTGCAAAGTGTAGTCTGATTGATAACGGGACATATTTGCCAGAATGTGCTGATCAACTTTGCTCTAGCTGTCACCTCTCAGACTTCCCGGCAGATGGTGAACACTTTTTTGTGCACACAGGATCTGATCAGGAGATGGGATCGGCTGACGGCGGGGGGGGGGGGAGCAAACTCCACCCAGCAGACAGGATCTGTGGCAGGCGGAGCGGATTACAGTGTGCGCCGAGAAGGCTCAGGGTGGCTGGTCGGATGGTGAGGACGTCTCGACAAGTCCCGCAGAAAACTTGAGAGGGGCAAAAGTCCAGCCTTGAATGAGAGGCAGGCACTGTGGAAGTTCATGTGCTGGGAGCGTGCTGGGAACTAAATCACATGGCATTTTAAAGACATGCTCCAAAGATGGCGGTGGTACTAGGGACGGGAGTTTCAGGTGCCTCCGGAGTGCAAAAAAGTGGGTTTGTGGAGGTTTTGGTGCGGGAGCGGTGGCACAAAGTTTTGGTCAACTTAAACGAGGAAGCGCTCACGTTGAGCTGCGAGGAAAGCAGCGTTACAGACAGCGTGAGCGACAATGTCAACTCCAACGGCGTTACCAACGGATCTTACCTTGACAACAACAATACCAACTCCAACAACGGTCCCCAAACTGTGCGCAACGCGTTCACGGACCTCCCGGAGCGAGTGCCCGAGGCGATCGCCAACAGAAAGCGGTGCGTCAAGGTGACAAAGCAGGAGATCGGGGGTCTCGGGATCAGCATCAAAGGAGGAAAGGAGAACAAAATGCCTATACTCATCAGTAAGATTTTCAAGGGGCTCGCAGCGGATCAAACCCAGTCCCTGTACGTGGGGGACGCGGTCCTGTCCGTGAACGGCATGAACCTGCGGGATGCGACCCACGACGAGGCGGTGCAGGCGCTGAAACGGGCCGGGAAAGAGGTGACACTGGAAGGTAAGGAGGGCATTCTTTTGGTATGAGTGAATAAAAGAAGCAATGGGGTACCCAACGAAGAAGAAGGGCGGGGGTTGTAGTGGATTTCCCAGCATAGAGAAGAGTGAAGTGTAAGATCTTTATGTAGCCAAGGCCACATATTGGTTTGACATATGTCGAAGACACAAGTTGCTGAGTTCCCCTCTTATTTAGCATACACGGAAATAGTATTTAACCTCACTCTCTAAATCAAAAGGAAACTGAACTGGACCTTATTGGTAAGCCATAAGCAGTTTGTCATTAATCCACATAGCTGTCTGTATCTGGTGCTGGGCTGTCAGTGGGTCAGTGGTCCTCAGGACACTACTCTGCAGGTTGATTGCATTCACTTAGCATTTCAGGTGTAAGTCACTCCCTGATTAAATAAATGAGGAACAGCAGGGCTCTGAATGTTGGTAAACCTCTGATGTAGTTTTTGATTTATTTTCCATTACTTGAAAGAGATGCTGGTTCGAGCTGTGTGATTGTATTTTTGAATGCAGCAGCCCATATATTATTCATACCTCAGTTCATCACATATTTTATTACAAAGTCAGAATTTGTTGCCATCATAGATTGTCTCTGAAGAGAACTGAAAGTTTAATATGCAAATTTGCCTGATTTACAGCAGCAGAAGGGAAGACACCTTAGTTGTGTTTCAAATTTGCCACTGTAGAGTATGGAAATATATATTTCTTGGGGTGGGAGGGTAGGTGATTGACTGCCAGCTCAAAAGAATAGTTCATAAACTTGTTATGCAACCAGCGGGTCCATGGGAGAATAATTTTGGATGAAACTAATCTCACATCTCCTTCCCTTATGTTCTTCTCTGCATGGCCACTTTTCCTGAAGCCACACGCACACAGGCACACACACACGCACACATAAAAGTGAGGCACACACACTTAATTTCAATATATTCACACAGAAAGTGCAGCCGAGTTGGTATTTTGTAGATTTTAGCCATAGACTGTGAAAAGATTTTAGCCAACAGTGAAGGTAAAAAATTAGGCTGATTGCGGGTGGATTCCTCTGTGGTCATTTTACTCCCTTAACAAACACACATATGCACACACACATGTGCAAACACCCCTGCACATCTGAAAATGTTGCACACTAATGCCCACTTCTGAATTTTTTTTTTTGTATTCTTGTTCCTGTGAGGACTCATGGACCCAGGATAGTAAGAACAAAGTGTCTCTCCCTCTGTCTCTTTTTTTCCACACACTCTTACTCTCACACACATTCATACATGGTGACGATGATCCTTCCCAGGGGGATTCAGAGGCTACACTGATGAGGAAAAAGAAAGTCCCAGCTGAAGACAGTCTGAGATAAGAAAGAAGGAGCGAGGGGATAGAGAGGGAAGAGGAAAAGAGTGAGAGATGAGAGGGGGGGGGACTAGAAATTAGTCTTTAATGGGGGAAATTGCTGAGAGGTAGAGAGATAGAAAGTGAACAGGAGGAGACCTAATGAGAGCGGCTGATAGGCTGATATTGCGATGACAGTGAGGGTTAACTTAAGACTAACAGAGAGACACCAGCTCACCACTACTGCTATTTAACAGTGATCAGCAGGGGAACATGGTAAAATAGCACCAAAGTGTGGCTGCCATCGAGTTTTGTGGATCTGTGGGGGTTTGAAAAATGCTTAAATACGTAACCAGGCATTTCAACTTTAATTTGAAATGAAAAGACATGAACACTGACTTTTAAATCCATAAAACAAAAGTGATGCATCTACTTTTATTCTTGAGTGTAAGCCATCTTCTATGATGTGTGAAACTGTGAAACATGAGGAGAAAGATCAAGAGGAAACATCTGATTCAACTAATAGGAGAGATGGTACACGTCTCCTGGGAGGGCCGTATGCGTCATGGTGCGCGTACATGTTCAGCACACTGCGTTTTGTGAAGTCTGTGTGAGTGTGTATGTGGGGGAGCTTGCATGTTTTCAATGTGCGTATTTTGCTGCATAACAGACAAGCTTTCATGGAAACTCATTAGCAAGATGGAGAACAAATTCAGCTAAACTAGTCAGCGATCACTCTCCTCGGCAAGCTGCAGCTGATTGACATTTTCATAAACTTCTCCTAACAGGAAGGATCACAGTTCAAGTCCAGCCAGGTCAGAGGGCATCCACTTTATTTAGGTGTCCTCTGTGCAAGATGATGAATCTCTGCTGGCGCTGTTCTATGGCTCAGCATGCAGTCTGACAAGCCCAAACTGAATGCCTATAGGGATCAATCAAAGTCCTTCAGATGTGCCACAGAGCTCACTTGCAACAATAGGAAGTGTCATTGTGGAGAGGAACTGAAGAATTGCACATTGTCAATGCACAAATCCTCTGTTTAAGTACACTGTTAAAAAAAAAACACACGCTTGCAAGAAGGGCTGAGCAACTTATCTCATTTTGAATCCTTATTGTTAGATGAGCATTTGCTATGAATGAAACAGAAAGTCTGAAATTATCACAATACATTATTAAATGTAGGCAAGCAATGCTTTCTCACTCAGCATGCTTAAGGTTTAACCTTTCAATGGAGGCCTATTGGTAGAATGGCCATGTCTTTACACCATCTAGATGCAGTCAAATGAAGCTGAAACTAGATTATCAGGTACCCTCAGATTAATTGGTACCAATTTTGTGGTGAAAAAAAAGACTTTTTGTCTTTATTTTGGGTTCAGCAGAAACATTTCGCAACACAGTTATTGTGTAAACCACTAAGAGCAGCAAGAAAGACAAGAACTGTGGATTATAGATCATATGAACTATGGCTGTTAGCCAACAACACAGGTATATATAGTAAAGTTATAATTGCTGCGTTTAATTTGATGGTTTCAGAGTTTTGTTGCTGCGCGTGCTGTCTCACTGCAAGGTTGAAACTAAACAGAATCCTCGGTAATGTTATGTTTTCCTACTCTGACAACTCAAAATGTGTTCAGTTAAAAAACGCCCACTGGCCAGGTGTGTGGAGGAGAGAAAGTATGCAAGACTTGAACTTTTCTCTCAAGCTTTCATTTCTTTCATTCCACACATAACAATTTTTTTGTGTGCACAGCTGAACACCAACACCACAGATTCCTCTAAGAGAGCAACTTGCCAAAAGTGTGTGCTGTAACTGTACGATTAAATTTCAAACAGACAGCATGTGTACCTTTACCTGCCTTCTCTGCTCATATTGACACACAAGGGTAACTGCTCCTTATGTTCACAGCTGTCCTAGTTCAGTCCATTACACTGTTTAGTTTTCCTCCCATTGTTTGTTTTTGTGAATGCAATGAAGATGGAAAAATTAGTCCGTCCATGGGTGTGTTGTGTTTATTTTTTTCTCTCAGCATACAAAGCAGCTTGGCTTGGAGAAGTGTGTGGTTCAGTTAATTTGTTTTAAGAAATTAAACTTTCATTCCTAACTTTATGACATAGTTTCACAGCCAGATATTAAATAAAAAACACTCACCTCTCATAAGGGGAGGTCGGATTATTTATTAACTAGATATGAGCGGGATGTTAATTGTTCCCATGTGTTTATGAAATGTAGAGTAGGTAGAACAGAGCAACCCCAAGGTTGCTAAATAGATTTTCACTGACCTCAGAGCAGAGCATCCTGTTTTAGTAATGAGTTGTGTAGAGAATACAAAGTAACTCTTCAACATTTGATAATGGGATGTGAGAATCTGAGCCTTTGGAGTTCTTATTAGTTTATATAAAGTAAACTCCAAAACAATGTCAAAAGAAAACCCTTAAGTTGATGGCATTGATACTTTACTAATTTCTGCTCTCATATAGTTGGGTGTTTAGATTGTAATTCCTAGCTGGAAATGGTAAATAGTTGACTTATGTTTAAACTTTTTAGTGTATCAATTTTCTTTTGACTGTCACTACCAAGCTAGTTACAAAATATTTTGCTTGTTGTTTGAAATTGCTGCTTGCTGCTGACTTTCTGTTATAAACTGTGTTTTGTCGAAACATGTGCCTGGTTAATAAGGCTAAAGAGTCAAAAAGTCTGGGGGATGCCTGGTTGCACCTTTCTAAACAGAGGCTGAAGTTCTCGAACAAGGCGGCCAGGGTTCAACTCCGACCCTCTGCAGTCTCACTCTCTCATCCCTTTTTCTGACTCTATCCACTGACCTCTACCATAAATGCATAAAAGCCCCCCAAAGATAATCTTGAGAGAAAAAAAAAGGTTAGTATTTTTTACCAGATAAGGACCTATTTGAACACACCAAATTAACATCTGTTGTTATCCTGGGAATTCTAGTCAGTGTAGGAGTTGAGGGCAAACCATGAAGTCAGGTGACTGAGTATAAAGAGCAAGAAAGTCCACATAAGGAAGAGGTCTCCATGGATGGTAAACACACACACACTATTACACATTTAGAGCAATTAGAGTGGATATCTTAAATTTAGTAGCCAGTGTACTTATTAAACCCAAACCCATGATCTTTCCCTGAAGCTAAATAAGTTGTTTTGTTGCTTTTGCTTATGTGTTTGTTTGCTTATAGTGGGCACTTTACAATGTCGTATGAGTTGTACTGGGAGTCTTTGACAATTTACCCTTTTCAGTCAGGTGATAAGTTAATGTGTAGCTTAACCAAATGTAGTTTAATCACTTCCTTTCACTGTTGACATTGTGTGGGTAGTCCTTGAAAGGTAAGCTAAAAAGACATCCTCCTCCAAAGTCATTAAATGCTGAGTTTTGCTCTTACAACAAGCAGAAGCATATTTTGTATAGGCCCAGAGAAATTTGAAGGTACATTAGCTTAGCTATTATTAGACAATCCCTGCTCTGGTGGGAGAAAACAGTCTGGGTTAAATCTGGCAGTTGTTACAGTCTCAGCAGAAACACACCAGGTTCAATTCAGCCCAGTCACACTGCGGAAGAGGAATTTACTAATTTGTACAAGTTCAAGTCCAAAACTCCTATAAATAAAAAGAAACAAAGAGATTGAGAACTAAAAAAGTCTGAGAACAATAGAGAACATCTGTCACACTTCAGCAGACAGGATGTGAGTCAGTGTCCTGTAAGCGCTCCTGTTGATCCCTTAACAAGCTGAACCTGTCATCACCTGACATCTGGATGGGTTTGTGCATGACTTTGTGAATGTGCTGCTGTCAGCACTGTGATGTACAGTGTGAGTGTGTGTGTCGGGGGGGTCTATGAGGATGGCCTATTTCAATATTTACAGTGTGGGCATGTTTGTAATCAAGTTTAGTCATCAGCACTGTAGTCTAGACAGTGTGTGAGCGATGGAGAGAGAAAGAGATTGTCAATGTGTCTACCAGCTGTCTGTTTATGTCATTAGAGAAACCATCATCTCCTCCACTACTGTTTGTGGACTCTGAGTCAGAGCGGATGATGATGATGATGATGATAATAACAACGACTGAGGTGATTGTTGTGGCAAGGATAATAGACAGAGTCATTCATTCCCCTCCTCTGTGAATGATTATTCAGCCTAAACAAGCAGAAACAAAGAGGCAAAGCTCATCTGTATTTTTTTCAGTTTGCTTTGTTTACTGACACAACTTCTCCAGGTGTAACCATTCTGTTTTTGCATTTATTCTTTTGTTTTTCCCAAGATTCCCACAGACCCCCTGTGACATCATAAAACTAGCTGTCGGACTGTGACTAAATAAACCATTTTAATTCTCCAATTAGGAATTTGAAGTTGACCAAAAATGACCCCGATAACAATAGGCTAAGTGTGTTTAACTGTTATGCTGCTTTACAGATTACTGTTGCTGCAGATGAACTTCCATCATGCATACTTTATATGGATGTGGTTTAGAGTGAGTATGGTGGTTAATGTTGCAATTTTCTATTTCAAATTAAGACACATTAAACACAAAGGGGTCAAGTTGAAAGACTAATCTCTTTGACCGATTAAGTAACTGCATGCTAACATCCTTTTGCTAAAAGAATTGGCACATGCTACTCAGTGAACTGATATCAACGGAGCGTGATAGCAAGGACGTTTTTAACGAAACCTGTAGCCCCTCCTTGATGCTTCTCGACCTTGCAAGTAGCGCTATAGGTTATCTCTCCAAGGAGTTGGCCTGTTAGCAAGCTGTTTGAATTTTTTTCACATTTGCTTTTGTGTTTTTGTCAAGATGTTAAACAGCATAACTACAACACGAGGTAGCCTTTTTGTTTTCGGAATTCTACACGTAAAAAAAACCCAAGTTAGTTCACTTTAGTTACTTGAATCCACCAACATCAGCGGTGTTTAAGCAAAGACTTTTATCAGATCAGTTTCTGGAATACTACCTTCTTTTTTGCAAGTTATGAAGTTGCAACGAGCTGGTAACTCTTTGACATGAATTTCAAAGGTCAATGTCAATGAGTACTTCAACCTATAAAATTTAATTCCTTCTATAAAAAGGATCTCCGCCCGAGTAACGGCTTATTTTTCAGTGAAGGAGATATTTGAACTGTTGAGATACTGCTTCAAACCTCACAAAAAGATGCCTGAAGAGTGGATTTGTAAGGGTCTTTTGTGCTGCTGAAGTATCCAGCTACCTGCACTTTGCTTAAAAGAAGTCAAAGACTTCATTCTGCAATCAGAGGAGCCTTTTTCCTCTTTTCTAACTCTTTGCCCCGGTCTGTTCTCTTTTTTTTTCAGCCTCCACTTCCTCTCCGAGAGACTCAAGAGGTTTCTTTTTGCCTCTGGTTTATTTTCCCACCAAATAAAAAAACCTTTTAAACATATGGTAGAAAGCCAATGGCTTCAGATATCATTAAATGCTGCTAAGGACCATTAAGTGAAAAAGACAGTGTGACACAGAGAAAGTAATTACAGCTGATGTTATAGAGTGGAGAGTATGAATGTGCGTGAAAGGGGTCGAGGTTGCTCGAGCACACACGCTGAGGAATGTGACCGAACAAGTGTGTGTGAGTGTGTGTGTGTAGTCACTGTGAATGACAGTGGTAGAAACAACTGAAATATGTAAACTGTTGGCTTCAGTGTCAACCCGAACAAGCTAACACATCTTTAGAAATAAATTGCATCAATTTTGGGTAAATGTTTGAGTGAATGGTGTTGGGACAGTTTAAAATATCATCAATGGAAGCGAATGGTCTTTTTCACTGGTGAGCTGAACAGCTGGTCCTTGGTGATATGATGCCATTCAGACATCTGCATCATTGCTAATGTTACTGTTTCCACGTTAGGTTTAGAACTTGAGTCGCACAGAAACATTTAGTTTGGTCTCTATGTGCAGTCTCACACTTAAGCAGAAAAATGGAAAATACATTTGGACAGATGGGGGAGGGCTGCAGCTCATTTGGATCTTTTTAGTTGAGTTATATAACAGCAAACCAGCTGCTTTCCAATGAATGTTCAAGTAGTGCAAGTCCAACCCTCTCCAAGTTCTCCTCATGTTATTGAGGTTATTGCGCACAGTTGGCCGTGTTACAGAAAAAAACAACATGACCCATGGGAATTTACACACATTTACACACTTCCACTGTGATGATCACATGGACTCCACCCGTTTTATTTTCCCTTCTGCTGGAAACACTCACTGCTCTATTTCTGGTCCCAGTGACGCTGGTCAATGAGTTTACATTTCCCCTCTCCAGACTGTCTCAGTGAATGTTAACTGAAAGTAAATCACCCGCTAAATATCATGCTTGTGTAAAAGATGTGTTGGATTTGCCTCTAGTGTAGTCACTACAGACAGTAGACTGTTGATTTGAAACCAAAGAGTTGTAAGGACAGACTTGGAAACTGAGCTGTTCAGCCACAAAATCACACTATGCTTAAAAATTCATTGAGTTTATGTTAATCTCGGCCTCGGCTCTGTCTGCATTTGGGCTGTACAGTAATCATCATTTTTTCCCATAAGCAGTATACAATGATAAATAGTTCAGCAGAAATACTTATATTCTAGATTCGAAAATCACAGCTATCTATCCTCCATATATGAAAGACAACCAATCAATTGTAGAAATGGTGATTATTTTGTGTTTATTGCTTCTGCATTCTGTTTATTATGTTGATACGTCTTTCATTAAAATCTTGTAGAGTCCAAATCAAGATTTATAGTTGATGCCCCAGATATCATGGGGAGTGGAAGTGGTTTTCATTTATAATTCAGCATCAAATTTCAAAAGTTGATAGTTACACCCGCATCACCAGACGGATGATTGGTACTGATGAAGTTGTTGAATCATGCCTTTAATTATATTCCCAAACAGTTACTTTGTGATGCAGAGACTGTGTGGAAGTCTATCTTATTTGAACTCATCCATGAAGTCAATATTTGTGTTTGTTTCATGACAGAAATGTGCAGTTGAGAATCTGCTGCTTGATGTGTGTTACTTATCTGGATCCAGACTTTAATGCAAACTCCATCAGAAGGATAGACTGATAGAAGATGGGAAAGGAGGGGGAGTACAGGGAAACAGCTCTGTCTATGTCAGACTTGTGTGTAACCAAAAAAAAGACAAGATTACTTTGTGTTATTTTTTCATTTGTATTGCTTTTTCGTCTCTGAAACCAGTGTCAGACATGCATCATGACATTTTCAAAAAAAATGTCAGGACATTCAGGCTCTGATATTTTCCAAAATGTTGCCTTTACAAATGCACCTCACAGCAGGAAATGATCAGTTCTTGATGTGCTCTGACAATTCCCAAATACTCTGTAGGGTTTAGGTATAAGGGACCAGCGAGGTTAAGCAAAAGAAGGAGGAGGTTTATTCCATTATGATGACAGCTTGTTTCTTGGTTAATATCTCTACATATGTAATGCATTTCTGCTAAATGTGCACAACAGTGGAAAACAATATTATGACAACCAATAATAACCAGCATGAAACAGAAAAAAATCCCATCAACACAAATGATGTCATTAGCTTTCCCCTTACTCACCGTGACTATCACTGCTACACATTAGCTTTTGCAGACATTTTACTTGGAAGTCGTCAGGAGCACGTCCGTATAAAGTTGGTGTGAAAAATTCTGGTGTTTCAATTCACACCAGCAGCCCATCTGGATAGTGTCCAGACAATTTCAAGAGTGCAGCGCATGTATGAGATGGGCTTAAAACTTAATCCTACAGTAAATCTGACTTTGTGCCTTTTAGCATTTTCATAAATTCACGTCTCCTGACAAACAAAGACAGACAAGGTTGTCATCATCCAACTGCAGCGGATTCAATCTTCTCACCCCATTTGCTGAGCTTGTGTTGAACCTTGTTATGATGCATTTTAACAAACGGATCAGCAGTGTTTCAGTCTGTGAACACGACCTGACTGTGTGTGGCTGAATGGCATTGTAACTGCAGGTCCTTTGAGGACACTGTCACATCCCCACTGTCGACTCCTCATTGTTATGTGTCAGCCTGTCATCTCCTGTCCACAGGTTGGCGGTTAGGCTTGTTACTCCGTCTCACAGGGGTCTACAGAGCTTCTCCTAAGAATACTACACATGCTGGATTACAAATGCCACCAGCCATATGCCAATTATACACCACTCATATTGTGGGCTGTGCTAATTAAACAGCCAGTGCATACAGAGGATCCAGAACAATCAGGACCAAGAGAGCACACTGAGCACGCTCTTTATCTCTGCCTCTGTATTTCTGTTTAAAACAGAAAAACATTGTCCTTGTCGTCTCTCTGCTTCTTCCCTTCTCAAACCTAAAAACACAGGGAATTTAAAATAGCAATCAAACCTCCAGTGATTCTGAGTTTGACATTTACAAGTAAAGCTTTTCATTTTACTGTTTGGAAATGGGAGTGTCTGAGGTATTCTGCAGCATCAGATGGGACTGTCCTACATGAGGAAATATCGGATGATGTGGGGGTAGGTTCAGTGTTTTCCGGATTGGAAATCTCTGGATACTTTGTGCCTGTGGCTGCAGAGACAAGCTGTGAATCATTTAATGCAGTTTACAGAGTGAACGCTTTCATTTTGAAGAGATTGACTGAGAGCTGAAGACACACCAGAGTCTGTTTTGCCAATTCCAAACGAGCTGTTAGGCACATTTTTGTTGACATTGAAAGCAGAGAGATCCAAATGTTCCAGCTCATTATGTAAGGCAGACAAAAGTTAATAACTTAATCAACTTAGCTGATTTCTGTGCATTAAACCTCAACTAAATTATTTTGATACTATATCGTAAAAAGGTTTATATATCAATAAATCATCTATTTGCATTATTCAAGTCTAACCAATGGCCATACATTTATTGGATGGGGTCATAACTATTCTTTCAAAAGACAACAATGTCAAACCAGCAACTTTTAACAGCATCCATCAAAGTTCAAGCATCATTCAAACAACTGAGAGATCTTGCTGACAATTGTACTTTCTCTCTCCTGTCTGCTGCATAATCACAGTCTGTTAAACTAGCAAATGCCTCGGTGTACCACAATTAAAAAAAACAGTATCTATATGTAATTAGTGCATATTTCACTGTGTTTTAATAATTACACAAAAATGACCTGGCAATTGTCTGTTATGTCTTATTTTGTAGTCTGCAGCCCCTTCTTCCTTTGTTGTTTTCTTCTTTGGTTATTATTACATATTCGTTTTGCCGCCTCCCCTCTGCCCTTTTGTACAATTTGAGAAAATGATGCGGTGTCACAGCATCATTTGACCACAAAACACAACCCAGAAATCCACCACTGCTGTTGATCTAAGCTTCCGCGGCATCCTCACATCTTTCCTGTGAATCATTGTTTAGACAAACTACCTTCAGAAGAGTGAACATTTGAAACAGAAATAGTTGTATTATCTTTGAAATGCTCCTTACATGAGTTTCATATGAAACGATGATCATAGTGTAGGTTCTACTCAGATTTTCACATGCATTAAATAAGCACTGCTTAGGCCAGCAGACTCCTTTGTTCAGGACAGTCGGCCTTGTTGAAGATTAAATGAATGGGATTTCTTTTTAAATTCACATTTTAATAACTATACATTTTCCCTGATTTAAAAGGAAATGTTTCATTAATCATTTAATAGAAACAAGGTTTACCACATACTGTGAAGTGGAAAGAGAGGAAAGTAAATTGCAGTTTTTAATAACACTATGAAATGGAGATTTCAGTAAACTGCTGCTCATCTAACTATGAGACAAAACACTGTTGCAGAAATCTAGAGCTACATAAAAGAGTTTCCACCCGTATTTAAATCTCAAGATGTGCTTCTTCAATGTCCCTGTTAAATCAAACCTGAAAACCTCTTCTTCCGTCTCTTTTCAGTGAAGTACATGCGTGAGGCCACCCCTTACGTCAAAAAGGGCTCCCCTGTGTCCGAGATCGGCTGGGAAACACCTCCTCCAGAGTCTCCCCGCCTCGGCAGTCCCCCCATCACCTCTTCCTCTTCCTCTTCCTCCTCATCATCTGACCTCCCGAGCTCTCCCACCCAGCCCTCCCTGTCTCTGCAGGGCGACAGGAGGTGTATACCACTCAAGATGTGTTATGTCACCCGAGCCATGACCACAGCAGACCCTGAGAATAGGTAGGTGAGACAAACACACACACACACACACACACACACACACACACACACACACACACACACACACACACACACACACACACACACACACACACACACACACACACACACACACACACACACACAACATTAAATACGTGTGTAATATTTGAGCAGTGGAGTGTTCTGAGATGCGTCTGTCTTTTCATTCCCTCTAAGATATTATCCCTCTGCTTCACTCGTACTTATCGCTTTACATCCACAGTTATTCAATTAATTCCCATAATGTAGCCGTTTCATGTTTAATCGTTTTTTCAGACTTCGATTGAATCATAAGAAGGAGTAAATGGGCCTTTATCTGAAGTTTGAAAGTACCAGGAAACGACAAACAGGTTGTTTGTTTGGTGATTTTAGGGGATTTATAGGAAGTTAGAGAAAATATTGAATTTTGGAGCCTTATCCCGTCAAGTCAAGTTGCTTTTTTCTTGGGATATATATTTTGTTTTTATTTGTTCTCGCTTGTATATTTATTTTGTGTATAGAAGATTCATATCAGGGTCAGGGATAATGAACCTTACACTTGTAATATTTTTGCTGTGGGTTTTGGCTAGCTGATGTTTTTACTTTTGCCACAGCTGGACCAAAGAAAGAAAGACACAGACACTCATTGTGTGACCTCTTCAGGACAAACATAAAAGACACATCCCAACAGCAAATGATAAAGGAAGTGCTCTGAAAATAACACATAAGAAAAAGGAGAAGCTAAGAGTCAGGCCAAGCTAGCAAGGTGAAAAGAAAACAAACAGGATCAGCTGTGATCCATTTCTCCACTGGCTGCCACACAAGTGATTTAAAAGAGGCGGGGACATGCTCCATGATGGCTCTGCGTGTATGTACTGATATCACGAGACAGAGAAACATCGTCTCGTTTTTTATATCTTGAGATCTATTAGCACTAGATCTCGCCACACACATATTTGATATGATTACACTTAAAGTTGTTTTCCCTAGATTGCACCTGAAAGTAGTGACCCATCTAAGACACTAAAGCTGTCTCAGTTCAGGGACTGAATCCTTTGAAGGATGTATTTGAAGTGCGATTGAAAAACAGCAGTGGGTCCAAGGCTGTCCCAATTCAAGGCTCCTTCAAATGAGGTGGACAAATATGTCCTTCTTTTTCCAGGCATCAGGTGTATCCTTCATGGCCATACATATCCTGAGATTCACTGTGTGCCAATTCAAACGATGTGGTGGACTTTCAAGCGTCAGAGTAATACACTTTTTTTTTTTAAAGATTTATTTTGGGGCTTTTTGGGCTTTAATGGAGAGATAGGACAATAAATAGAGCTGGAAATCAGGGAGAGAGAGTGGGCAATGACGTGCGGGAAAGAAGCCACAGGCTGGATTCGAGCCACCAGCACCCCAAGAGTAATTCACTATTAAATTTAAGTAATCGTTTCAACTCGTGCAAAATGTAAAAAAATTGTTAAGGGTCTTGAAACTTCTAATTATCTTTAAAATAATAGCATAAGTTAAGCTGATGTTAGTTATGTTAGGTAGTTACAGTGTTTTCAAAGTTGCACCTCATAAAGAGATGGTGAAGGTGGAAACAGCTGATGTTGCTAACAGGAAGTCCTCGTTAGACCAGACGGTTTAGTTTCCGATCGGACTGAGCGGTTTACACAGGTTGTGAGGCTAAATTCTATCCTAACCAAAAGGGATTATAGCAAGACAGTTGGAAAATCATAAAAAGTTCATATTCACTTCTGCATAAAAACATGAATCTAAAGTTCAGTCAGAGTTTAGGTCGGCTCAAGTGAGGAAAAGGGAGCATTAGATGTGTTTTTCAGAGAGATATGCGTGTCATGTGAGGCTGAACTGCTCACAGACTTCGTGTCAATGTTGTCACAGGAAGATACTCCAGAGTTCAAATTCAAAACAAAAAAGATGGTTGACTAAAGGTTAACAAATTCCTCCTAGATCCTCAACATTGTGACAGAGAGAGACAAAAAATGTCTCCTGCTATCCTGATGGGATTACACAATACGGTTTCTTTCAGACTTTTAAGGGAGTTTTCAGTATTTCTAAAAGATAGACGTTTGAAGTATTGCCCTGATAATTCTCAGTCAGCAGGGGGTTTTCTGTTAGGAAATGCTGTCATGTTAATTGGTCGGTAATGTAACAAAGGCAGAATCAAACAGCATGGGGGCAAAAAGAGATTTACTGTTTCAACTTTTGTGGTGTCATCGTCTGTGAATATTTGCCTTCTATCCTAGATTTATTTCCCTCTGTTTCCCTCTTTCCAAGTCAATTCCCTTCCCTTGACTTTTTTTTCCTGCCGTCCCTATCTTTTCTGCTGTTTTTCAATCTTTTGTTATTGTTTGTGCTTTTCTGCCCTTTTTGTATTTTTTTTCCACTGTCCTCTCCCTTTTTTTCTTTGATATTCTCTGTGTGTGTTTTTCCAGCTTTCTCTGTTATCTGCGTCACTATGTCTGAATCAATTCCTTCCTTCTATCTCCATCCTCTTCACATGATTGTCTCTCTCTCTCTCTCTCTCTCTTGGTCTATTTTAAGCTTTCAGTCTCTTCTTTATCGTCCAACAGTGTCCCCGACTGCATATGTATAATAATTGAAGTGTGAGATAGTTGAACCTCACTAAACTTCAAAGCTTCATACCATGAGGGTGACATCAAAGTCAAGTGTTAACAGTGAGCAGTGACTTCAAAGTTTCTCTGTCTGTATGGACGTTGTTAGACGGCTCGCTGCTGGAACCGTCAAATGTAAATGCTAACGCTCACAAACAATCAGTAAAGACACTAAAGAACAATAAGAGTAACGCCAATGGTCGGATCCAGTGGTTCTCAGTTGGTTGGCTGTCATGTACAACTTTTTATTTCCAACTAAAGCTGTACTCTGTACCGCCTGTGACATTACGAGCAGCATAGTGACCCTCAAGGTTTTAGATCCTTGAATTGATTTTTAATAAATCCAATTGTATTTATGTAGAACAATTTTAAACTAAATGTGCTGTACTGAAGATAAAAACAAAATGCCAAATCATAACAAAAGCTGTCTCTGGACACTTAACATAAAGAGCAAGCCTAAAGAGTCCTCTTTGTGATGTGTGTGAAGTAGACTATCCACAATGAGCAAGCACTTTAAGGAAAACGTACTTCTTAGTGGACATACCATGATTGGAAGGGCCAAGAAAGTGGGATAGAGGGTGAGACAGAAAGACAGAGAGATGAACAAAAAGACACACGGACAGGGGGGATGTACACAAACAACAGACAAAACAGTTAACGATCTCAGGCAATGCTGACAATGTGGATTTAAGAAGCATCTGTTTGCCCAGCTTCAGGTAAAATAGAAATATCTGAGTCCATCGGGTTTGAACTCGTAACGCTGGATGTCACAAGTAGTCAGTGACAGCTATGAGCTGCTAGCAAGCATGTAACAGTCGTTCTGTGTCATGGGTTCATTGGATGAAGTATACGCCACTGAGTGCGGTATCAATGATTAATTTATGTTTTCCAGGAAATGGTAAACTGTAAAATATGAATGAGGAAACTTACAAAACAACTTTTTTCTGCCAGATAAAGGCCTAAGAAATCGGTGCAAGAAATTTGTGAAAAAAAATCACAAAACTACTTTGACCCATATAAGTTTGACATTTTTTTGGAATAAACTCTTTTTTTCGTTCTTGCCCAAATTACAAAAGAAAGTGGAAACATGACGTCTGTCGTGTGGATGGATCTGAAGTTTAGTCGGTGATTAGCCGACTTGCCATGAGGATTAGATGCCAAGGGGACAGCTGGGCTGAACAAAATATAAAATAAAGAAATAGATAAAATGGTTCCGAGATTTCATGGGAGGAGCGACCCAAAACTTTTTCTTGTCAAACAGCATTTGCATCAACCAAAATGTCTGTGTAGTTTCTTCAGTGTTTGCTTTAAACAACCATTTTGAAACTTACACCGCAACAAACGGACATTTTGATTTTGACTTTCACAAAACTTGGTTGAGCTATTAAACTTTTTTAAAGGCCCAACAAGTTGAACATTCACTTTGTTGGCTGTAACTTTGACTTTATTGTCCGGCCGGTTATGTACAGAATGGAAGTCAATAATTCATCTGGTGTCAAGCTGGGTTTTTGCTTCACACAGATAACACAGTGTTTTGTGGTTTGATAGAGCTGGAGGGCAAATTCACAAGCACAGATAAAGCCAAATTCACCTTGACCAGCATGTTTTTTTACCGTATGAAACTCACTTCCTTATCCTCTTTGGCCAGGACAAATTCCCCTTTGACTCTTAGTAAATGTTTAGTAAATGTTTAAATGAGAGGACACCCACGCTGAAATGTGCTCTGTTATACTTCAACCATAAAATTCACATTTATAGTGTAAAATTGAATATATCAGAGAGTGAAGGGTAACTCTAAACCTACTCCCCTTGTTCCTATTATTTTGGGTTGAGAACTGAAATGGTTTAAGAGTCTTTATGTTAAGAGACATGAATATCTGGTTAATCTTTTTCTATGAGACTCGCTAAATGTTGCTTCCCTCTGAGGGTTTCTGTCTTCATCTCAGCAGATGTTGTTTAAACTGTGTTAAAGCCGGCGAGGACAGACAGCAGACAGGGGAAATGAGGGAAGGCATACACGCACAGAGATGACGAGAAGTGATGGAGAAGAGGAGGACTTGGATTATCCTTAATTTAACTAAAATGCCATGAAGACATTTTCGACACCCTCTACATTTTGGTGACAAATTAAATGTAGAGTTATAGGATCACTCTCCTATTATTTAAGGTGTAGTTTTTATATGTTGTGAGAAGGAGCAAGAGGTAATGAGGTGGATGGAGGAGAAATTGTAAATGAATTGAAAAAGAACAGGATATGTACACATTAGGAAAAGAGTGAATGTGTGCCTCTTGAATTTCCAAATAGAACAAGTTTGGTCGTGTCACAGGAGATGCTCGCTTCTTGCTGAGGCAGGAGGTTTCTCTCAGTATGATTGGTTTCCAAGAGTTTAACCTTGACAATTTCCTGAAAGCATGAAAAGAGAGAAAAATCTGTGGTCCAATTTTTCTATTTTTCTCTTCCCCAGGTCTCACCCAGGTCAGTGGTATGCCTGCAGTATATGACAGAATAACACACATACTGGTATAACTCATCATTATGTTAATTTGTGTGTATGATACAAGTACACATCTCTAATTTCCATCATCTCTCAAACACAGCATTAGCAGTTTAGCTTCAGCTTTATACAAACTTCAATAGATTCCACATATCTCATACATTCATTTCAGCTTTTCAAGTGCCAGCTTTTTTTCATCATGGAGACTCACACTCTGCTATTTCTTCAGAAATGATGTTCCCTAGTTTTTTTTTCATGTATTACACTTACACAAAGAAATATCTTCCCAACGTTAATGTTGTCTCCAGCATCACATCTGAAACCTTAAAAAGCTGCAGCGTCATGCTGGGGGGTGTAACAAATCTGTAAAGGTGAACTACTCCATTTATTCAATGTATTACTTTGAATTTATATCTATGTTACTGCAAACATGAATAACATTCAGTAAGAACTTTGAAGTTGTTTCAAAATAACATAAACACTGTTGAGGGGGATCAGGCAGTTCTGAATAATGGTGCTGTGCTATATTTGAACCTCAAAGGAAGTCTGCTGTACTTTTAGAGGAGTCGCACTTGAGACTGATTTAATTCATGGAAGTAACAATTTTAAAATAATGAGAAGCCTTTAAACTCTTCTTGTGACCTGTCTGGGTGAAGACATAATTTTATTTAAAAATTGTTTTTGAATGACATAATAATAACATTTACAGGGTAAAATCTTATTTTTTGGCCTACATTTTGAGAGGACTCTACAACATAAAAAAAAAGTATATTTGTCATGTCAGTGTCATTTGAAAATAGTATTCCAAAGCCCAAGGTCTAACTTGCAATTTCCTTCTGAAGAATTTCTCTTTAGAATCAGAATCAGAGTTATTGGCCAGGTATGCTTACACACACAAGGAATTTAACTTCAGTGAACTGTGCTCTCTTATGTACAGGTACAACATTAAATATTAACAATAAACATGATAAGAAAAGACTAATATTTACTCGACTAAATATGAAACAGTGCAGTAGTGAATAGTGCAAGGACAAGATATCCGTTGCCAAGACTTGAAACTTTTTTTGGACATATCACAAAAAAAAAAAAAACAGCCCTGGTTGAATCCTGTGTGTGCAGCAACGATTATTTCACTTTCATCTGGCAGTCAAAAGGCCAAAACAAACAATGAAATGACTGAAATGTGTTCTTGTTTTCTTACATTTTATCTACTTCTAATATTAATTCCAATAGTCCTTCGTCTTGTTTTGTTTATCAAAAAACAGCTTTCAACTGAATTGTTGCATCTGTACAGAGTTCATCTGTTCATATATTCATATATATATATATATATATGTATATAGATTTATAGATCATCTGGTCCATGTGACCCCACATGTAAATGCTTTGTATCATGCAAAGTCACTTCACTTTATTGCCGGAAATGCCATAGAACGTTTCCTCTGTGTCTGCTCATGAGAGGCAATTGCTTCTATTACACACAATTTTTCTACCAGACACAAATCTGGCCCTGTATTCCCCCATGCCAACCCCTTCCTCCCCCTCTGCTCTCCCCCTGGCCTGTCCTTAATCAACTTCCCTTTTAAAGGCAGCAGTTGTATTTTTAACCCAGACCAGAGAAACACCTGGAGCGGATCAAGACGGTGCCCCTTCCTCTGAGGGTTTAATGGAAAAGCAGATTCATCACATTCACCGGGGTTTTTCTAGATCCCCAGGGTGCACTGTATGAATAAAAAGAGCTGCAAAGAAAGCGTGTTTGTAGAAATGAAACCACCCTGCTTTTAGAGTAGTTTCTATTTTAAATCAGCGAGAGCTCCTGGAGGCGCTGTATTGTTTCAGAGTTGGTGGTAAAATCTGAGGATCAAGAATGTATTTCCATTCATGTTAGAATTTGAAACTTAACTCTACTCCTTGAAAATTGCCATAGGTGCATCTATACTTTACTTTTTTTACTGTGACCATTTTCATTTACAATTCAACTGTTTTCTGTAGACATGTAGTTTGAAATTTCGAATGTCTTCCTATAAGATCTTTTGAAACAACACTAGTTGGACTATCCTTTATTACAAGACTAACACAAGCTCTTAAAATGAGAACTTGTCGAGAGGAGAGGGAAGTGTGTACACAGGAGGTGAGGGGGGAGCTGAGGGATGAAAGAGGTGTGTCTGAAGAGGTCATTGTTTTGGTTTTAAAATCTGCTCTGAAAGTGGCTTAGTGAGGCTTTAAAGCCGACACATTGAATTTTAGTTTTGGCAAATCAGAATCTTGAGATATGCCAAAGATAGCACTGAAAGGATTTGGCCAAAGTTGCTGGTTCAGGATTTCTGATATTGTTTGAAAGAACAATGTCCAAAATGTGTCCAAAGAGGGACATGACCAATACATGTTTGGTTGTAAGCCAGGAGTCCCTTTACAGGGTCAACATCAGCGTATGATCGAGCTTGTTTGGTTTTAAATTTTCAAAGAGCTAAATTGCACAAGAGCGTGTCAGGCACACGAAGAAGAAGAGTGGATGTGGTTGTTCCCAATTTACTCTACTAAGGTTAAATATACCATAAGGGTTGGCTGGATATTTTATAATAGAAACATAGTATTAAACCATGTACATAATGACCTGTAAAAATCTAAGAAAATGTGTGCAATAGGCTTCTTTCAACTTTAGCACCATAATATTATGCTTATTAAATGTATTTTTATTTCTAACTGCCGAAACCATGGATGTTTTTTCAAAATTGGAAACAAAATCTCAGCATTTTTCCACACTGACGATTTGTTTACCTGTTAACCTTCTGAGTCAGACATAGTTTTTGTTTCTAAAAGCAATTTCACTCTTACTTTGCACCCTCGCTATTGAATCATTGTTTTCTTTCTCAAAAAGATAAACCAACATTTACCCTCTTTAGTATTTTATTCACTGGTTTTCCTCTAGAGAGAGGAACACTAACTGTACCAACGCTTAAATATGTCACACAGCTTTATGCACTGTAAAGGCAGCATGTACCTTTTTAAAATTCATGTTCACTGAGCACATAATCAAAGAGCCGTTCCGTGAGACAGAGGAGCATCCTACTGATGCATTTCTCTGGAGGACATAAATACTCCCATATGATGTAAGAGATTAGTTATGGAAATTCAGTGGGAGAGAGCATTGTGTCATATGGCCCACAGAGGATGCATGCACAATTGACCTGAATGGATTCAAATTTCAATGCACTTCATGTCATTATCCCAACTGGATGCCCATTTTTAAGTAGATATGGAAACTGAGCATCTGCTGTGGCTGAAACCTAAAAGGACTGAATTTGGTTTCTGGAAGAAGAAAAAAATGGAGTCAAACTGAGTCTGGTCTGAGAACATCAGCAATATATTTTCAATATTCAAAAAGAAATGTATTCATCGTGGGTTGTGAACCGTAAAAGTTTAAGAACCTCTGATGATAACATGAGAGGTTAAAGCCGTTCTAACTTTTCTTATCTCCTCCTCCAGACAACTGGAGTTGCACTCCCCCGACGCCAGGCACACCGTTGTGCTGCGCTGCCCGGACCAACCATCTGCCCTGTCCTGGTTCTCTGCCATGCACGCCGTCACATCCTCACTGGCACAGGTCTGTCTTTGATTTACTTTGGTTTTACAGGTATTATTCATTAGTGTGTCCATAAAATGAGATATTTTAATGGTCACATACTGTGGCCATGATTCAGCCCCCTCTGAGCTGCTTTGAATCTAATGCTTCCTGAATGATCATCTCTCCTAAAAATGTGCCGTCCCCACACAGCGGGCACTGGCAGAGGTCATCCAGAACACCGCCAGGATGGAGGTGGCTGGCAGCAAAGAGATACGACACCTGGGGTGGCTGGCAGGGAAGGTAGGAGTGTGTTTTTGTGTGTCTGTGAATGTGTCTGTGTGCTTATGAGGGTGCATGTTGAAGGGATAGGTAGTGTAAAATGCTTTATAATTCCCAACTGTACCATTTTATGTGTGTGTGTGAGACACCCTTTCCTCTAAATTTCTCACATTTTTAATGGGGTACCTTCGCTGTTGGTGTGCAGGTCTTTATGTGCATGTGAGTACTCTTGTTCTATCTTTATGAGGAGTTTTATTAGGAGTTTTTTTATTTAAAGGCTGGATGATTTTGGAAAATTAGGACATTTTATCATTAAAGAGCCATTGAAAGGTTAAGACTTGGTTTTTGGATTTTTGGATTTAATTTTGTGTCCACGTCATATGAGAAATTGGCTATATTATAGACATGTTTTTTATTTGAAACATTTACATGTATTTTATATGGATCAATACATATGCCCTGTCTTACATTTATCATTCTATCCAATATTATAATCTATAATTGTCTTTGTTATTTTGTGAACTTATTGTCCATGTCCTCTTGAAATATGTTAGGTGACTGCATGAGAGAGAGAGAGAGAGAGAGAGAGAGAGAGAGAGAATGGTCACAGGTCAGATTCAAGCACAGGCCGCCCACTTGGAGGTCTGTAGCCTCTGTACACAGGGCACACAAAGTTACCACTAGGTCACTGTATTTTCTGATTTGACCAATTGATGCGTGTTAATGCTATGAAGTGGATTTTGAGGTCTTAAAAGTTCCAGAAAGGGCCTTTGGTTTAGTTTCTGGACAGTACAGAGCTTGCTGCTTGGCGTGTGGTTTTGATTGTTAAGGTTAAAACGATCAGTAACCGTATAGAATAACAAATGTGTTTGCATCTGTGTATATACAGGTAGCTTTGTTGGCATGCATATTCTTGTATAATGCATGTCTAGCACACACGTTTGAAATTCACACAAGCACAAAGGCAGGTACAGCCCCATTTTTCTCTTTCACACAGAGACAAGCACACAAACCTGTGCAACACACACACACACACACACACACACACACACACACACACACACACACACACACACACACACACACTTGTACCTGTCTAATTTAGTCTGCATGAATTTGCCAGTATTTGATCCTTCAAATGCAATACAATACTGTTACTTAGCAACATATTCTCATTATGTTAAAAAAGCTGACCCTCGACCCTTTAAATCCCACGATGTGATTGGCTGAGGCAGAACTTCAAAGAACAGCTTAGGATTCCATTGCTGGGCTGCAGATAAGCTCTTATAATGAGAATAGTTATGGAGCATTGTGAAATAAAATACTAGGCTGTGTGTGTGTGTTATAAGTTAAAAGATTAACAATGTGCGTTTTGAACAGAAAGCGAGGGGTTTGCTCGCATAGCAACAAATCATCATGGATGTTAGGGTAAACAGTTATTAAAGAGAGAAATCAAACTGTTCTGTAGCAGTCTTGGATTAAATTGAGAGGTGAAGAGTGTTCTACCTGCTGATGAGTGAGTCTGTCACACATTAAACACACACACACACACACACACACACACACACACACACACACACACACACACACACACACACACACACCACTCTCTGAAAAAACATTAGGCCTATAAAGCAGCTCGCTGGCACACAGTCATTAATGTTACTGATAAAATCCATGCTTTCATCTAAAAGCCTGAGCCCAGTTTCAGTCTTTTGACAGATATAAAAGAGTGAGGCTATGATTAATTCTGCAGCAGCAAATTAATCAAGGTAGTGCTTGATTCCAATTCAAAATGAGCAACCTTGTAAGCTTGATTTATTGTTTACTTGTTCTGTTTAAACAAATTACAATCTTAATCAGTTGTTGGTTAATTCATTTTTGAATTTTAGAAGGGAATGAAATATTTCACAGCTCTAAAAACAAACCTGTTTATATTGTTGTGAATATATAAATGTTAATATATATATATATATAATTATATATGTATATTTCTGCCTCTGGTCAGACTCCAAAAACAATTTAGAGTAATTACTTGCTTGCTCTCTGATAATGTGTTAAAATAACACAAATAACCTAAAAAATTTACTTTTTTTATAGTAAATATCGGACTTAGTCGTGGCCCTGCACAGGATGAGGGTGTATAAAAAAATGAGCAGAAACCTTAAAGACTCATTGTTTCCCTGTTTGTGTTGCAGACGGAGAGTGAAAAGCAGAGCTGGAAGCCTGCGTTGGTCGTGGTGACGGAGAAAGACCTGTTACTGTATGACAGTCTACCACGAGGCAAAGAGGCCTGGCAGAGCCCTGCACACACTTATCCACTTTTAGCAACACGGTAGGTTGAGCCCCGTATGTAAACACACATCAGAGATACACACAGTATGTTTACACCATCACACATTTATGGAGAACATTGTGTTGTACCAGTAGAAGGATTTGGGATTTGAAAAACTAACACTAAATTTGATATTAGTGATTGTCCTTGAATACCACGACAAACAACAGGCTAAACCTGCAATACACCAGTTGCCTTTAAATCAACTGTTGTTTTTATTTTTTTGAAAATAGGGACAGTGCACATTAATGAACATAAACATGTAAATATTCCAGATTGTAGCCATAGGCACATTTCCACCTGTAGTCCCTTGGCAGGTTGGTGTTACACACATACACACATATAACCACAAGGACTGAAAATGAATGAATTTTAACATGGTAAACTACATTGAATATTATAAACTCAACCCTGTGTAAAACCAATAATTATAATGTATTCTGAAATCAATTTTATTTTTTTCTCCAATCTTTTTTTGAGAAATTGAGTCTGGAAAAATGTGTGTTCAAACTGAAAGATATGTCTAAAACTAAAGTGTACAGACGCTAGTTTTTACTTGTAGGATGTTACAACAGTAAAGATGGAGTTGTTCTGGCCTCCACTGTCACATACGATGTGGCATCACTATCAGGTAGACAAGCTTGCCATTTAATGCTTTTATCCCAAACCATCGTTCATTAGCCATCCAGAAAAAGTACAGGTTTCAGGGAAGCATCACGTGATGAGCACAAATATCTTCATAACAGAAATGTACTTCGTCATAATCAGATACTTTTTTTTATTAAAATAGAAAACTGTCTTGCCCTATACTTTCTGACATTAGTCTATGTGTTAATACAGTCTGGTTCATTCTGGCCCTGATCGGGGGTCGCCTCACTCTGGCACGGAGTTGTTCTTTGCCACACGGACCGGCACACGACTCGGCATTGAGACTCACCTGTTCAGGGCCGAGACCACCAAGGACCTGTCCCTGTGGACCAGACAGATAGTCAACGGATGTCACGCCTCAGCCGAGATGATCAAAGAGGTCACTACAAGTGAGTACTGACACACAGTGCGTTAACATTCAGATTTGGGAACTTAAGGTTCCTTAAAATTGATAAAGACATGTAAGCAAACATAGATGCTATAAAGCACACAAAAGATGTAGCTTTTGGTGAATGGAGTGTGCTTCACAGGTCACTGTGCTGGAATCTTTGATGCTTCCTCAGACGTGTTCAGGCAAGCTGCAGCAAAACACATCCAGAGAGATTTAGGAGGCTGCAAGGGAAACCACTGCCTAAGGTGTTGCTAGCCTTAAAATAAAGTCTGAACCCAGAGCATAAAGCAACATGTTAACACACACACATATAGACTCCTGAATCTCCTCATACACTGAGATAGAGGAGGGTTTGTAATAATTTGACAGCCATATGGAAGATGTGGACAAAGTACCAGCTATTTATAGAAAGGAATGCTATTCTTGTGTGTGTGTGTGTGTGTGTGTGTGTGTGTGTGTGTGTGTGTGTGTGTGTGTGTGTGTGTGTGTGTGTGTGTGTGTGTGTGTGTGTGTGTGTGTGTGTGTGTGTGTGTGTGTGTGTGTGTGTGTGTGTGTGTGTGTGTGTGTGTGTGTGTGTGTGTGTGTGTGTGTGTGTGTGTGTGTGTGTGTGTGTGTGTGTGTGTGTGTGTACTGTTTGGCATTGGGTTGTGGTCGTCCAGGGAATTCCAACAGATATCCCCTCCATCTCTCTCCCTCTTTTCCTCCCCCTTTCTCCCAGCACAAAATGTCCTGGGAACGGCTCCTCTCCCCTGGGTCCCCCTCCTCCCTCTATCCAAGATAACACCGTGCCAAATGAAGTTTCACTTCAAACTCCACTCGTACATAAAACAGCGTGAATCTAGAGGCAAATGATACACGACCCCACCCGTCCATCCTGGTTGTCAGTGATGTTTCTGCATCGTTTACCGCCTCCATACTCTTGTCATAAACTCTCAGAAATGGTGTCTGCACCCACTGATCTGGCTGTGAATGTTGCACTGTGATTAGCATAGCGAGGATGCATCCACTTCTGTAGCGCAGTTGAGTTAAATTTAACACTCAGAGGTGTTTGATGAGTATCAGATTTTAGATGTCACGGTGGTTAGAAAGAAAATTCAAATGTTAGAAGGACATCCTTTGTAATCCCATGACAAAACGCTGTCTAGACTAAAACAAGCTGCTCAGTATCGACGAGATGGAGCTGAAATGTTGCAGCTAAAAAAAAACAATGCAAAGTGAAAGGCCCTGCAGTCCCATGGTACACCCACATACACAATTTGGATGATTAGATTACAGGAAAGTGAGGGAGTGTGCAGACTGTGTTTGTTAACATCTTCCTCACTATCTGGAAGTTTTGTGACTACTTACCGTCGTATCATTCTTACTGGAGTTGTAAACCAGTTCACCCTCAGCCTGAGCAGGAGTCTAATTAACATGGATGTATTTCAACACGTATGCAGTGCAACACATCTAGGACAATGATGACGTTATACGGCACACTTGTAAGCAAAGGGTTTCTTTTTTTTTTTTTTACATCCAACAGATATGAAAACCATTCATTTGAAGTTGCTTTACTCACAGATTAAAATGTTAAGGCAGACTTTAGCAGCTACAGATCTACAACAGTCACATGTTGTACATAGTTGCTTTGACTTTTGCTTTCTGTTTTGACTTTTTTGTTGTTTTGAAGTCTGTTTTCAGAACTTTTTTTGTTTGTTTTTGTGTTTTACCAAAACAGCCAGTTGCTTAAGAAAACAGCTCAAATGAGGACCGACATTGTAAAGCTGCAGGCTGTAAAACAAATCCAAATAGGCAGAAAAAGGTTGATCCACTGAACTCCACAGACCCTTGGGCAACCTTTTCTATTTTCAGAGTCAAAATTGTTAATATAATAATAACAGCAGCTCTGAGAAAGAGTACTGAAGCACAGCATGATGTTAAACATGTTCATGATCTGAGTTCAGTGTTTAAAAAATGTTCCAACTTGCATTTCAGCAATAAAGAAAAAGTATGACGGAGGCTAACTGAATCTAGACCTGATTTTAGTGTAATTTGACTGTAAAACAAGGGTCAGAGGTTACACAAAATAAGACATTTAAACCTTTGCGTAATATAACCAAAATAGCACCAAATACCGGTAAAATGCCTATATATATATTTATGGCCATAGCGTTAAAGAGCACTAGGATGAGGTTCTGCTTATAGCTGAATAAACTTTTGGAAATCTTTGCAAATCTGTTATTTAGTGTCTGCCTTAAGCATCATGCCGGTGTGTCTGTAACGGCTGCAGAGTCCCCTGTAGCCTGTTGATTTCTAAATGCAAATGACACACAGACATGCACAGTGGTCAGGTGATACCAGAGACTTTTATTGTACATTAGTCATGGGGAAAAAGTGACATCGTTGGTTTGCATCAAACAAGATGAAAGTGGCAGCATGATGTCAAGTCACTGACATCGCACATCCCGGGATTTGACTATTGCACATCACACACACATAATAAAACAATTAATCATTCAGCCCTGAATGTACGCACAAAAAAATGTCCTCACAATCCATCCAATAGTTGTTAATATATTGCAGTTTGGACCAAAGTGATGGATAAGCTGACATCATCATCAATAGATCAATACCACATGGCTGCATGTTTGTACTTTCATAGGCTACTGATTTTGAATACAGGTCAGTGACATAAAGCAGAACAATTAGAACAACTTAGAATGGTTTTCAATTTTTATCACTCACCACTGAATACCTGTCCAAGATGGATCACATAACTTTCTTCAAACAGATGACTGTTAGCACCAAGCCCTCAGGTTTTTGTTATGGACATAGAAAAGTAATTTACACTTCCCAGAGAAAGAGGGTGATACTGCATACAAAGTGCATTCAGACAATTATCAGCAGTCGCCACTTGAGGAGTCGCTCTGTGACCTTGTCAGCTTTTCATCTGTGAAGCATTCTGATAAATCATTGCGATGTTTTATTCACTGTCAAGGCTCGTGATAAAGATTATCGTGAGGAGAGAGCAGCTCTCAATCACTCTCTGGGCAGCAGGCCATTCTTCGAAGGATTTTAAAGGGGAGAGTCATTTGTACGGGCTCTGAAATCAAATTTCACAGGCACTTGGCCTGCTGTCATTTTTTGTTATTATCATGTCCAAGGTGACTTAAACTTTTTGTCTGAGGATTATCTTGTTTTTTGAGCACTTAGTGGAATATTACACCGTTTGGGATAGTCACAGTGTCAGGTTTTTCAAACTGACATATCAGCTGTCTCTGACTTCTTTAGCTGGTCTCTCTTAATTGTCATCCAAATAACTTTATTAATAAGCAAGTCTCATGTCTCTGATAATAAATAGATCTCAAATTTTACAATTAGTGGATTAAAACAATTTCACACAAGCTCTCTTTAGTCTTCTTTCTGGAGTGGATTTAGAGCTGATTTTCCTTTTTTCAAAAATTTGGAGCATTTTAAGGAAAACAATAGATATTTATTGGACCCAAGTTAACTGTTTTTCTTGCAGAGAGCCAAATGAGACAATGGATACAACCCTCACAGTACATTAGACACTACGGCCTGCTATCTATTACTTTAAGTGACCCTACTAAAAGGTACTTAAAGACTAAAAACAGGGTGAAAAAATCCGGAAGCGAACAAAATCTGCCTTCCACTAGGTCACAATTTAAGTGTCTTTTATAACGTTTCTAAAAGATGGTGTAAAAACCTCAAATCAGTCTTGTTTTTACTGTGATCTGATGATACACTGTTAACAGGTTAACAAGCTTTTCTGACTGAGTGAATCAAAAGGTTAGTCATTTGCACCTCAAAACATTTTCTGTCAGTGATTCGTGTGCTCCAGTACTGTCTTTGGATTCTTCCTGTGTGAAGGAGTCCATTGAATTATTTTGACATCTTAGGTCCTTCTTTGAGAGCACTGACCTCCATCTGTGGAAGGGCTGAAGCACAAGAGTTTCCTTCTACTTTGGTTGACTAGCTGTTCAAACTAGCTTTTATATAAACCTGGTGTTGTAATTTTTTTTCCATATTTTCTGAAGTAAATGTCAAGGATAAACTTTGACCTGCAGTTTAAAACAGAATTTAATGACCAGCTGCAGATTTATCTATGTAAGTCCCACGAGTTCCTTTATTGTGCACACCCACAGCCATCTGTTAATTCAGTCTTCAGAGGTGATGGCTTTAAAACTGTGCTAAATTGTCTTGGAGGTCGACTGGGTCTCTCCTAATGACTGAAGTAAAAAACAACAACAACTGTACCCCTGTGGCTTTGGAAAATGAAACCAGTAACCTGCTGTGACATTTTTACTTTATCGCGTTGGATACAGCTTTGAAATGTGTAATATTGTTCTGCTGTTTGTGTCATTGTAAATATAAAACAAACAGAATAGATGTCTTGATTGTTTCTTTGATTAAATAAACGTTTAGCATCTCCACCTGATGGTAACAGTCAGTCAGCCCCTCCTCTCTCACAGTCCTTCTCCATCCCCTCGTTCATTCAGTTATCACTCTCCACCCCTCCTCATGTCTTTTCCACTCACCGTCAGGTGGAAAGAAGGGCTTTTGTTTCAGCCTGAAAAGCCCCTTTCTCTGTGTCAGTCTGCCTGTGAGTGTCTGTGTGTGTATGTGTGTTTGTTCTGGTGGGAACCCTGCTTGCTTGGCAGATCAAGGCTCTCAGGTAGTAGAGTAGAGTTTCAGGTCTAATTTTCAGTCCCAGTCAGAACAAAGACCCTCCACTTTCTGCGCCATTCACAGCTGTTATTAGGGAGACGTTTGTCCTGTCTGATTGTTTATACATCATTAGAAACATATTAAACTTTATGAGACTCATTCCTCATCATGAAAGGGACGTCTTTAGGGTCCCTGATATATTACACCGTACATTAGACTGAGTGTGTGGGCTTCATTTTTTCTTCTTGATTCACAGTGTGGAACTTATCAACGTTGGTCCCTGAAGTTTGAATCAAATCACCTCTTGTTGTTGTGTTTTCACAGCAGATACGGAGAGGAGACATTACTGTTATCTACTGCTCTGCTTCTGTCATGAAAACAAGTCTAAAACTCAGACTATTCCCCGGACTTCATCCGTAATCTAAAGCAGACCCTGCCGCTGAGGAAACACTGTCAAGGAGCATTTTCATGCAGAATAAAGGGTTTGACGGAAAAATTGTTACCAATTTTAAAAGAAGAGAAAAATGGCCACAACCTTCAAGAATACTAAACAAGGATTGCAAACACATTTGTCCATCCATAAAATTCTTAATACAGTTCAATTCGAGAGAGATTAACCTTTCTGTCAAAGCCATTTATCTGCATTTGAAAGAGACACATCAGTCAGGGACACTTTAAGATATTGACCTTTATTATGAAACAGATAAAGCGTGAGATTTGGTTTAAATGGCTCTGCAGTTTGTGGGAGGTCTCAGAAAACCAAAGCAGCAACTGGATTGTAGCTTGTGTGGTAGTAACAACTCTTTCTGTTACTTTCTGAACTGGGCTTGTCTCTGACTTTGAGCACAGCCCTTCAAGACAACTGTTACTCTGTGACTACTATAAAATATCTGGTGGAGGAGCACAATGTTTACTGTTGGATGTTATCTGGTGTGTGTTTGTAGTCCAAGTACTGTTAGCTAGCCTTTCGGCTGCTTTGGTTGTATTCAAGACAAAAGTCCATGTCGCGATAAAAACAGCAGAAAATATCCAAAGCAAAGAAACCCCAATCCCACCTGTCAACTTATATCAATGTAGCATTCTTTGAACCTCTAAAAACAACCATCTGCATATACGTGAAGTTTACAGTCTGGCTGCAGACATTAGCCATATTCAGACTGCTGTTTCAAGCTGCCATATTTATGCCCCTGTGTCGTTCTGCCTTCATCTGAATGCTGCTGAGGGGTGAAGTGATCCCACCTGTATATGTACCCTCGTTGTGGTAGTGACAGAGGTGTTACAGAGCCGAGGTGGTTTCAGTGGAGCCAGTGGAGGAGCTGGTGCAGTGGTGTGCGTGCATGTCTGACTGTGTGTTTATGTGGAGCTCCCGCTGTGCCGTGCTTCCTCAATGCTCAAAAACGCAAAGTGAATTCACAGACTGGGAATATCACGGCGTCGTGGAATCAATAAGACGAGATGGTGGCCAAGCTTAGTTACAGCACTTTTGTAGAAAAAGCATTCTGAAAAAGGCTACAGTCTCTCACTTCCACCCTAAACTCCAGCTGTTTGTGAAGGGGTGCTCTTCTTTAACTAAAGCTGTGCTCCATCCATCCCCTTTTAAAACTTGACCAATGAATTAATCTGCAGTTTTATTTTTTCTGCACATCTGCATGTTGGGCTGGCCACTATGATGGTAGTCAATTTAATATGATCAGCCTTTGATGTAATGTTTCTTATATTGAATGATGTTGTTTCAGGTTCACAAGTGTTTTACTGGAATTTGTACAAATTTGAGTTGCTCAGGTCAATTTGCATGCACTTGCTTTCTTTCATTGTTGCACATTGCAGTCCATCCTGAGATGGGAAAATGGTACTCACAAGATTTATTTGATTTTGTTCAACCGTTGTCTACTTTGTGTATGCGAGAGAGCAGAATGAGGAAGGGATTAAGGTGAGTGTAGATGATTAGTGCTGTTTGAATAAAACATGCTTGAACAGGTTGAGAATCAGCCTGTTAATAATCTGACAAAGAGCTTGAATCATGCTTCAGGGAGCGGCAACATACACAAATATATGCAAACACACAAACATAGGAATGAGAAGACATACATTCATATATGCAGCTCCATGTCTTTCACATTTACACACAATTTCTCACCCTCTCATTGTCATGTGAGTGCACACGCACACACACACACACACACACACACACACACACACACACACACACACACATAAACTCACACTCACTTCTGTGAACATCCTTACACACAGACACAAACATCCCCCAAAGGCTGTCGGCAAACAATGGAAAGAGAACAACTCTCCTCTCACTCATTGTGTCACACAAACATGCCGATCTGCAGATCAACTGTCATCAAGAGAGAGGGGCTTCTGCTGTAAATGAAGTTTTCAAAACACATCCTTCATGTCTGCAGAGGGGAGCGGGTGAGGGAACTCTGCTGTCAAGAAACTGAGAAATAGGGCTAAATACAACGAGTTCACACTGTGTGGGAACGAGGCAGGTTTGTCATTAAAGCAGAGGAAAGTGATGCGCAAATCGGGAGAGTAGATAAAGACGGTGCACTCAGCTTTCAGCCAGAACACATGCTGAGAGGAAGAGCGGAGAGAGAGCAGGAAGGAGAAGATGGTGTAGAGCAGATAAATTACTCTCAGCTTTCAGCGGGCTTGTCTCCACGTGAGCAGAGAAGCATGTCACTGGACTGTGGTGACACAGCCAGGCTCCATTACAAATGTTTTAACAGGAAACCTGCATCAAAATTGAAAAACACAACCAAACTGTACAATATGTATTAAACAGGAGACCATCAACTTATACTACGGATTATCAGCTTGACCCTGTCATAGTTAATATGACGTGTCGCTGTCATTAAGTCTACCCTCACTTAAAAATGCTCTGATTCTCAGAAAATCATATTAAATTTAACAGCAGAACAAATCCCCTTCAAAACGATAAAAACAGTCAAACAAAACCAAACATTAAAACCTGCATTTAAAAAAACAACACTTAGAGAGCATGAGTTTTTGTTAGTCATAAAAAAATAAATATTATCTGTTCATCAAATGATAATAAAATGGAATTAAACAAAAACAATAATAAATTAAAGTATATTCATTATATTGGTGGCTAAATGAGAAATGTTTTTTTAATAAACCAAATGTTAATTACCTTTATGGAATGTGTTTCATATTACATGATTGTCAAAATAAATGCAAGTGATGACATTGTAAATAAAAATGACTAAAACAAGTGAATAACTTGCTGTTAGTGAGGACAGAATTGAGGTGGACTGTTTTGTGATTTTTAACATTCTTTTCATGACTACCTGTCTCTTAAATATGTTAAGAAGAGAGAATGTCATTCATTGCAATTTATCTTTTTCTGTCTGAAATAATGCAAATGAAAGATCTTGTACAAATATCCAACCCTGCAGCATAACCCATTAATCATAGTGACTGGCCCTGCCACTACAAGCATACACTTAAGTTATTGCACAATAGAATTTATAAATCCTCCCTAAAAGTAAAGACAAGAGAAAGTTATTCAAAGTCAGAAATAAAATACATTTTTGAATTCCACAACATGCATTTCAAAGTCTACTGCTTCCATAGACACAAGAAGTGGACGTAGCCACCTTGTTGCAACTCAATGATTTGTTAACATTAGTTTGGTATCTTGAGTTTGAAATATGGAAGTGGCAGTCTTGTATTTTGGGAGCCTTTGTGATCATATATGAATAAGAGGAAGCTAAACTCTATGCTATCAAATTTTTCAAGCTGTTCAGTCTATGCTCAATGCTATATCATTAGCTTGCTAAATAACCAGTTTGATACACAGAGCAGAGTGTACATATGACACATATCCCTTCTGGGGGAGTTAGTGTTGGTTTAAATTCAAATGCGAGTAACTTAAAAAAGTCATCATTGCGTCCTGACCTCTTCTCTGTGGGTCAAATCACACAATACATACTCTCATGAGCAGGCCGCCACAAATGAATCCATTTAGGACAAACTATGGGTGCTGACACTGATACCTGCAGATCAGTAATAACATATCAATAATATATTAATACATTTCCACTCACTAAATAGAGGCAGCAGTCTGATAGTTCAATAAACTGCACAGCATGCAGCATATGTCAATTTTTTGCAGCAAGCAGCACCCATCTGTCACTCAGCTATGCCACACTTATAATTATGCATAACTTTAACATAACACAGCACCATTTTAATGGGTAATTTATATTAAGAATCAACCCTGTATACTGTTCATGAATGTGGAAATTAGTTCAAGTACTTAAAACGTTTTTTAGTTCAGTTGTAATCATTTTAGATTTTGAAAGAGCATCATTCAAGGATTATTGTTGATTCTCCAAGGCTGCTATATTCAGTGCCTGTTACCATTTTACCTTTTTTTTTACCCCATTAGCTTTCTACATGTATTTAATCTTTTGTCTTTTTCTGTACTTGCTGTAAAACCAATCACCCTTTGGGGACATACAAAGTTGAAATTATCATTTTTAATAATGTTGTTAAGTTTGGCATGTTAGCACTTTGCTTACGAAACTGCATTTTTGGCAACTCTGCATTGGCTTAATTTTTAGGCCCCTGAGGTTACAGCATACTCACATACATATTTGTGATTGTGTAACTTTAAAAGTAGAGTCAGTAGCATTGTTTCTTGCAACTTGAAAATACACCAATCAAACTGGGCCCCTCCTCCTAGGCTCATCTCCCCCAGAAGCCCACGCTCACTGCAGGACGTAGTGTATACATTTACTGCTTGTACCTACACTCTACGCTACCCAAGCTAGCAAAAGCTAATCGCCGGTTTTTGGCACCTGCCTGTCTAACAGAAAGCAGGCCAACTCCGCGCCCGTGAATAAAAGCCAACAAGGTTCACCCTCGTTTTGGAAAGAGCTGTATCCCTCGACGTTTCACCACACTATTAGTATATTTTCTCTTCTTTGCTGCTATATCCACATCTGTCATTTTTGCCAGTTTGAATCACATCCAATTGCTGAATTCTGCTCAACTCACTTTTGTGCTGTCATTGGCTCAGGGAAACACAACAGCTGCTTGCCCACAAACATCCCATGTCAACCAAAACAAAAGATCAACACCGAGGCAGAGGACAGGGTTTCTGCAGACGCAGTCACCAGCACACATGTATGAAGGCCCCATGAGTTATGATTGAGCGGCAATACTTTATATTGTTGGGGAAAAAGCTACTGACTCTATCATTCCTCCCATCATGATTACTCTATAACTTAAGGCAATGATTCAAATCCAGCCTTGCACTTTCTCATCCGCACATTTTAAACACAAAAAAAAGACTAAGACAAGATGACTCATTAATTGTCATTTTTTTAATCTAACAATGTGACACTAAAACATTCTATTTATCCTGCAGGTTGTTTATACCAGGGTCAGGAGTGCCGGCTGGTGATTCACTACGAGCAGGGCTTCTCTGTACAGGCTGACCCCACACTGGGAGATGGGAAGAACGTGGAGGAGAGAGGCGCTCACACTCCTAACAGTCACCGGGTGCTCCTCTCATACCCTTATGAAAAACTGAAGATGTCATCAGATGATGGAGTACGCATGCTCTTCCTCGACTTTGGAGGGAAGGAGGGCGAGATTGTAAGTGTTTTTTTTAAAAAGGGCTTTTTTTTGTTGAACAAAATGAAAGGAATTATAATCTGATATAAGCTTGATTGTCCTCTGTGTCTATTGAAAAATTCACTTAAAGAAACAACTGTGCGTGATGAATTCTTTACTCCTACATCTACTCTGTAGTCTCACCAGTGTTAAGCAAGGGGACATAAGAAATCCATATTTGTAGAACTATTGCAGTGGACTGTTAATGTTTTGGGGGGAAATTGTTTAACAAATCGTAAACATGCACATAATTTTTCTGAATATTTGACCTCAACCCATACATGATAACCCTCGTCGTCACTTCAAATTCAGTTTAACTTTCCACTTACGTTAATACAAACAGCTTTTTTTCAAAACAAAATACTTTCTTGCATGAAGTCTTAGATTTGTTGGTGTCATAAGTATCTGACCTGGTACACTAACTCATCCCATTTTGTGTTAGCGAAGAGCAATACATTCCAATTTACTGACTGACTAAACTGAACTCTAGAGAAAAGAGAATGTCCACTTGCACTGAATTTTAAATCTACAACAAGATATACAACTGACATATATTATTGAAATATTCTTTTTACCACATGCAAACCTCAGATAAACAGAAGTTTCAGCTCTTATAAATAAATAATTTGCTGTCAACCTACTATTATATGCAGTTGCATATGAAGCCAAGTTTAGATATTCAGAGAAATGTTAAATGTGCTTTTTACTTTTTGCTTTGAAAGTCATCTTCATTGGAGAGAAATCAATATCAGCATCAGGCTTATACTTTGCTGTGGTCATTTTCTACTCACAGTAAATTGAACAAGTTCATTCCCTACTCCCAATGGGATTTCTGAAGCCCCCTGGGAAATGAAACAAAAAACAAATCATAGTACAAGTATTGGAAACAGAGAAAGTGAAAGTGCTATGGCCAAAAGTAAATTACAGCACTCCATCACAAAATACCTCTTAAAAGCACAGTGAACAACAAACATATTTCGGTCTTACTATGTAGCATTGAGAGTTTTTTCTTTTTTTTTAAAGAGAGAGAAACCTGTCACTTTCTGTAAAGGTTTTCATCATTTTACACAACTCACTTTATGAATGTCCAGATGGCTCATGTTTCAGAGGCCAACCTCAGCAGTCTCTACAACTCTTACAACCCAATACGTTCATCTGCTTTATTTGTTTATTGAATATGCAGTCTCCAGGATCATATATGATAAATCTGTTTGGATGTTAATGTTGGTGTTAAGGTTTGTATAATGTAGACCCAAAAGCAGACACGGCAGCAAAATTGAAAGGTCAATGAGGTTTTATTGCAAGGCTTGATATTGGTGGTGGAGGGCTGACTGGCTGGTAGAGGCAAAGTGGAGGAGGCTTTTGGTGCTCATCTGATTCCGAAGGCAGACAGAGAATGAGTTGAATAGTTTGTCGGTGGAGCAGACTTGATGAGATGACACTGGCAAAAATCGAGATAAAAGGACAGAAAATCTTGAAAAACACTATGAATATAATCTAACAAGCGTTAAGAGCGGCATATCATAACCACCACTAAAGTAGACTGAATAATCTAGAGGTGAGTAGAGTTGATGCTAGGGTTTTAAACTGAGGCAGATGAGATGATGGTTTGCAGGTGTGTGATGCCACCAGGCGATAGACTGAAGAAGCCACGCCCTCCAGAGACACACACACACACACACACACACACACACAGATGGACAAAGAGGGAGGAGACACAAGAGAACCAGGAATACACAGGGAGAACAGGATCACAGGCAGTCATCTTTTATTGTTGATATTTCATCTTTCATAAAGACATGGCACTGTGATTTACTGAACATAAACTGTGAGGCTAAACTAACATATTTACACACTAGGCCTATGGGATTTAGAAATTGGAAATTGAGATGTTTTCAAACTAGATCATGTCTCCTCATACAGCTCTTTATATAACGACTGTTAGAAACCCTCATGTTTGACTGCATGCTCAGATTATATTGAAGGCAAATAAGCAAAGACTTTGGAGCTGTGATTCAAAACCCTCTGTTGGCTATGTTAGCCGAACAGATTTTGTGCATTTTCTGAATCCCTGCTCAGTACTAGTCGAGGCTTTATAAAAATCCCAAGGCACTTGCAGATATGGCTGCTGGTTCATTAGCTCAAAATTGGAAAGTGGAATCAGCTGGGCTTTTTTATGTTTTTTTTTTTACAAAGTTTTGACTATACTGTTATTTGTTGGCAGAAAAGGTCTTTGTCTTATTTGACAAAATAATTGACATTTTATCATCCCTGTGGAGTAACTATATTACAAAGCTCGGACTGAACCGACCCATTGATTGTAGCTGGGGGAAATACACAAACTTCTTCTCTGGTTGATCAACATTGGGAAAAAAAACAAGACAAAGAGTCCATTTATGCCAGCAGCACTTTGAGGCTGTACACAGCCATGTAAGTGCTTTGTGCTCTGTGAGTCATCATGCTAACATGATCATGTTGACAATGCTAACATATTAGTGTTTAGCCTGCACAGTGGTAAAGCTTTTCAATCAAATATTAGCATGTTAGCATGCAAGTATTTGCTAATTGCACGACACTGACACGAATGTCCTATTGTTGTATTAATGTGGTCCTAAACGTAGGCACTGGCAAATTGAAATTGAAATGGGATGTCAGACTCCGCCCCTTGTTGTTTTATTTCACACAGCATCTTGAAACACATTTCTCAACTTGCTGGATAAGTTAGAAGGAAAAGTTCTGTGATCACTGCACTCAGTAGGACTGTCATGAAAGTCTGGACAACATTTGATGCACATTCAACAAATAGATATTTAAATGTAACACTGAATATAAAAAGTTAAGATAGCCCTAAAGTTATTGTGTTTTGTTATTTGTTAACCAAGGATACAACTTTCAAATATTAGGACCAACCATTCAGTCAGATGGCAATCTTAAAGGGAACCACTAGCAGGGCTAAAAGACTCACTTGATTGATTTATCTCAACTCCTAAACATTTTGGACACACAAGATTTCATTGAACCCGTAATGAAGCACAGGTCTACTCATATTTCATTGCTCTCAGTTTGCAGAAAATGAGGTAGCCTTTAAAACATCCTCTGTGTTAAATATAATCACTAAACAGTAGTTTAAGTGTGGATTTGTAGGTCAAATCTCCCAGAAGGCCTCAGGAACAGGATATGCGTCATAGTACTGGTGAAATTGCCGTCTGTTGTTACAGACTATGAACAGAGCTTTCTTCACAGGGATCTGCTGTTTGTGTTTGCACAGCACTTGGCTCCAGCTAGCAGTGTCTAATCCTTATTCCTCATGGGGAACTGTGTTGACTGTGTTGTTAGTTCTGAATTGTATTTTATGATTTAAAAACAGTTTTTTTATCTTTCTGTCATGCAAAATGCTTTCCTATCTTCTTTTCTTCATCTTTAATCAGTTTTTGTTCTCTGCCACGTTCTTGTAATACTCATAATCCTGTTGTTGTTTTCTTTCTTCCCCCTTCAGCAACTGGACCTCCACTCATGTCCGAAGCCGATCGTCTTCATCCTCCACTCTTTCCTCTCTGCTAAGATCTCTCGTCTGGGTCTGGTGGCCTGACTTTGAAAAGGGACATTTCATCTCCTTTGAAATAAGAAATCAACCTTGATTAGCCACCTCTCTGCAGCCTGCATGCAGTACTCCTCATCAAACTCCTCCAGTTGGGGACCCAAGCTGAGTGAATGTAGCCTCTACCTGGAAATTGACCTTTTTTGGGTCTTCAACTCCAAGTTAAAGAAACACTGGAGAGAGCAATCAAGATTTGTTTTGCTTGGTATGACAAGGGCAGATTTCTTCGGGATAAACTCCCTTTTAGGGCTGAATACACTGAAGTGTTGACTGGAGAACCACAGAAGGAAAACATAGACTGAACCAGAAGTAGAAGAAGACTGATGTATTCAGGCAGAAAGGAGCAGATTGGGCATTACTGTCACGTCCAGGATTGGAAGGACTGGACTTGTGCAGCACAGTTGAGATGAATTCACTTTTAATTCAATCAAAATGTTACGGCAATCTGCCTCCCATTTACCAATTAAATAATTTATTCACCATTAGTTCTGAAAGGACACTCTGAATTTCACTCAGTCATTTTTCTTCACCAAATATTTGACACACTGTGGAAAAACTTTGTGCGTTTGTCTTTGTTAACGTCTCCTGAAATCTTTTGTTTGCTGTGTCAGCGTTTATCATCAAAACGTCAGGGTAGAGTCACCTGGAGAGTTTCCCACAATGTGACAAACATTTCATAATGTCATAGTATTCTATTAACAGGTCGCATATGGTGACCTTCTGGTGGTAAAACTATTTCCGTGTTTGACTGATTTGACATTGAGCTTAAGTGTTAATGCCCAAAAATAGAACTCAATTAACAAGAATAAAAATGCACACAAGGTTTAAAATTACAAAAATGAAGAGAAAGAAAATGGCTGATAAAAACTTCTATGACAACTTGCTTAATCTATTTTGTGCAAAACACTTTGGATCCAGGTTTGTGTGATACAATTTCCACAGAGATATTACAAGTAATTAATGTGTATAAACGTTTATGATAAGGATAAAAGTGATTAGTGTAGTTGAAGGAATAGTAAGATCTCTGATCTTCAAGATAATACACCTTTTCACATTTCTAGCAGAGATTCAAATGAACATATAAAACAGCAGCAAGGAGCTGGTTGGCTTAGCTAAATGACAAATGGAAAAAAAATGGATACAGCTAGCCCTGTTCCAATGATAAAGAAATCCACTTACAAGCCCTTCTAATTAACTCATTTTGTATTGACAACAAATTAATCTGCACATGATCACTATACAACTGACTTGGTATTTCTACACTTTGGTTATTGCACAGAATAATGAAATAAGACTTCACATGCTAATTCTCTGAGTGTTTATGGTGCAAACAGGTGGATTTAGAGACCTTTGGATCCTGATAAGCTGTTTCCTTTTCCCCAGTAATTATGCCTACTAGCTACTGGCTATAGCTTTGTATGTATCATTTTTTTGGCTGCTTCTCTAATTAGCAATACAGTGGATACACATCATTTCCCAGTTTGCTTTTGCCCTCATCTAAGGGTCACAAGATGACGTTACCATGTTCATTCCTCATTTAAATCAGGGTGAGAGTTTGAATGATTAATGATTGCAAGGATACTTAACATTATTGTAACCATTTGTTTCACTTTTTTGTTTTAAAAAGATCATGTTTGCCTGGTCATGTGTCACCGCAACAATCAAACAACTGCCATGTGTATTTCTAATTTTCAATTTTTTCTAATTTTGTAAAATGAAACTCAAATCAAACAATCACCATGTACTATTTATCTTTAATCAGCATGAAGTTTCCATCAAAGGAGCCTTCAGTGTTTCTGTAGACCTGCCGTAGCCAGAGCAGGACTTTATGTTGTACTGAGACGTCTCTGACATGGCTGGCTGCCAGGTCCATTCCTCGTGCCTTCAGATGACTTAGAAGAAAACATTTGAACTTTGAAATAAACAAATCACAGCGATGACTGATGGAGTGTGGACCAACAATGTGCTTTCTATGATGGCTGTAATCCTTTTCGGTTTTGAGCACAGAAATACTCCACCAGCAGTGATTTTGTGATTCATCTCATCATTAAATGATACATTGACACATTTCTAATCATCATCTGCAGTCACACACTGTGAAGAATGATTTACACATTATATTTCTAACACACTGTAGAAGAACTATCGCCGGTTTCGTTGATACTAGAAGTAATAGAAGGTAATGTAACACTTTTTGTTCAGCCAAGAATCCAGCACTTAATGATAACCTCAATCAGAGAGATGCTCTTTGAGCAAAGGCTGCTTTGATATGTAGAATACTCTGATGCCTTTGGCAGCTACTGTACTGTCACTCAGAATGAGAAAGTTTAGTTTTTAATGCAACGGTGCACATAAATCATGTATTTAACAAAAGTGACGTGATGCGGGTGTTTTTGTGTTCAATTGTCATTTATTCATTTCTCATCCAGGGAAAAATGCAAATCAGCAGAGACAGCTTGGAAAATAGCCTTGGGAGAGTTTAATTTTCACTTCATTCAAATTAAAAAGTGAATTACTTCTTCATGTTGTGTGCTAATGAGGCTGGCTCCTATTCATTTTTTGATGTGACTTTATTCGTAGGATACTGGACTACCTTCTTCCGCCTACAGAACTGAAATGAACTCAGCCATGCTAAGAGTACACATTGCCTGCAGGTTGTAATTTATTTCAGGGACTAATTTATGTGTATTAGTTCAGCTTTATTCAGTGTGATTTTACTGACCAGCTCAGCACAAAGGATTCATGTGTCTTTTTCTGAATAGCTTGAGATTAATGACATTGTAGGAAGTGCTTAACACAATCGTAACTCTTTGACATTGTTTACTTGGCTGCTGAATAAATGAGCTGGCATGCACACACGAACATATAGATGGACACATTCATGTTACTGATGTTAAGGAGTTTGGACAAATTTATAATTGTGGACATTTTGTACTCCTTGACATTGTCTACATACAGATTTTCCCACCTCTTTGTGTTTATGACTGCGTACCTTCTGTTCAGGAAGTCATTGGATAAAGTCAGACTCTCACTGGGACACTTCACGTCTGCAGGTAGCAATTGTTGCATCATGTTAAAGAAAAACACAAAGGACTCCTTCTAGGTCAATTTTCCCTCTAAGACTATCAGAGTAGCTGCACTTGTGTTGCTCTGTAGACATGTAGACGTATACACACACACACACACACACACACACACAGTCAAACATTGTTCGATTTAAGATTTGAACACACATACACACACAACCAACTACAAAGTAACAGTCTGCAATAACCAGAGAGAAATAGAGGGTTAAACAGACCAAACTGTCAGCGTTTCATTTTAGGGGCTGATCAAGAGCCAGATAGGTTAGCAATTAACCATAAACTGTGTGTGTGCTCATAAGTGTTTAGAGCTGTGTTCATGTGAACACATTGAAAACTTGTCTCACTAACATGCAAACACATTCCACTAAGTGTTTTGTTTGTTTGTGTGTTTGTTCACAAAGGGGCTCTGACTGAATGAATAGCTTTTGTCTTGGCTCAATCTTTTGTTGCATTCCTCAGCTGTGGCGCTGCCTTCCACACAGGTTCTGTTTTGCAATTAAATGTGTTTTTGTGTATGCTTGTTGTTGCAAACGTGTGTGGCCTGTACTTTTCATAATGTTGAAGGTAATGGGTGAGGGGAAAGTAGAAGGAGGTCAGTTCCTCTTATGTCAAGCTATACATTCGAAGCTCAGGTGCCTTTAACATGCCCAAATGCCTTGTTCTAGCTGAAAATCTGATAAATGTAGGGAATATGACAAATCTTTCACTTTTTTGCCAACTAAGAAGACAATGGATAGTACAAATCTGGAGGGTGTTTGGACCATATTAGAGGTTAAAACACCAGTGGGTATGTCAGATTAGCCACAGATGACAATGTTAGCATATACATATTAGCTAGAATGTAAGTATTCACACATAATTAAAAAATAAATGCTTTACAAAATGTATGAATACATAATTTATTATTGATGCATAGTAAAGTTAGATAAATACATAATGAATAATTAATAATGAATTCTTAATCATGATGAATCGTTTTTGGCATGCAGTAGCTCAGTCTGTAGGGACTTGGAGGGTCGCTGGTTCAAGTCCTAGTGCAGACTAAAATATGGAAGTTGGTCTTGTTGCTGGAGAGGTTAAGGATGTCCTTAAGGGATTAATTAAGTATGTACAAAAAAATGTAAAGTCGTATCTTAGCCAAATCTAGCTAGTTTCCAAACACCATATAATTGTTTCTGTATGTTGCACGTACTGTATAGAGCACACAACATCTGTCAAACCATTTTTTTGGTGAAAAGTTAAATGAAAAGCTATACATAATGGCTTTTATCATAAAATAATGTTGCAGTCACTTCACAGTGTTTAACATAACCATGGAATTCTCCATTACAGTGTCTAGACGTTCCAGAACCAACCAGATGTTCTAGAACTGCAGTCACACAGAGAGTTTTGCCTGATATTTCTGGTCATTATTCTTGGTTCAACAGGACTGATAAGTGCTGGACAAAGGTCTGAGCAGTCAAAATCAAGCTTTAAATCAATCAGTATTATTCAGCTTTAAACAAACGTCTGTGAGAAAATACATGGATATGGCTATGGATATGTACATTTCATCTTCGTCATCCTCTCCTGAGATCTGCCATGAACCAAATCTACCAATTCCCAAAAAGTACAAGGTCCTGAAGATTCTGGGTCAAGGTGGCTTTGGAAAAGTTGTCAAATGTTTGGACCTTGACACGAACCAGACAGTGGCTATCAAGATCATTCAACAACACCATGATCCCAGCAAGGAGGTATGAGGCTGTTGATTGTGATTTCATAAGTGAAACACATGTCTTTTTATTTAAATTAGCGACTAGGGTTTGGGTTTGTTTGCCATGATAAAAATGACAGGACTACATGTAAAAATTTCTGGACCTAAGTTGGCAGAGCAGACTGTGCACACACCCCATCACCCTTTGCAGCTGGACCCGAGCAAAGTATCCCTTTTTGGGGATTAATCTACTTGTACCATTAATAATGATTGCTGTAGTTTTTTAGTTAAGGGCTTTTAATTGCATAAGAACTCCTTCTTCTCCTCCTCAGGCGTCTATGCTGCGTTTCCTCATGCGAAAAAAAATGGACAAGTTCAACATTGTCAAATTCTACGGAGAGGTCATCGAGAAATATAGGAGAAGTCTTGTGTTTGAGGTTTTGGACATCAGCCTCCAGGACTACCTGCTGGAGATAGATGGCCCTATGACTATGAAAGACATCAGAAGCATCATCACACAGGTTTGGCATTACATAGAAAATACACCTCGACACAACAACATCTTTTTTTATAGACTAATGTCATGGAAAAAAACCTTAATTATTTCTTGCAGATGGCCGTAGCACTCAGTGGTCTGAAGGAAATTGGTGTGATCCATACTGATGTGAAATTGGACAACATCATGATGGTGGATCATGAGACACAACCATTCAAGGTGAAGCTCATAGACTTTGGCTTGGCAATTTTTAAATCACAAGCCAAGCTGGGCTGGGCTCATCAAGTCCCCTGCTATAGGTGAGAGAACAGATCATTTTTAATATAAGAACTCCTGAATTCATACTACTGTGAAAACAGTTTGTAATTTTTTTTTTTGAGTATTACTTAAATTATTAAGATTTGACACTGTCTCTAATTTCTATAATGCTTTTTAGGGCTCCAGAAATTATTTTGGGTCTCCCATATTCTGAGGCCATGGACATCTGGTCGTTGGGCTGTGTAATGGCTGTCATGATGTTAGACTTTATGCTCTTCCCTGGAAGAATTGAATATGACACTGTAAGTAGTTTTAACAGGACTGTATTCTTGTTTTCTTTAATACTGTTACATCTATAAACTCTCCCTAAATGTCCAACGTAAGTTTACTCTATTAAGAATGAACAGGTAATAAAATAATCTTAGCATCTTGTACAAACATTTCATCATTTTACGAACATTCTTTAATTTATTTTTAAATTTTAGTTATCACCTAAAGCTCAGCGTTCACTGTACACTTGTAATGTCGTGGTGAAATGTCAGCTCACACAGAACGACAGAATTGTTTACGACACAAGGCCAGAGCTCACGACTTGTGTCCTCACACTGAACGACCCCATACAGTTTTTGACCTGAGAGCTTACACCGTACGAATAAGATCGTGACGGAGCATTGTATTCAATAGAAAACTCCCGCAGACAGAGCTTGATTTCAGTTGTCTCATATGCATGTCTCAACTGGGTTGTACACACTGGTAAAAAAAAATATCTCTCTCTCGGTACACAAGCACACATCTGCATCACCAATAAACACAAACTGTGCAATTGTGTGCAGTTGTACTACCAAAATATCAAACATGTCCGAAATTCATCCGACTGATTGGGAGCAGCTGATCAAATAGTGATCGGTCTAAAACAAAACAGTGGTTCAAGGCTTGGTTAGAAGTCATCGGAAAGAGAGAAGATCACACCAAAGTCTTACTTTTAAAGTTTTGGAAGAGTTGGAGTGTCTGGCCAAATATTGCAAATGATTTCACAGATTGCACTGGGATTGGTTGAATTTGTGTTACTTCTGATCATGACCTCTCAAATACCCAGAAGGACTGACCCTGAGCCTCGTAAAAAAAATCACTCAGGCAGCATTTCTAACAAATATATTTCATAATGGGTTTTGTCTCTAGCTGCGATTCATCAAAGACCTACTGGGTCCACCACCTGTCCATCTACTCAATGCAGGGCGGAAATCCAGAGTATACTTCATAAGAACAGATTCAGATCAGTGGATACTGAAGGTATAAGCTTTGACTTTTCCAAATGCTGTTTCTCTAATTAAGATATTTATTCATTACTACATTACACTTAAGCATATTGAGATGTAGGCCCATGTGTATCTGAAATATTTACAACTTAATTTCAGACACTCGAGGAGTATTGGGGACCAACAGTTTATTCCACTGACAACAGATTCTACACCTTCCGTTCTGTGGATGAAATGACAAAAGTAGGTGTTCAAGCTGCCATTAAAAAACGACTATATTGATTTCAGTGAAAAAACACTGTTGTGTTTTCTGACTGTTTTCCTAACTAGATATGTCTGGAGAACTGCAAAAAGAGAGAAACCGTCGAGAGGAGGGAGTGCATTGACCTGCTAAAGGCGATGATCACGTGGGACAGTAATGAGAGGATTATTCCCACTGATATTCTAAACCATCCTTTCATTACCATGAGCTACCTTGACAGGAGCTCCCACCTCAGATCCTGGTGAGTGTTGGTAATTCTATAAATGGGAAATTTAAAATCCTTGTAATGCCACTTTTCAATGTGGGAATCAACAGCTATTGAAACACTGTGGAATCAGGTTTTTTTTTTGGCCAGTAATATAACAGAGTTTTTCTTTGGGCAGTGATGAACCTTCATTTTCTGCAACATTTAAACCAAACACCAGCCAGGCCAAAGAAAGAACCCTGGGTGATGACAGGTTTGTGTTAACTCTTATTCTCTATTGCTCTTATTATTGGCTGAATTTAGCCAAAGACAACTTCATTTTTAAGGGTTTTTTGTTCTAAGTACAGAATTGACAAGACTGCATGCAGCTGACAATTTTATGTGCAACTAATGTCTCATCTTGATTCAACAGTTCAGGTGAAACTCTGTCATCAAATGTCATCATGGTTCATCCTTCAAACCCAAGGAACACATTGGGCCTGTCCTCTGAAGAGGACAATGAAACAAGGTAAGACTATTTTCACTCCAACAATTCAGAGGAACTGATCAAAGATAAAAAGCAATTTCTTTGGGACGTGTTAACATTGCAGTACTAATGAACTAACTATTTTTGAATGTTTGTTTAGTATCGACCTGAATGCAGTTGCTGCAGCAGCGCTGGGCGCAACAAGGACTCAACAGGACACCACCAGGATCCAACCAGACAACACAGACCTTCTTTCCACCTACACTGGTGAGACGAAGAATTGCATATTCTCCTGGAGCAGTCTTTGCTCCTGCTGCAACATAAATGATGTGAAGGAGTGAAGACATCCACAAAGCTTTTGCAAAAAAACATCATAAAACTTGCTCTTTAGTGTTCTCCTGCTCAAGCATTTGTACTGATCTTTAAAGAGTTTCCATGTTCTCTGCATGTTCGAGTGGGTTTTCTCTTCCAAAGTCGTATGTTAGGTTGACTCTAAATTGACGGTATGTTAAAAAATATCTTTAAAAAAAGGGTAGTAATATGAATGTTTCAAACTGTTGTATTGTAAAAACCTGATTAAATAAATGCTGTTCAATCACGATACGCACACCTTTTCAACTGTATATTTATTTTAGTCAAACATTTTCATTTTATAAAAATGACAGCACAAATGATTTTGCAGTTCGTTACCTTCAATGGTCTAGCAGTCATTCAGAACACATGTGACTGTATATCCTCTAACTGTCCTGCTGTGTCTTTTTCCTCTTACCACACACACGTGTCTGTATCAGTCAGTGCATTTACTGAAGGGACTTAATAAGAGTGCTTTGACAGCCCAGTGTGTGTCCATCATACTGAACAGGAGCAGCAGGGGCAGAGCGAGCGGAGAGTGCACACTAATTGACTGACAGTACCCATCACCATCTCTCATATACAGTATACCGTACTCAGACTATATATACAAGGAAATTATTGTTCTTTGAAACATTTTGCTTTTTCCGTATATGACACGTGTTAGTCCTTGGTATTCTTCAGATCAATTGCCCAAGAAGTGACTAATACACAAATCTAGGTCACTATCTAAAAAATAAAGAACATCTGGGGCGCCAGATAGCCTAGCAGTACGTACAAAGGCTATAGTCCTCGTTGCAGCGGCAACATTTTCTGTCTCTACTCAGTTGTCCTATCTAATGAAAGGCAAAAAGGCCTATGAATAACTTTAATAAATGAAGAACATTTTCATTTAATGTCTTTAAAATGGCAAATAAACCAAAAAGACTATGCTAATTGTGTTTCCAATTATATCTGAGCTGGGAAGTCAAACACAATTTGTCTCTTGAATGTTTTAAATAAGGTACTTACAATTAATCTGTGGGACACGAGCACAGTATGTTGATACTCCAAGAGAAAGAAAGTGGGTCATCTCCTCACTCTGTCACTTTTAATATGTTTTAAAAAACAAGAAGAGGATGAGTAATCTTCTCAGCAACATACACAAACTATATACAAACACACACAGGAGGACATAACATCACACAGCATTAGAGGATAGATCCTGGCATGTTTGCAAGGTGATGTCGCTGCAGTCAGTGACCCTCCCACTTAACAATGGCTGTACTTCAAGCCCTGATACTCTCAAAAACAACCGCCCACAAGTAACCTACACACATGCGAAACCTCAAATCATGAAACTATGTACTCCCACTGACTGCACACAACCTACCCTGTCACTGGAGAGACACTGTGTCTCCCCCCCCCTTGTTCTTTCTACTTCTCTTTTCTCTCAAACACAGAAAAACAAAGTAGCAGTCTCTGGGAACCTGATGATAAAAGAGATGAGGGGTGAGGAAGGGGTGTGTGTGAGAGACAGAAAGGAATGCTGCAGGATGCCACTGCCAAGTCCCTACAGTACCCCTGAACGCACCCCCGTCTCTCTCACACACATAGGCATATATTGAAAGAGGGTTCTTTGTGTTTCTTGTTCCGTGAACCTGTGTACAGAAACACAAAGAATGATGAATGTGTAATAAATACGCGTGTGCACATATGAATGCATGCATGCTGTCATGGAAATAGAACCAATGGGAGTTTGCAGCGGAGGCTTTCTGTTTAGTTTAAACACTGCAGGAATGACATGTCAATAAAATATTATTCAATGAAAAAAAAAAAGGATTTCAACTAAAGCTGTGTTCCTAGAAGAGGAGAGATTCCTTTGACTAGCAGGGACGAGGCCCCTGCAGATGGTTCATATCATATTCAGACCATTCTCACTAAGAAGGACTTAGAGGAAATGTATTCTGCTCTTTCATATTCTGTATCATAGTTAAATTTGTATTCTAAAGACAAGTGGGAGTGTGGAAGACAACACAAGAGACAAGAAACCTCTGATGAAACCTCAGAGGGACACAAACAGAGAGAGCGAACAGGTAGACATGCAGCATAGATGAGACGACAAGATTACAAAGCAAATCATGTGACAGTGAGGGGAGCCACTGCAGGAATAAGCTGCAAAGGAGCTATAGGGGACTTAAAAGAGGTAAGGGTAAATTGGTGGACCCAGTTTGAAGCAGTTTGTTTATTATGTACAACAAGATCTTTAAATTATGACATTAAAGCTGCATTAATAAAGGTCTTTACATATACAATGGATCAATTGACTGTGTAAATATAAATATTTGAAGTGACAAATGGCCTGAGAATTATTTCAGACCTCAGTTTCCCACTGATAGTGAGAATATTATTTAGCTCTTTGTTTTGGTTTTGCAGCTCACAGCTTTGATGTGTTGGTCCCTCGAAACTTTTCATCAGTGTCGCTCATTAAAGGCTTCTGTTGTCAGAGAAAAATTGATAAACCTGCTGTTTGGTGCCTTCCAATCGTTTCATGGTAGAGAGACATATATTGCTAGGAACTGTGAGCAACCTAAATGAGTATTTAACAGTCAAGGGTTTAGTCTATCTTGATGATACTGTATACTTCTACACTATATTCAAAAAGGGTGAAAAAGGCACATTTTAACTGCATTTAGTTGAGTTATGAAGATGAGTTACTTTTTAAGTTTACACAAAAATTGTAAAATATACCTGGACAAGTTGCAGTCAGTAACAGGGCCAAATAACAGCACATGATTTATGATCATAGCACAGACAATTCTACCATTTAAAACAAGCATGAGCTTGATTTACACCAATGTGTGCTGCTTCATAGGGGTATTTGTTGTCTGGCCCCACACCTGGGACCACTTTGCCTTGGGAGACCCTACCAGGGGCTAGTGCCCCCGACAACACAGCTCCCGGGTTCACCGGGACACGCAAACTCCTCCACCACGTTAAGGTGGCGATTCTTGGAGGACTTTTTAGTCAATAATAATTATGCATTCATTAACAAATTGCTTTAGGTAAATGCAGATCTGTGTATGCATTTGTATAAGTATGCATTTCAGTATGCACTTGTGTATCTGTGTACTCATTTGTGGATTTGTGTATAGATCTTTGTTGGCATTATTTATCTATTTCTGGGAAACTGTTTTGTTACAAAAATAGCTGCATATCAAATAATATCCAACTATCTTTTTTTAATAAATAAAAGCTTATAAAAAAAAAAGTAAAGAGAGACAAGTTGAAATATCTTTCAGCTGTGCATCAGACAGCGGTGACATGTTGTCTGGTCACAGTCGGGCTCGTCCAGGATCATCGCTGATAAGTCAAATTTTGCACAGATGGTGTCTCTCTGTGAAAGTTGGATGACAATCAGGATTGCATTTCCAACTTAATGGCTCCTTGTTTTCATTAACTTCTGTAAAGTGTTTGTTGATGTGTATTTTTGCTTTATCATTTTTGTCACCTAAATGAGCACTGTCACACACTGATACACCAAAAACTGAGTGAACCACTTATTTGCACACAAACTCAAAATCAAATACACAGTCTCGCACACTGTGGCTGTCGGGTTCCTATAGTCTGAGTCTGTGCAGCACTAATTACCATTCTATAAAATGAACAAATGCAGCAGTCTGTGTCAGCCTGCTTCTCCAGGGACATTGGAGTCTTTGAGCTTCCAGCTCATTACTATCCCAGTGAAGGTATAGAGTATCAATCATTGCTACTGTAGAAGAGTTTCTCATATGCGAGGTCAGCAATCAAACATAGACACATAAACACTGAACCAAATCCCTCTGATGCAGGAACTGTCTGTGTCTGTCCATCTGATTTCAACACTCAGACAGATTACTTTACAGAATGTATTTGCACTTGATGCTTCTTAAATTTGACTCTATCAACTCTAAAAACTAAATCATGATTTGCACGGAAATAACTAGTATTGAGGACACGGAGTCTGTGTGCTGAAGGGTTTAAAAGATTTGAGAAGTACTGGCTAAATAATTTGAAATCGGACTGCTCGTAGACAAAACTTAAAGTTATTTAAAGGTGCACTATGTAGATTTGGTGGTGAAATTTTAAAGTTGGAGAAGTGAAACAATTCTATTCTATATTTTCTGAACTAAATACACAAACTTTATTCAAAGGAAACAACAAGTCCCTGGAACTCTGTTTGGAGCTAAAAAGCTACCAGGAGAGTTACGGTTTCACTGTTGTGGACCCCCCACCATAACTTCTCACGTAGCATTTTATCTTCAAACAGTGTTACAGGGACCAAATTTTCCTCTGAGCACAGTTTGTGTGTAGAGTTATGAACACACCACAGAATCTGTACACTTCTCCAACTTTTACATTTCTCTACCAAAACTACATAGTGCACCTTTAATGAAATGTTTTCTTCTCCCGAAGAACTACTTGACTAACAATGTGGAAATCGCTTCTAAACAGCGGGTCATACTTTGTTATTTGTTTGTTTGTAATACTGTTAAACAGAATTTAAGATAGATGCAAAAGTGCAGTTCATTCACTGTCAGCATATTGAGAGAAAAATACCCAGACGAGGGGTGCAGGTAGGCTAACAGTTAGTATGTGTGCCCAATTTTTCAGAGGCTGTAGTCTTTAAGCAGACGGCCCGGGTTTCAATCTGTGGCTTCCTTCACGCATGTCATTCTCTCTCCCTGATTTCCAACTCTGTCCACCAACCTGATTCTACAATAAAGGCTCAAATGAAGCCCAAAAATAAATCTTATTGAAAGGTACCTAGATGCAATTTTTTATTTTGTGCAAAAAAATCCCCAAAACAACATTGCAACTGCACAAAGTCAGCTTTTTGTGTAGTCTGCTACAACTGAAGGGGGAATATGCATTAGGTGAATTTTGTTGGATAAATAAAATCTTTCTGGTCAAATAACTTTAATTTTATTCAAACATTTCTCCATCAGTACATTAAAAATACAACTGAGGTCATAAAAAGTTATTTGTAAAACTATCCAGACCTTACTGTGCTCATGCTTGTTTTAAAAGGTAGAATTGTCTGTGCTATGATCATAAATCATGTGCTGTTATTTGGCCCTGTTACTGACTGCAACTTGTCCAGGTCATGCTCTGCTTCTTACCGAGTGTCAGCTGAGATTAGCTCCACTTTCCTGGGACCCGTTATACAGATCTGTGGTAAAGCTTATGATTTAGGTTTTCAGAAATTAATCCACACATTAAAAAAGAAAAAGAAAAAGAAAGGGGAGGTAAAGCGCTGCCTGATGATTTCAAGGTTAAGAAGATGCATGCAAAAAGAACTGCATTAACAAGAAACTGCTCTACTGTAGCACTTCAGTGCACTTACACCCCGTCATTTTATTACACATATTTTTACACCTGTCGTCATGAAGACAGATGTTTTTCTCCTCACACTCACACAGACATAATTGCTTCTCTGGCAAACAAGCATCAGAGTGGTATAACTTGGCTGAAAATACTTCACACCCTGAGTTTGTCTAATGAAAAGTTTAGAGAGAAAATGGAAGACAGCCTTTTTTTCCACTCTGACCTTTAATTCCCTCTTTTTTTTTTATCTCCCTATCCTGTATTTTCCTGCCAAAGCCTATTTTCTCGTTTTTCTTCTGCAATTCTATTTTTCATCCCTTCTTTCAGTTTAACAGACAGACCCTGAGTGCCCGGAACAAGAGCCTCCCCTGGCCATTACTAACAATTATTTACCAGGTTTCAACCAGCAGCAGAAACAACAGATGGCCAACTCATCTCCTCGTTTGCTGTGTTCATTTAATGAACCCACAGAACATGTATGTGAATTATTTTGGGTCCTGGCATATGAACCAAGAAATCAAGTGTTCAACAACATGAGGGTTTTGATGCTGTAATATTTGGTTGTGGATGTGTTGTTCTGCAGAAATCCTTGAGCTCCAGTTGTGTAACAAAATGTTGGTAACAACAGTTATAAGTAGACTAGTCACTCATTTTCAAGGACGAGTGATAGTGACTACATTTGGCGTCTTCTCTCCTGTACAGACACAGAGGGTTTTCCTTTTCTGGTCATTTTCCGAAGATATTTTGTGAGCTTAGGATGTGTGATGTAAAATGTTAACTGCTTTATCTGTGCTGTCAGACCACTGTGATACAACCAGCACATGCTGATAATAACTCTTTTTATCTGCACTAACTTTGACATTCAGTGGTGCTCCTTCAAACCGATGTAAACAAACACTGAGATATGTGACAAAGTGTCACTTGTCTACATTTTTATATTGAGTTAAATTAGGGAATGCCGACTCTACCAACACTTCTAGACTGGGTTTCACAGCACTGTGAGATTCATCAGAAGGAAACAGACTTTTACCGACATTTTAACAGGAACTCTGTATTTAAAACAAAGCTATACAACGTTTAGTTCTGACCGAGTATTCTGATTGGACAAGAGGAAATCCATGATTGCTGATATAGAGTAAAACATCATTGGGACTTTTTACAATGTGCATCACTCCACGAGACCCGAAGCCCCCGTTCTCTCATAGAGCTCCTTGAGACCGGGGGATTACTCTCTTACTCTCTTACCTACCGTCAAAAGCAGAAAAAAGTGCAGAAAAAGAACCGAAAACAAAAGCAAATATTGATGATTTTGTGTGTACATTTTGGCCACGAAGGTGTCCAGAGGGTATATAAAAAAGACTAATGCAATCAAGTTATTTTTGTTGCTAGTCTTTGACATATCCAAGACTCTAATCGCAATCTAATAACCTTGCATTTAAAGGGTTACAATCCTGAAAATAATTGAATGTTTGGTAGTTTCCAGCAAGTCGGAAGTTGTTTATCTTCACAGCGGAAAAAAATATAAATAGATTGGAGGCACAAGGGTTTATGTTCCGACAGTGGTGTTGTTTTACTTTGATATACTGTAGAAGAAGCTCGTCACGAGCTACAGTCTATGGTTTAACCCCACAACACTTAAAAAAAAGTGTCTGTCTATATTCCATTGTTGAATTATATCGTTTTATTTTACTTTCCACTTTTGTAATGTCAACTAATTTTTGTGGAACTCCGACATAAATCTTTGTCTTTGCTGAATGCAAATGAGCAGAACTGGTAGTATGAACTGTTGTTAAAGGTAGTGCTGAATTGTAAGCCCTACAATGTAGGGCTGTTGTTTGACCATTGATATTATACTGACATGAGAATTTATTTTGTAGGTCTAATTAGTGGGATGTGCTTCAGTCAACCTTCTTCATGAAGAGATGGTGATGTAAGTTTTGCACCTACATCAAACACAATCTTGAGTTAGGCATTGCAGTATTTTTACATGTGTAGGTCTACTCTAAAAACATCACTGAATAATAAATCCATGTATACTTCCTGGTTAAATTAGCACTGCTTTTGACCACAATCATGTTTATATTGTTATTTTTTGATAATTAATTTCAGACCCAGCACACCCTCTAGAGTGCCCTAGTGTTTCATCATTATCATACATCACTTGTATGATCACTCAACTTGGCTCTGCCGGCTAAAAATGTTGTTTCTCAGAGTATTACATTTAATTTACAACTATATCTATTTTTCCTGTCTTTTGTAAACCTACAGACACTGAGGACGGCATAACAAAGAATACAAACGTCGGCATCCTCCTGGTAATAGAAGATGAAGTCGTCCTGGAGGATCAGATCATTCAGCATGGCATGAAGGACTATTTGCATATGCAGCTATGCTCATGGGTCTGCTGTATGCAATTAACATTGACTACCAGAAGGAAGTGCAGTACACATTTAAAGTCATACAGAAGAACCTAATGAATATCGGTGGTGACCACTGACCCAAGAGTCCACGGACTGAGAAAAAGACTTCATTTAATAATGTATACTTTCTTAATTAAAATTATTTTTTTTTCAGTTTTTTTTTAAACTTTAATTCTTCGTAAAGCTGTGAGGTAAATGCAGCAAAAGAACGACAACTGTTTTTTTTGCACATTCTTGGGTGGAAATGGTTTTACCAAAAAAAGCCAGCACAGTATTTTAGGTAAAAACATTTATAAATGTTTAGATGTGCATGCTATTTGATCTGATCTGCTATTAAAGGTTGAAGAACTTAAGTTGGTGGGTTTCTCTAATAAAACAAATAACCTGTAGAGATGATACCTTTTTTTAATTGTTATTTGAAAGGTTTCCACAAAAGCAAAGAGAATCACTTACAATGTATAAACTGAACAGATTTAAGTTTACTAAAATAGAAATATATATATTCAATTTAAATTAATAAATTGATTTAACTCAATATTTGAGGTTGATTCAACTTTTGATAAAGTATTTTTAACTTTTGATTTCAAGTCAAAAGAAATTGAAAGACCATTTTGCCTCAACTAGATAATTTCACAGGAACTGAATTGTGATCAAAAGTGTTGTTAACTTACAGATTTCAGTACAACTGATTTGATGTCAAGTTTATTTGACTAGAAAATTGTATTTCTTTGGAATAATCACAAATGTATCTCAACTTATCTTTTTAAGTTCAGTTAACTCAAAATTTTAAGGCAGCCTGGGAACTTTTTTTAGTGTACTGATAAATGCATATAAAACTAAGTAGCTGGTCTGTGGTAACAATGGAAACAAACAAAAGTAGATAAATGTTAGATACATTTTTTGGTTGCGTGGCAAAAGGTCGGTTGCCAGATGTGGAACTAGTTAAATTGATGGATCAAAAATTATAATCAGTTGGATAATGTTCACTGTTTTCATCTAAATTATTTGCTGGTGTTGAACTATGGTATAAAAGTAATATCACACTTGAGGTCGAGGTGTTGTAATATCAGCACTGCGGTGATTATCTTTGGCTTTAGGCACAAGCCAGAGGCATTCTTTCAATTTCATTGTAACATTTTGGCAACTCTGTGTTTTATTTTATCAGCACCTGATCAGTTTGTTCTAACAACAAAAACAACAAATCTGACTGTCAGTGATAATCAACATCGCATAATGTGCTGCACTGCTCACAGCTTTGTTTTCACTGTCTGAATAACAGACTGAGCTGGTAGCTTTCTGATATGATAATTTACATATATTTATCAGAGCATACACACTGCTCACATTGAGTCACACACACACACACACACACACACACACACACACACACACACACACACACACACACACACACACACACACACACACACACACACACACACACACACACACACACACACACACACACACACACACACACACACACACACACACACACACACACACACACACACACACACACACACACACACGAGGTTCAAAAACACTTTATTGTGCTACAAAAAATAAAATGTGAAACAAAGAACTTAAAAATGTTGAACCATAGAGCCTTAAAAGTATTATTATACTGTATTAAGAAACAAAACCAATAAAAGGGAAAGGGTTTAAAATTATATTTAAAGACAGCTACAAAGAAAAGACGACTGTAACCTCTCCGTGCTGCAGTAGGAGCTGACAGCTAACGCTTCAACTTTGACTTTCTGTTTCACAGCTCTGGAGCAGCGGGAGAATATCAGAATAGATTAGAACAAACGGATAAAATGAACACACGTCAGAAGAAAATGACTCCTTGCTATATAACTGCCCTAAGAAAAGAAACAATAAAATAAATTAAAAGATTAAGTTCATTGAAATAGACTTTGCGTTACAAATTGACTGCACATTGTGTAGAAATATCATACATGATCATTTTGTGGATCCTTCTCAAACCAATAAGACATTAAAAAATACAAATGTTCCACCCTTTCCTAAAACTGTGTCTACTTCTTCGAGCTCTTCTCCAACACCCAGTTGATGACCTGCAACAACAGAAAAATCACTTTGAAGGGGTTCAGGTCGAGAAGAACTCAAACCAAGTGGAGACACTTTGGTGTTCGGAGGGGTTTACCTGTTTAACGTTGATGCTGGCAGCCTTCTTCATCTCGTCATTCAGACCCCGAGACGTCTTTAAATCCTGGAAACAAGAAGTAGAGGATGAGGAGGATCACTCTTACAGACACAGAAAAACACATTCAAGTGAACTTTTTGAGATCACAGCAGAAGACATTTTAAACTGGTTAGAGGAAGTGTACAGACCATAATGCTGCAGTCAGTCAGTAAATAAATGGTGACAAGAAAAACAGTAACAAAACGTATCAGCTCATTTTCTCAGCTTTACTAAAGCTTACATTTGATACAACTGTGAACCGTTATTAAATGCCTCTGCTCCACAACACTGTAGAGGGAAATGTGTGACATTGTGCTCTCTGTTAAAGCTACTAATACAATATATTTATGGAGGCATGTTTGCTTTTCTTCGGAAAAGACGGTAAAGAGGCTTGAAATGTTGGAAGAAGAGAGAGGGGGACGACATGCAGAAAATGTCACGGGTCGGACTGTAGCCTCTGCACATTGGGCGCCTGGATAACCACAAGGCTAAACCGGCACCCCCCCTCCAAAAAAAAAGTGGATTGACTTTTCAAACAGTATGGCTACTTTTCAACAATCAAAAGAAAACACTTGAAATTAACAGGCCATTTATGCGCCACAGGAAAAACACACATGCAGGTTAATGAAGTCACTTAAAACTGTTTCGCTTTTGGTGCATTAAGGTCCTGTATACACCTGAGGAGCCTGCAGAGCTTCCAAAATATCCCAATCAAAGAATAAGCAAAAGACAATTAAATATGTAGCAGGGGTTCCCAAACTCTTCAGCCTGCGACCCCCAAAATAACGCTGCTAGCAACCGGTGACCTCCATTGTCCCTGGAAGTGGTTTAAAACATTAACCTTAATGCACGCTTCTAGGCCAATCCAAATTGTAGCATTAGAACAGCACAAACACGTAATATTATTTTAGTAATGTATTGTAAGAAACGCTAGAAGAAGTGCATCAGTAATCTCTTGAACTACTTTTTTGTGTTCACAATAATGGATAAGATATGCAATTTTTCAAGGAATCTTGCAACCCCCCTCTCGCTGTCTCACGACCCCCACGATGGGAACATCTGATATGTAGGTTGATTCAATATATAATTTAAATCAAATACTCAAAATAATTTCTCAAAGCTCCTCCAGTTCTCTTTCAGAAAATAAGCTTATCTCTGACCTTGTAACATAAAAACACGTACTAATGCTCGATAGATATAAATAAATGATGTCATTTAAACAAATTGTGCAGAATAACACTTTATAAGTAACCATTCTGCATATTGAGTACAACAGATTGTGAAACGTCTACTATATTGTGCAGACATGTACTTCTGCTTCCTTTAAAGGAAACTGTTCTTTTTGTTGTATTTCTACTTTCCCTGAAGAATGTTGGGAGTTAGTGTTCCCTAGCTGCTGGCAAGGAGAGGCTGTTTTCCTCATTCTTTATATCCAATCAGACAAAACACCTGATCGCAATTTACAAGACGGCACAAACAGACGAAGACGCTTGCATTGCCAAAAACAACAAAAAATAAAAAATGATGTCTTCAAACTGTTCCTGTGATCATGCTAATTTGTTTCCAGGATCTATAAACTACACACAGCATATGGTCAGAATTGCAGAAGAAGGAGTCCTGGATGCAAAGAAGAACACAAATGAAGAAGCTGTCAAAGAGAGGACAGCACTCGCTGTGTGTGGGCTGTGAAAAAAAAAAAAAAAACTCACCTTGAGATAGAATTTGGAGATATCAAACAGTCTTTTGCTGCAGGCCTCAAAGCACTTGTGCTCGCCAGTGATCCCGTGGTGTTTGAGGGTTTTAGCTACAACCTCCAGCAGCATCTGAGGACACCAAATACAGACACACAAACACAATATCATGGCAGTACAAATGTGGAGAACATGGAATCTAGTTGTGTTTATTCCCACACCGCCTGACACTTGGTTCACAGAGACTAATTTTAGCACAGCTCCGTTTTTTTAAAACAAAGGGATGTAGAAATGTCTTGACTTTGGGTGATGTTCACAGTGTGAGCTTGCACAACACACATATTTCACGGCATGCGTTGAGTGGGAAAACCCGTTGCCGACATGAACAGATCTGCCTTTAATCTTGTCACAGGGACTGTTCTGGGGGGACATCATACATTATTGTGAGGAATCATCTATGCCATTCATTCTCATGAGAAGCAGAAAGGCAGTGTTTAATCTCTGTCCTGTATAAACGGCTATCATTATTTCTAAACAGGACCAACTGTTCTCTGCTGAGTGAGACGATAAGCCTGTTTGCATAGAAATGACAAATCAGAACAAGTCAAGGTCGGGATGCAGGATGTCGTCTGCATGTGGAACATAGGAAGCTGTGTGTAGGAGTGTGTGTGTGTGTATCCACGTGTGTGTCCACGTGTGTTTTTATGTTCTAACAAAAATCTTTACATACACGTCACAGATAAGAATGTGTGTACGTGTACCTGTGGAGGCAGCCAGCAGGTGATCTGGTTATATAGCTGTGTAAGTGGTTCTGCCACAATAATACAAGGCAGCCCACACATTCACTGAATATCAAACGCTGAATATGAAACCTTTACATTTGCTGGAGCAGCTGCTAAACTGTCACCCATAGATTAATACGCGTCTGTCTGCCACTTTGTCTCTGTGGGGAAATTAGTTGGTTTGAAAAAAAAAAATCCGGCTTAATCTGAATCTGTGAATATAAAAAAACCCATTTGGGACATAAAGTCTATCTTTATAACTTAAAATATTTTGCTAACAGGGACGTACTGCACCTTCTTTAAGATATTAAACATTTCCAAAAAAGTGTGTCACTATGGCTGAAACTTGATCAAAGTTGGACAGGCAAGAGCTGGTAAATCCATCTACATTCCAACCCTCACCCATGGCCCCGAGCTTAGGTGAGTGACTGAAACAATTAAATCGAAGATACAAGCAGTCAATATGAGTTCCCCCCCAGGGGAGTTCTGGACTCAGCCTTAGAGATAGGCTGAGGAGCTCAGACATCAGGAGGGAGCTCGGAGTAGAGCTGCCACTCCTTTTTTAGTTAGCCAGTTGAGGTGGTTTGGGCATCTGATTAGGATGCCTCCTTTGGAGGTTATCTGGGCACACCCATCTGGGAGGAGACGCCGGGATAGACCCAGAGCTCACTGGAGAGATATTATATCCCATCTGTCCTGGGAACGCCTTGGAATCCCCCGGGAAAAACGGGAGTATGGGTGGAAACTTGCTGCTTCATGAAGGTTCTTTTAATGATTTTTAAAAAAAATTTATGACTTAGGCTTCTTAAAGTAGGTGCAGGTAATATTGTGTTAATAATAATGTTTTATTTTTTATTTTAGTTCCTTTTGGAAACACATTTGAAAATCAGCCATCAAATTGTTTGTGGAACAAAATTCAATTTTATGCCTCAAGTAAACCCACTGAAATGTAAACCCTCTTACATAAAATAAAATAAATATATTATTACCTCTATATATGTTTTATTTTTATTTATAAAAAGTGTTAATGCATGACAGTTAAAAAAAAAGAGAGAAAGACAATTGTATTTTGGGATAAAAAAATAAATAGTACTCTCTTTAAATGTCACACACACACACACACGCACACGCACACGCACACGCACACGCACACGCACACGCACACTCACACTCACACTCACACTCACACTCACACTCACACACTCACACACTCACACACTCACACACTCACACACTCACACACTCACACACTCACACACTCACACACTCACACACTCACACACTCACACACAAACTCACCCTGTTGTGTTTCTGGGAGCGTGACTCTTTGGACATCTTGTCCTCTGTTTGTCCAGGATGTGTCTTCTGTTGTTGACCATTTGGTTTGTCAGCAGAAGAAAGAGTCACTAAACCTGCAGAGCAATGTCAGTAAAAAGTAGAATAAAGCTTTACAGTGATGGCAGAACAAATCTGAAGCATTTTTTCTTTTTATAAGAAAACTTTCATGGGGTAAAAAAAAAAAGAGGAAAAGGATCAGCTCATAACCAATGAAAAACAATAATCAAACATCTCTCCTGTAAAGACTCGTGACAGCCTGAATACATTTGATGGTAGTTGGAAGTATTTAAGCAGTTGTCTAGAAGTTGAAAAAAATAGATAATAAATACATTAAAAGAAAAAAACAATTATATTTCTATAACGGTATAGACTGAAATACTTTATTTGTGAGTCCTCTCTAATATGAGAGGATTTGTGGGTCATGATTGGATAACTTGATGTGTCTCTGAACATCTTATATAAACCAAAAATGATTACATGATGTAGATGATGAAATAAATAAGTTTGGAGGCCAGTTCATTGATACATCTAGGGCAAATCTTTCAGATCAGTTGTGTTCTTAGCTCCTCCAGCTACATACACAAAATCATGTTTAAGCAGAAAGATTTGACGACAAGGACAACGGGGACAAGCAAACCCTTGCTCTCGTGCATATTTGTCAGGTTCTAAGTTTTAACACCTAGTCACATAGAGGCAACAGATCAAGAGTTCCTTTTCTGAGATAATCATTTCATCAGTATTGTGTTGAAGATGTACCTAATGCAAACCACAATCACTAAATCATTTCCATCTTAGGTCGACGGTTCTTGTTTTACCTGAGGGTGTCCGTCTTGTGGCTGAGGAAGAAGAGGGGCTCATGGTTGAGGAGGTGGACTGGGACCTGCTTGGTTGTTGCCGTAGAGACCTAACAGCAGGGTGTGTCCCGCTGCTGCCGCTGCTCTGAGAGCAGAGGGAGTCGCTGCTCTCTGACTTCACCAGCCTAGATCATTCAGACAAACATAGATAGGCACAAACATGGACCGTCAATCCATCAACGTCTCCATCCATAAATACACCTTCTTATTGCTAACCCGGAGCTCAACACAACAACTATCTTACCTCTTACGAGGATAACCTCCGATAGCATCCGTGTCCCACGACCTGCGCTTCAGTCGAGCGACATCAGCATTCTGCAGAGTCTCTCCGTCAGGCACGCTTCCTGGTTCTGACATCACAGCAGGAGAGGGAGCGGGGCTGAGGGCAAAGGGGAGGGCACAGGGCTCTTTGGAGCAGGTGGTTTGGGTCTCGTACCGAATCAGACGAGACTGGAGTTTCATAAAGGCCTGGTCTCTGTCCAAAGACCGCTGGTTGTCAAGGCAGAATCTAGACAAGAAATGAAGAAATTGGAAACAGTAATAATAACAAATGAAGACCTTATGTTGACTGATGAAGCCAGTTGTTGTCTGATCTTGTTATGGTAGTTATACATTTCATATCTCCCTTCACAGAAGAGTTCCAGTAGCTGTTGCTGAATAGTGTCTGTCTGGTGTATACAAACTTACTCTATGCCGTGGTAATGTGAGGCTGAGACTGTGTTAAAGGGCATCTGGCTGACTCGTCCCGGAGAAAGGTCTGGGGACAACTGGAACACGTTATTCCTGAACAGATAAGAGAAGAATCAGAGAAGCAGTAGAGGACACAGAGAGAAAGAGGGAGGGGGAGACATAAATAGCAAGTCAAAGAAAATCAATGCACCTCTCTCTTAATTAAAACACAAATCCAAATTACACTCATTAAAACAACTCACAGTCCGGCCTGACAGAATTAATAGCACTAATTAAGGACTTCTCTGCCCCTGAATGATTTTTTTCAAATGAACTCGGTAATTTTTCTTGAAAGGCTGTCAGCTAATTGTAGCACAGGATAATGATCATAATCAAATTTGAATTAAAGTCCTTATTCTCGGTTTATTCTTCAGAAACATCCAAAAGCAACAAAGATAATCTTTAACTGTCAGTGCAGTGTGTGTCAGTTTTTTAAATCTCAGTCATTTGTGTTGTTTAACTGTGTTTGTGTCTGACACTGATTCTGTTATCTGTTGAAGATGACGTGACCTACCCTCTATTAACGGCCAGAGGTTGCAGCTCCCCAGTGGGCAGACCATCACATGTGAAGTGTTTCAGAAGTTCTCTGGCGTCCAGTAAAGTCGAGGAGACCTTTTGTCCGTCTTTGGGGCCCAACAGACTGTCGCTAGAGCCTGGACCCAACAGACCCAATCTAAGACGCACAGAAACACCACAATGTGTCGATCAAATAGACTGGATTAGAATCAAAGAGTTGTCGTACTGTAGGGTTTTAAAAAAACATTTTTTACCTCCTCTTCTGTCGTCTCCTCTGCAGGTTCTCTATGTTGTGGAGGACGCTCCTCTCAGGCCAGTCAGCCTGCAGGTTGGAAACGCTCTGCAATCCTTCAATGACAAAACAAGGTTTAGTGACTGGTCAGAATTATTGCTCCGACTGATTCAAGCATCAGCATCTCTAAATATGGGTCTCATTTTTAGTCATACTTACAGTTATTTAAATATGACAAGAGCAGTGGTTGAAAAAGTGTGTACTTCTTCAAAACTCTGAGGTGATTTCCACTTAAACTGGAGTCACAATTTTCACACTATAGAGCAGCTATGCACATTACAGCAAGCAGTGCTTAGAAATTTGCTTTTTTGGGGACTTTTAGGGGGGCTAAACTGTATTGTAGAGGACAGTGGATTGAGCAGATGATCATAGCAGCTCTAGTTTGCATTCAATAAGAAAAAGAAGAAACCATTACAAAGGCATACAGTAGACAGCGTGGCACTCTGCACTGTATGATGGATTGGTCATAGAGCCAGGTCAACACACAGACCTTCTTGGCACACAAAGACCTGAACAGACGAAACCTCAAACTCTGAAATATCTTTACTCTGCACTTTTCTTGTGTTGAGGGGAAAGATTGTATGTCATTTAGATGAGAACAGAAATGTGATCACACAGATTTGCTGATGTGAGGAGAGAGCGTCATGTTTAGAAATGTCCTCAGGTTATGAATGTGTTACGTAAAGACAGTGAATCAGCCCACACAAAGTCATTCACACCTTTAGGCCGAGCAGACACACAAACTCACAAGACATTGCTAATGGATTGCAGATGCTGTTAATTTCTGTCAAATGACATCTTCAGAGCAGAGGGTGGGCAATGACCATGAAAAAGAAAGAAGTGATTTTCACCTTAGACTGTTTGTCTCTGCATATTTGCACTCATCCCGCTCAGCTCTTAAATTATTCATGTGCATCCTTTATGCGAGGTCCTGCAGAGCTTAATGTACGTAAATGATCCGGAACATGAAATCAAGAGGAGACACACAAAGTGAAGGCTGTTTCAGAGATTAAGCTACTTGTACTTTTAGTGATACAGCTGTTGGTCCGTACCAATCTATTCTAATACAATATCAAAAGAAATATTATATCATACACTGATGTGCAAAAACAGCAAACAATAATAGGCAGAAAATGTCACAGCATAATGACATGAAAACTGCCTGATGTGAAGCTCTATCAGCTTTACAAATTCAATAAGAAAAAAAGAAATGGCACTCTCACTGAGCACAATAAGCCATAGCTGCAGGCTATGACTGCTTTTACTGCTTTCAATATATTTACATATTATTAGCTTGGGATTGTTTCCCCAAACATGTCATCCTATGAGTGTTTGTGAGCATACTGATGCTCTACTGTTAGTACACAGGTAAGATCATGCATTTTGGTTCATACGCTTTCTTGATGATGATTGTTTTGAGAGATTCTTAAAGTTCAATCAACAGCTTTGTCCAGAGTGCAAACAGCACCACTGAAGCTCAGCTGTCATTACGCCTTTGTACTTTCATATTGATTCTGCGACAGTGTAGTACTGGTGTCCCAGTCTGTGATTTCACATTGCTTTTTAGTGTTGCAGAAACACACACACACACACACACACACACACACACACACACACACACACACACACACACACACACACACACACACACACACACACACACACACACACACACACACACACACACACACACACACACACACACACACACACACACACACAGTGTAGCTGGTCAGCTCTGACTTCCTGCAGACTGAAATAATAAACCGTATGCAGAATGCACAGCTATACAACAGAGTATGAAGAAGAAGAAGTAGAAGTTTCCCCATCTGATGGAGGAACACAACAGGTGTTACATCAGAGTTTGTGAGCGAGGAAAGGCAATTTAAGAAATCCTTAAACTGTGAAGAAATCAGACTAAAAAAATCAAACTTCTATTCCTAATTGACAAATCTCAACCGGTAATGTATGAACTCAAGCGTTGAATGAAATGTGAAAATAAAGTTTTCCTCGTCTCTTTCTTAGCTCATACCTGAGTTCTTGTCCGGGGTGCTCTCTTGCTTGTCAGTCAGACAGGTGGCAGCAGAAGGCAGCTTGGCATCGATCATCTTCAGGTATTGTTCTCTGGCCAAACTCAGAATGACTTTTAAGTCGTTGACGGGTATTAAGGTTGAGGCTGATGCTTCTTCTTTCCGTCCTGCACACAATCAAACAAACAAAGGATGTTTTTTTTTTTTTAACTGTGGCAGCATTTTAACTTCACGCTGCACTTGGTGAAACTGTTTAAGCTTCTGGTATTGTGTGACATTTATTCCATATGAGCAGTATATGCCATAAACTATCAAGCCAGAGAACAGGCTGGCAGAGAGAGGAAGTTTGATACTGTAAGCTGTAACTATGATGCCCTAAACTACTTGCCCCAACTATTTTCGTGGACCTGTCCAGCACACTGAAAGAAGGAGTGCACTTTTATTTGGATGAGGGATAGAAGTTATAAATTTCTATTTTGGGTTGGACACTTCTAAAATGGTGCCTATTCGCTGTTTTTAAAGTTCTCTTCCAACACTTTAATGATTGGGATTGGTGGTCAAATTTTCTCTTGAGCAGGAGTGTGATTCTTTGATTAGTTTTAGTTTTGTCTTCCACCAGGTAAGGGACACTTAGTTCCCCCCAGGGGGCTCACTCAAATAGAAAAAGAGCATTTGTATTTTTACATTCAAATATTAATCAGGGTCATCGCTGCTTTAGTGAAACAGCAATTTTCTCTCTACAGAATATTTGAAGAGATGCCATGAAGCATTGTTGGAAATGAAAACAAGACAATTAATTGTTTCATAGTGCAACAAAAAATATAAATTCTTGTCCTAATCGATGAAATGTGTGTTTGTTTTATTTTCTTATTAATGGACGTTTCATTTGGAGAGTTAGGTGGCGTCAGAGAGTCACTCGCGTTAAAAATCTGTCTCTGTCAGTCTTCAACTTTCAGGCTACAAGTCGAACATCAGCTGACCATAGCTCAATAGGTGGTTAACTATATAATTTACCTGGATTCAGTTTTTAAAGATGAAGGTAACATGAATTTAAATACTAGAGCTGCCAGCTGGAAATGTTTAATTCCAGTGATTACAGATGAATAGCTTCTTACAGGTAGAACTTAAAACTCTGTGGCAATAAACTTAAAAAAGTACAGACATAAGTGTTAGCTTCATATTGACCCTCCAAGTCCAATTCTGCTCTTCATTCGCAGCCTAAACTGCAGATAGAGACAGACGTGAAGAGGCATCCAATAAGTGTGTCAAGCTCCATTAGCGAGATTTCAAAGTGATCTTAAAACTGAGACAAGAAGAAGTTATATACTTCTTACATACTTCTACTACACACCGATTAACTGTTTTTAGAACTTCCAACAGTAGTTCTACTTCTCCCAATTTAATGCAGAGTCAGAAAAAGCTTTGATTTCATTTCTTGAGGTCTGTGGTTTTCCACAAGCCCTGTTTAGCTCTCGCCGTTCAAAGTCAGCCTTATTGCTTTTCCTCTAGTCGGAAGAGTTTCACTCCACTCTCTTTAATCTGGCTAGTTTCAACTTCTGCTTGCCAAGGGGACATTATGTGTGTCTGTGAAATAATGATATTTCAACAGTCTTTTGCTGAGGGCTGGACAGAACTGAGCTTTCACGGTAATGACAAATCAGGAAGCTCTGAGTGGCCCCTAAGAGGGAATGTTCATCTTAAGTCCATTTGGCCTTTTCTTAAGTATAATTACGCATTTAGGGCGCACGCACACTAGGCAATCCGTAACATGTCCAAGCACGCTTCACCCCGAGTGCGAGTGATCCGATCAGTGCTCAAGCACGCTACACTTTCTCGGCCCTGGCACGCTTTGAAGAGGTGTGCTTCAGCACAGTACAATTCATGCACCAGCACAGGTACACGACGTGGACAGCCTTTATTTTGGTGAAATCCCGGATTGTTCTGGCTTAAATTGTGAGAAAGAAGTGTAAAACGCTTTTTAAGTCAGCACTAAATCAAACGTTATAAAATGTGGTCATTACCTAAACAGAGGAAAGCAGTTCATCTTTAAATATGAACCAGAAACTATATGGCATTTTGCTTGAGTAATAAATAAATAAAAACTAGATAATTATTAAAATAACCTTCACTGTTTATGTAGATTAACTGAACAACAATCAAATAATCCTTTGAGTCCAAATAACTGTTACAAAAGACATGGAGATCTCTTGTAGTTTTATTTTTTTAACTATTCATAAGGGGGATGAGCTATAAAACATTTGATATAATAACTTCTTCTATTCATTGTAATGTAAATTTGACTTTTTCTTTATCTGCCAAACCATGAATACTCAGATCCATACGAGATCGGATTCAGTCTGGGTAGCATGAAGGTGATGAGATGGTAAAACTAATTAAAAGTGGATGTGAGCCAGGAGCAGTCTTCAGGATCAAGATAGGTGTAAGTGACATTTTCTAATAATCTCGATCATATGGAAAATTAGCCTTGTGAAATCCTGGCCACAAGTCCAGAGTGTAGCCCTCCTCTCACCCAATGAGAGCTGGGATCCACTCCTGTCCCCAACAAGCAGTATAGATAATGGATGGAAGGATACTGGAACATTTATTTTACAGTGTGCAGTTGCATCTGGGTTTTTTTCAATGTGTATTTACAGTAACATGACATCTTGGTCACACATATGTATTTGACCTAAAGTGATTTATTTTTCAAATGTGCCGTAAAATTCATGGTCAGAGGACGGTTCAGTTATGGGACAAGTTTTAAAAACGTTATTTTAGATGTGTATGCTATGCATTATCTCCTTTGCATGTTCTGGTAGAGGTCTCTCACCCATCCTGCTAGGGGACATCACATTTTGACTTATTTAAGGGCTGTCTTGGTTATTTTCATACACGAGGTTACAGGCATATTATAAAAGCACAAGGTGATCCCTAAAATAAAACATCAGTTTTACAATGTGTACTATCTTCTGCTGGTGTCATCTTCTTTTCGTTCAAAGAAGATGACACATCTTTTGAGAGACATTTTCTATTTCAGGAGATCTTAAGGTGAAATACTCACTGAGATATTCTTTGAGTACGAGTGCCTGGACCTGGGTCACCTTCTTCTCTCTCTTCAGCAGGCTGTCTCCTTGGAGACAAGGCAGGGGGCAGAGGACGTTGCTTTGAGAACCTCCTTGGCAAAGAGAGAAGAATAGCGAATTAAAAAAACGAGAGACGAGGGGTCATGATGATCTAACAGAGAGGGAGGATCTAATTAGAGACACTACTTTTCTGTATTATGAGGGTCAAAGGATCCAGTATTTGTGTAGCTTGAACCATAATGGTGACTAATATTCTGGTTTTCCCTGCCCCTGCTGCTCGATACTGACTTATTCTTAATCTGTGCCAAAACCATTCTATCCATGGCTTTGATTTTCCCTTTACCAGAGTCGTCTTCTTTTTCAACGGAGGTTGCAACATTTGTTAATGTGTCAGATTTGTAAAGTGCAGCATTAAAAAAATAATATACTTTTACCCCTTCAAGGCAAACAGCTAAAGAGATATAAAAAAAATCAACCTATAGGGCAGAACATAATAATGAAATGAATAAACAATAACAGACAGATAAAACTTAAGATTGCTTTAAGCCCCACTCTTTGAAGTAAAAACATCCATGGCAAATCAAATTGACTACTCATCTGCTGGCAATAGAGACTTGAAGCTCACCCAGAGGCCTTATGCTGCCACTGCACACTAAGGTGTTTTGAGTATTTGATGCTCTCGTTTGTGTGAGAAACCCTCAGGCGAGCATTTTAAGACTTTTATTTGTATTGAAAGCTGTGCTGTGTTCATGCTGTGAAAACCGGGCTGTGCTCATACTGTGCCATTTCAGCTGTTAGGGCTCCTTTCAGACGCTCGCTTTGCATTTAAAGGTGTTTCAAAACCGTCTCCTGAAGGTTGAATGAAATGTTAACAAGAGCAGGAAGTCTCAGGAGGAAACATCACAGCCGATGTCTGGAATTTCATATAAAGCCAAAGAACAATGAAGGACTTTTTGCCAGGAAGGATGTTTTAGTAAACAAATAACACAACATGTGTTTGTTTTTCTTATCAACCATTAAGAGGTAACCCCACAACAACTGATACATTAAGACATTTCTTCCTCATCAGTTTCCCTCCTTTAGTCTCTCTCTGAAGGTCTGGCCCTTCAATACCCTCTGTCTCTTTTCTTCTGTCATTGATTTTCCTATTTTAGTGACAAAGACAAGGGAAACTTGAACAGAACAGTCAGAACTCTCTAGAGCTGTGAGAGAGGAGACGGAACAGGAGAAGTGTTGAAGACGTGGTAAAACAAAGAAACGTAGCCTTCTTTCTGTAGCATAAGCTGAATCTGATGAAAAATAACAAGCCTTCAACATGTGTGAGTGAAGCTAGAGGGGCTTTTACTTCAATCAAACCGAGGAACTACTTGTTCTCAAACCTAAAAATAAAAAGTGATTAAATGAGCACTCATTTATTGTTCATCACAGCACAGACTATGACACGCTTCGGGGTACAGAGCAAAAGACAGAGAGGTGTGTGAGGTGAAAGGGTCAGAGGTAAGATGTCAGCTGGTGTTAGAGTAGCTTGCATTAGTACAAGAGCCGAGGGAGCAGCTAACACAACTCACCAGACAATTTTTGTATTTTTCAAAACAATTAGCATCAAAAATTCCTGGAGCTCCTATTTTGAGACACAACTCAGTTAAATCAGCAGATGTGCTACACGTCTCTTAAGATTCACTGTATGTAAGGTTATCAATATCCCTTATTTATGTGATTAATCTCCCTACCTTTTTGTGAACAGTGGGGAAATGACATGCTATAAATCAGAATTTGAAATATAATCCACTTATTTATAGCTCCTTTCTGTGCATAGATGTATAGAAAACACAGGATGCTAATGGCTAACCGTCGTCAAAGGATGAAAATTGTAGCCCCTCTTTACATCCCCCAAAACATTCAGAGAACTGTGCTTCTAAGTTTTGGAAATACAGTGCATACCTTTCAACACTCCCATTTTCCCCGGGTTTCTCCTGTATTTCAATATCCCCAGAACCCATGTGATGTCCAGTAATGATTGCTGAAGGTCTGGTTCTCTCCGTGGATACAAATAAATAGATAAACAAATATGAGGTTTCACCACAGTGGGACTTAGAAGGGGTCAATCTAATCAGCTTTTTGGTGCAATTGACAGTTTAAACCAAATGTTGAAGACATTTCTTCCTGATGAATCCCTCAGAATAAGAGAAACAGAGAAACAACCCCAAACTAAAAAGAACTAAACAGATTCATAATTAAAAACCCTTCAGAACACCATCAAGACAAACTGTGTGCTCCAGTTATTTTCAGGTTTTTCTGTTTCTCATTCTCTCTCACTGACTCAAAGTTCTGATGTTCTGTGATTCAAGATTTAAGCAAATAGTCAAAGTGAAGCCCTCAGTGGTGTCACACGGACAGAAAAAACATGCTCACATTGTTCCGATATGAACATTATATACCTGATGGTGACAATGACTTCTCTCTCAGCAACCCGGAGACGGTTGCCATGGCAGCCGCTCCATTGATGTGGATGTCTGAGTGCAACATGGTGACCCTGCAGGCTCCACTCGCAATGTCATCAGAGCCCTGGACCAACAGGAAGTAGTGAGCGCTCTCACCTTTCACCTCTACATCAGGGACTGCAGACACAAGAAAAGATTTGCCATTCAGAGTTAAAGCACAATGGACGAGAAACTCTTTAAATAACCTCACAGTTTACGATTACTTCAACCATTCACACTTGCAGGTTTGCTTTCCCAACACGAGGCTTTATGTTCCGTGTTAGCAGAGCAGAGAAGGTGATGTAGCTCCTCTCTGCTGATACCGCACCATCATCCATTAACGAGGCAATTCAAAAGACTTTAAGAAAAGAAACAAATCAGTCTTACCGGGGAAGGACTTTGGTCTCCTGGCTATAGACTCTCTCCAGCGCTGGGAGCTGAGCTGGCTGGCTGCAGGCTGGGCGACTGGCGTGATTATACAAGAGAGGCTGAACAAAGCTCCAACCTGGAGATGCAAACATAGCAGATACAGACAAACACACCCGCAGTCTCATGAGTCACATAGATATGTATTTTGTATTTCCTTTGTGGAGAGTTAAGTTAACAGATTTTCTTCTAAAGCAAAAAGCCAAGATGACATACGGTACATTTGATGTATGTACATAGTTTTAAGGTAGATTTTTTTCTGAAATATTTGAATATGTAAGAGTACAGATGAGGGGTCAATACCTTTCCACGCAGCGACCTCAGCTGTTCTAACAGAAGTTTAGATTTCATTGACTTTCCAGACAGGCTCCTGTTTGTTGGTTGTGAAGGAAAAACTACAGTGTTGAGGAGAAGGTGCAACCAGCTAACATTTGAGACAGAGAGCCCTTTGACGGGCGCAGTAGAACAATACAAACTGTATTTTATAACCTTTTAAATATGGTTCATAAATCTACAATTGAGAATAAAAGCATTGTATGTTGTGTTGCTTAATGTCTTTGTCAGGCTTCTGAAATGAAGATACAGTTCAAATTGAGTAGTGGAGATCAGAAACGCTGGCAGGTCTGACAGGTCGACCAACTGGACCAACTCGAAGTCTGATGCGTAGTAATGGAAGACCTGCAAAAGACACACACAGAGGAAAATGAATGAGTGACAATAAGGGAATTTAGTAAGGAAGTGAAGTAACAGAGAAGATGGTGAAAATTAAAGTTATCAAACAAAACAGAGTCCAGAAAGAAAGAAACATCCCAACGTCTAATCTAATTTGAATCTTCTTACACATAGAAAAAAGAAGTAAAGCAGCACATTCTCACACGTTTGAAGGTACAAACGGAAACATTTTGACAGTCTAAAGGACTTAATCAGTAATCTAAAAAAGGTTTCAGCATTGCAGACCACAAAACCAACCACCTAAACACACACCATCTCAGCAGCAACACATCAGCTTCTTGCAGTTGGTTAACCTCTTTAAAAAAAAAAGCCTACCCCTCAATAGTCTGAGGCTGTTCTACTTACCTAATGAGCTCATTATGTTTTGAAGGATTCAATAATATATAAAGCATTGACCACACAGTAAAAATAAGGGGCATTTGCATTTACAGAAAATTACAAGAATACCAAGGAGTTCCTGAAATCTCAAACTCATCATTTATTGATCTGGAGCAAAGACTGACCTACTTCTGATGGACTCCTATAGATGACGAGTAATTGAAGATTTTAATGATTTGGGTTGAATGTTTTTCGGTCTCGCAGACAACTTTGGGAAGTTATCCTCCGGTCCAAAAGAGAGACTAATGCAGTCGACTGAGAAGACGATTTACACAGATCATTAAGACCTCCAATGTTTAAAGGTCCTCATTACTTGGCACCAAATATAATGGTTTAAAATATCAAAAGCTTCTGGTTAAATGGGTCTTTTTTTTATTTTATTTTTTTATATAGGATATACTCATTTTAGAAGTGGCATCATTACTCGTATTCCTTATTCATGAATTGTATGTAGGTAGTTGTTATTTTGTCCTATGTACTCTCCCTCTGAATGGCTCTGCAATTCAGAAGTAAGTGCTGCTTATTAGCATTTTATTGCTATGCTACACTGTGAAAGAATCATGCACATACAAAAAGCTGCTGTGCAGGTACTGAAGAACACTAGCTCTTTTTTCCATCAGTTTTGTTTTTGTTACACCCTGCAGCATTCTGTGCTTTCTTGTGTGTTTTGTGTAGCCTCAAGAGATTAGGCATCAACAAGTACAGAAGTTGTAGCAATTTCACTTAAAAAAAAAATCAAGACACAATGAACACCTCCAGCAGTGAAAGGCTGATGAATGATTTTACACAGCAGGTTTAGAGACTAAGGAGAAGGGGAAATGTTTGAATGCATGTTTTGGATTTTAAATTCCCAAAGGGAAAGTGCAGTGTGAGGTCGTTTTTCTCCGTTGACAAACAGGATCGAGGTAATTAAAAAAAAAAAAAAAAAAGATGCTCCAAGAGACTATAAACGCATGGTCTCTGTTGTAGGTGGAATACTCACTATGATGTATTGTGAAGGTACAAGTAGAGGAAGGTGTGATCAATGGCACGTGAGCAGCCTACTGTGAGAAGCACTGTTTTTTGATTGCCATTGTTGAGTGTAGCGGGGACTGAACATTTAGCCTGTTTTTTTTTTTTTTTTTTACAGTAAGTATGTCAGATAAGTGTATATGACCAGAGGACAATGTCAAATTAAACCTGTTTGAGTATGATTGCACGGATTTGGTGTACTGAATCATTGCCACGACACACCGAAGACAACGTGTCAGTTAAGAAATGTATGGTAGGCTATCAGCCCCTCAGTGGATTAAAGGCTTTTTGATTTGCATAATCAAGTCACTACACCAGGCCTTAACTGTGTGATGCAATAAAGATACATGCTTCTTAAAAATATAATTTGTTTTCAGAATGTTTAACACTATTCTTGAGAATTAAACTCAATGTGATGATTACATTTTTTTTTTTTTTTTCAAGGCTAATTCTTATTTAGTGTTGTTATATCTTGTTATAATTAAAATACAAGCATCTTTTCCTTTGCCGTCAATTTTAACCATATCTCACTTGATCCTGTGAAACAAACAGCCTCTTAGCTTCACTTTAAATAAAGAATACAAAGTAATATTATCTCTGGTTCTATTACAATATTGTAGGACTGTCCTGAAAAATCAGTGAAAAGGAAAGTTTGAGGCAATCTGGACTTACACGATGGTCATCAAGGACAATTTTTAAGGATTTTACAGATTCATTTTTGGGGCTTTTTGTGCTTTTAATGGAGAGATAGGACAGTGGACAGAGTTGGAAATCAGGGAGGGAGAGTGGGGAATGAAATGCGGGAAAGGAGCCACAGGCTGGATTCGAACCTGGGCCGCCCACTTGGAGGACTACAGCCTCCATACGTTGCGCACACTAACCACTGCGCCAACAGCGCCCCATCAAGGACAATTATTTGACAGGAATTTAATACACTTGTTGTCTTTAGTTAGCCAAAGACGAAAAATTCTCTATTTTGTTAATTTTAAGTGTCTTTATCAGGTTTGAAAAAAATAATATTTATTTTTATTGGTATACAATCTTAATATCTAAAGATGACATGTACAAAGATGACAAAATATGTGATATTAACGTGTACTACGGTTTTATCTTATGAGCAGTTTATTGCATATGGATCATACTGTACAAAGCATGAGGTTTGATGCTCATGCAGCGGGGCCCCTTGCCCAGTGAGGCAGCGTGTGTTTGTGTTTTTTTTAATGACATTTACGTTTGAGAATCAGGAGGCCGAGAGTTTTTGTCAGTGCAAAGTTTATATTGTGGATGTTTGTGTGTGTGTGTGTGTGTGTGTGTGTGTGTGTGTGTGTGTGTGTGTGTGTGTGTGTGTGTGTGTGTGTGTGTGTGTGTGTGTGTGTGTGTGTGTGTGTGTGTGTGTGTGTGTGTGTGTGTGTGTGTGTGTGTGTGTGTGTGTGTGTGTGTGTGTGCGCAAGTCATTCTCCAGTCACTTATCCTGGCAGTGTGGAGATGTGTTAGTTTTGTTGTCCTCAGAGTTTTTTGTGTGTTTGTTTGCCAAGACAATCACTGCCATCTGCTTCTCTGTACAGGGATGTGATGAGATCACACACCCACACAAACAATACACTAACACACATACACACACGGAGTCCAAAGACGTTTAAGGACAAGCATGCACGAACACACATACATTCACACATACATGCAGCTTTACTATACAGCTCTGCTGTGCTGACTGAATAATATGCACACACAACAACACAACACATACCATCAGCTGCCAGATGCAAACTCACAAAGCAGACAATGGTAATAATAAACACAAACAGTTAAAACATCATCAAACCAAAGTCACTCCTTATCGCTGCTGTAGCCTGAGGAGCGTATCATTCTTTTTTGTTTTTCTTATACCTCCAAATACATCCATTGTACAGATTGTCTTTAATATTAATACTTCTAATGCTTTATGAAGCCAGCATGTGAACTTCAGACTCACATCAAGCCGTATCTTCTAGAGTGTGTGTGGTTTTATTGTTATTGATATTAATCTTCATGAGAAAGCTCATTACAGAACTACACGACATGAACTGTTAAAAAAAAAGAGAACATCTCACACAGAGTAACACGGCCTTATTACTTACTGCTGTATCATGTATATTTTAACGTTACAGTTTCATCGTTTCTGAGGGTTTAATGACTTATTCTCTCAGGGTATGAATCTCTATAGATGTGATTTATATTAGAAGATGGCTTTTTAATAAGGGAGGGAAACCAACTTCAGCATTTTACAACTAATTGGACATTATAATATTCGTTTAAAGTTTAAACTTTCAGTTATGTAATTGTTTAGTCACAAAAACTTAATCCACAACTTTGTTGAGACTTTTTAAAGCAATTCACAAAAACAAAGAGTCAGCCAAAAACGCATCACTGTGGTGTGCAAACGTGCTTGGGCATGGTACCGATTGCCTTGTGCGACTGTAAATGGTAAATGGACATGAGCTTGTTTAGCACTCTTCTGGTCTTCTGACTACTAAAAGCACTTTTACACTGCAGGTCACACCTACACATTCACAGGCTGCTGTGTAAAGGAACCATCAGAAGTAACTCATTCCATTCACACACAACAGACGAAGCAGCGGGAGCAATTCTTGGTTAAGTGTCTTGCCCAAGGACACATCAGACATGTTGCTGCGGGAGCTGGGGAACAAACCCACAACCTTCCAGTTGAGAGACAGCTGACTCTACCAACTGTGCCCTTAGTGTGGTCCATATTTTCAGCCATCAGTGTTCTAACATCAAGTCACTCTTTTTGAAAACTGAGGGAACCCAAACATTGAAAAGATTAAAATAAACATGCCAAATAAGGTTAACACACGACTGCAGCCAACAGATTTCCTTAAGTCAAACTTTTGGTCTCTCATGATAAGATGATACATCTCGATTTAAATACGGTTTTCTGTTAGAACAAGTCATCAATGTCCAAGTAGTGTGCAGTCATCTGGCAGATAAAAACTTTGATTTATCCAACTGATAGATCTTCTGTCAGAGGTTCCAAAGTGATTAAAAAGATAACGTAGATGTGACCCTTATGGCTCCATCTCCTTCCAGCCACCAGAAATAATTGGGAGATGGAAGCGTGTGCAGCTTATTCGACTCTTACAGCTTAGAGGCAAGATGAAGGAGGCACTGGGGTTAAAAGGAACAGTTCTCTCTGAACTGAAAATGTAGTCATTATGGAATCATTAACCTGTCAATCAAGATCTTCACTAGAGTTTAACAACATGGAAAAACACACAATTTCATCAGCGTCACCTTTAAAGCTGGAGGTAAGAACCATCTGAAAAACATTGCATTTCTCAAAAACAAGATTTCATTATTGACAACATTTCAATAATGTTCAATAACGGGTGCAGGGCCTGCAGCGCTCTGGCAGCAGTAAGAGTTGCTACTGTGGAGAAACTGCTGGCATGTTTGAAAACGAATCTTTGCCAGAGAGGAAGAATCAAGAACTAATGAGGGAGTAGTTGGACTTGGACTACAACGCTATTGTCTGAGAAAAAAACCCAGAAATGTAGCCGCCTGAGGTGTTAGGAAAAGTTAGAGGAGATGCAGCCATGACTTAGCCGGGTTCCAGACATCTGAATCCCTGCTTGCACCTCAGTTATGATCAGAAAAAAAAAGATTGTTGTCGTGCCGCCACAAACATTCGACCAATCAAGAGATTTGTGGGAGGGACTAATAGTGGGACTTCTTCTTTCATAACGGGGGCTAGCTTAGTCTTTAGCTTCTCCTGTGATTAATTGCTAGATTGGATTTAACTTTGTGGATGGATGTAAGTTGAATTAAAAACACAAACTATTTTAAACCAACATCTTTTCTTTGATCATAAGAAAATAAAATGATTGTTTTGCTGTTTTTATGTGTTCAACATTATCCCAATGAAACACAGAACTGTGTGTAACCTTGTCATCAAACAAACCTCGTGCATTTTTTCCATTAAATAATTGTGAAACATTTAAAATGCTGTAAAATTAGGTTTCATCTGAATCAGGGTTTACTTGCTAGCAGTTAGTGGTCTTCTCTGCCCTCGTATGTTGCCTGTATACACCACCAGCTGATACTCAGTGTAAAAACAGTGAAACAAAGACAGGAAGCACAATACAAACTAATCAGGGGCCACTTTAACAAACATTGCTCAAAAGGCTACTAGTGGATTAACCTTCCACATGGTATTATCCATCTCTCACTCTCCAAGAATCACCCTCCATGTGGACTATAAATCATGAAGGTGGGATGGATTTCAGCGTCATCTATTTGTCTAAGTAAGGCTGAGGTTTGAGTTTCATTTAATGATTACTTTAATTCACTTTATTTTGGTATCAGTCAGTCATGTCTATCCCGCCTCCAGCTCGTAATAAACGCAGCAGCCAGAGTTTTTACACGGTCAAAAAGAAGAGATCACGTCACTCCTATTCTTGCCTCCTTGCACTGGCTAACCGACAAGTTGTGAATTGATTTTAAAATCCTGTCGACTGTGTTCGAGGTGTTAAATGGACTCGCCCCTGATTAACTTTAAGAACTCATGTCCCCGTATCAGCTGGTAAGAGATCTAAGGTAATCTGACCTTGTGTCCCTGCATAGACCCAGGACAAGGTGTTATAGGGATCACGCCTTTTCTATTACTGGACCAAAATTGTGGAACTCTCTACCTCCCAGCATCCATCTCTCACCCACTAGTGGTCTTTTTAAGGCTTGCCTTAAAACACATTTCTACTCAATTGCCTTCAATTTTCATTAACCCGTCAAGCTCAGGGATCCATAGCTCTGTAGGTTTTGTGTTACACTGGACATAATTGTGACCTGTTCTTTTATTTTGATTGCTGTCGTTCTTGTCTTTTACTTTCTTATTTTATATCTGCGCTGGTCAGCACTTTGGATCAACTGTGTGTGTGTGTGTGTGTGTGTGTATGCATAAAGTACAGTATAAGTTGAGTTTAATTTAATGATGAGTTGTAAATTAAAGACATTGTGAAGAGCTCAGGACCCACCTCAGGATGTAGTTTGCGGTCTTTCATGGTGCACAGAGACTCTAAGAGACTGCAGTCGGACATCTTACTCACTGGAGAGCGCAGAGAAAAACCATCGAAACGGAGCTCTGACACATACTGATGCAAGAAACACAAAGAGGGGGGAAAAAAAGTCACAAACAGTAGAAGAGCATACACTTTTGATTAAATTACACACAATCCCTCCCTGGTCCGCACAGGCCTCACACAACTTTGCAGTTACAGTGAATTATGCAGACTTCAAGTGCTATTATTATCAACCAGGTGTTTATTTTCAGTCACATGGCTGTATCGTCAATGGTTCCCGACTGCACAGGCACGTTCACATGCACATAAAGTTATAAAACTGACATGTTTTGTAGTGCATGGTTGTATAGAGATGTTGGTTGTTCTCAGACTGGCATTTATTCCTTTAGGAGTCCTTCTTCTCCTTCTTCCAGCGCACTCCGACTGTGAAGCTTTTACTGAATGGCTGCTGCAGCCTGCTCACCGCTGAAGGAAACAACTAAGAAAAGGTCAATTTATTGAAGGAGAAGCAGACATGCTGCAGCAGACTCACGGCTCAGCAGACAGAGAGAGATGAGCAGAGAAAACTTCAGTCAAGCTCATGGATGGATCACCAGCAGACTGTGATAATTCTCCAACAGCTCAGAAAATAGTGTGACTGATAATCGATTTCTGAGGACAATATTGTAAACGATCTTTAAAGCACCTGTGAAGAGTTTTTAACTAGTCTTGAAACAGACTGAAGTTTATACTGATACTTCTGTATGACCTTCAAAAGCAAACAAGACCATCAGCAACAATACTGATCATATATTATTATTATTATCTGCCGCAAGGTAGGCGTGAGATGAAGTGCATTTCATCATGCTGCAGAAATAGCCTTTGTTTACAATTTTTTCACGGCAAAGATACGTGAGTGAGTAAGTTAGTGATACAGTTTTTCATCAGACAACAACATCTATATATGTACAGGACAAGATCAACTAAGAGATAAGAGTTACACATTTATCAGCAGGGGGCGCCAAATGTGGCACAAAGCAAATTCCACACAGGAACTTTAGAAAATGTGGATAAAACCCCTTAAATTAGTTTGAATAGGTGCCAAGATTCAAAATGTGTCTTATATTAAGTTTCATGTATTGTAAATTTATAACACGGTTGCACTCAAATGTAAGTTTAAATCACTTTCGTGCTTACATTTACATCACAAATGTTCAGCCCTGAAACGATGACCTCGTTTGGAAGAGATGTGCCTCAAACAACCTTCCAGACATAATCGATTGGATGCGAATGTTCCTTTAACATTTCAATGCTAAAAGGCGTCTCTTTCTTTTCTCCTGTTTCTGTGAGTCTCAAGGTTTTCACTTCAACAGAGGGAGTACATGCTACTAATCTCTCAGGCTTTTTTTTTTTTTTTTTTTTTTTTTTAAAGAAGTGCTCTTAAAAAAGGTTGATATTTATGACAGTGTAAACATCTTAATCTGGTATTCTTTTCATCGTGAAGATGTGACTTATTTTTAGATGCAGCTCATCGTGTAGAAGGCAACTGAAACTCTCAGCCAATTTAAAAATCCCAAAAGTGCGAGACAAAAAGGGAAACTGCAGCGAAACAGATTGCCGAAGAAGAAGAATAGCACAAAATTGGCCAATTCTGTCCAGAGACAGAAAACTGCTGCTCCTGCCAGAGTTCCTGCTTAATGAGGAAGAAGTACAAGTGGGTGTGGAGTAATCTCCAGAGTGGCAACTAAAAATGCTGTCGGCTCACCTCAGCCTATTTGCAATGATACTAAGAGGCAGTGTGTGAAGCTGCAGGAAAGCAAGAAATAAGGTGAAACGCAAGGCTAGAACATTAGAACGTTAGATTAAACTTCTCATCCCAAGAAAATGACTTTTCAGGGAAGAACAGTCGAGGTATAGTAACGTGGAAGAGCCATCAACAAGCAGATGAGTATCTTTTAAAGTAAAGTACGCTAGGTCACCCTTTGGTTTAAATGATTGATCAGAGATCATGACGTTTGTCACTTATTGTAAGTAAGGATCTACTTTAAAGCAGGCCAAACAAGCAGAAAAACTATGTGGACAGTACACTTGAAATTCATAAAAGAGTTCAGATCAGCCTTTACGTCTGCATCTCAGTGACATCAGCTGTCCTTTTAATATAGACAGAAACTGCCCAGAGGCGCTCTCTAATATTTGTCCTTTGCTTAATCCAGACCAAGTATAAACTACCCTATGGCCTTATGTTTCAGATAGTATGTGGAACAAATGGGAAAGATTAGCCCGACCCATGGTTAGCTGATTAGCCTCGGTTCTGAAGGTTGTGTAGGGAACACTGTTTTCTCTGCTGTCCTTTACTGAGCCAGGCTAACTGTGTCCTCAGCCTACACTGCTCATAATAAAAAGCTCTGGGCAAGCACACAGGCAAGTTCAAAAGGACGCAGCTTTTACTCATGCACTCTACAGTACAAACACACAAACAGAAACATAAAGACATTTTCTCCTCAGCTTTGACTTCACTTACAGTACACCTCATTCCATCATTGCAGCTGTCAGATGATCTTCCTCTTCAAAAGTGTACTTGAATTCATAGATATAAAAAATAAACTTAAAGATTAATCACTGAAAGCAATACAGCCGCCATCCCTAAACAAATACATTTTGTACAAAAAGGACCCCAACCTTCTCCTAAATGCTTTTTCTTCCACTCATTAATAGGCTAGTGTCTTTGTCCCCCCAGCGTCCTTCATCACCAACTCTCTCTCTCTCCTGTTTAGAACCATGTTCTCAACAACAACAAAAACTAACCCTGCTCTGCATTGTGCCAGTTCAAGTGATTTAATTTTTTTCTCCAACACAGACTGCAGAAGACAAAAGGGAAATAAATTATGCACTAAGTACTGTTCTTGGAATTGTTTCTTCCGCACTCTTGCTTCACTTTTTTCCTGAGGCTATTACCTTCTTCTCTCTGATAACCAGGCTACCTCTCCATAGTTCTTGATGACTTATACAGACGTCCAGGTCAGAGGGCGCCATCAGACCAGCGCTTAGGTAAGACGCCGTATTCTGCCACCTGGAGAAGAAAGAAAAAAAATCACTAAGTTAACTAATAAAGATTCATTTTTATTCCACACTCTTGATAATACTGAATAAAAATCCTGCTTCTTATTAAATCACCAACACAGACAACAGCAGTAATTCAGAGCTTAGAATTTGATCCAGATATATTTACCTTAACTAAAAAGAGAGCTTCTATTGAGATACATCACTAATAGCCGCCACCTGCTCATATTTACTCTTCTAAGACCCCCTAGTGGTGAGCTGGGAGCATTTAACAAACAACAATGCATGTTAATTTACACTACACTGTTGTATTCCCTGCATTTTGAGCAACCTTTGATTGTTCACATCAGTTGTTAATGCTAAACTTATCACAGCATGTTGTCATACATAAACTTCCAACCCTGTGTCTGTATCTCTTTTAGGAAGGTTCTTTGGTGAAAGCATTATTATGAAGTTAGATTAGTAAATCGTAGATATCATACTAGATTGCTTTTAAAGTGTATTCATCATTTGCTTAATGAGAATTTAATGCATGTGTTTGATTCATCTCCTCACCCAGTGGTGTGCTCAGTGACCACAGTGATGTTAGCAGCGTGCCAGCAGGACATGTGTTTGAGCGCTCCCAGCAGAGGCAGCAGGTCTTTAATAGGCGGGGATTGCTCTGCAGAGCCCAGCACCAACACATCCAGCAAGGCTTTACCTGAAGGGGGACAAAAAGTGGGATAAATCAAAGAGGAATTCATTCAACTGTTTCTTTCTTCCTCTTCTTAGAAGTGCATGTCCCTCCTCCTCATGTGCGGGTCAATACACTAAGCTGGTAGCCTCACTGATGCCGTCTTTTTTTTTTAATAAGGAGTAAGATTTATACATGTGCGGTGCTAAATATCCAGATCTCTGCAAGTGAAGTAGGAATCCAGAACTGACTCTCGGTCCTCAGGGCAGCTACAGATGGAGGATGACCGTTCCTGAACTCCTGTGGAGGTGGTGAGCTAAGAAATGCTCTTTAAGTGAAATATTGCCTCAGGAGGCTTTCTGAGAAGCGGTCCGAGCAGAAGTATCCCATCTTCCCCAGTGGTGAGTGCACATGTTTGAAGTACACTCGGCCACCTTTTTCTGAAAGACTGCAGCAGCAGGCAGGTTTTCAGACTGTAATTGCTTGAATTTGGAACGGCTCTTTGTCACACAGCTGAGGAGTTTGGCTTATGCAAACAGATTTTAATACCTCATTACTGGAAGCTTTTGGGCAAAGACAAAAATCTGACTTGAGACACTGTTTCATGCAGTAAACGTACTTACTACGCTGCCTCACCAATTCAGTCATTCAGTCAACTATTACCTTGTTATTTTCCTCATTAAAGCAAAAAAAAAAAACAGAAACTGCTGAGCTTGAGCTTTCCTGAAGTGACTTTCTAAACACCCACAATCACCTGAGAGGAACTGCATCGAAGGATTTTGGATAAAACAACCAAAGATGGAATAAATGTGCCTTTAATTCATTTCCTGTTTTAAATTGTTCCTACATTTCTTTTCAAAACATTGACAGTCTCAGTGAGCATAGAGTTCGCAGCTTCATTATGGCAGCTTTAAAATGATAAGATGATGTCCATTTGTATGTAAAGAAAGAGATGGTCAACAGTACCTGGAGGCGGCAGCTTGTCTGTCAGGAGATGCAGTCCATCTGCAGCCTCGTCTAACAGCCTGTTCAGAGAAGAGAAAACGATCAGAACAGACGAGACTCAAAGGTCTACTGGATGAAATGCAACACTTTGATTCTTAGAGACATATAATGTTCTACACTTATTATTGTCTCTTGATACCCATGTCTTTTAACCTAAACATTACCAATCTGTCTTGAAATCTTATTACTGATGTAACTGTTTTCCAGTTGATCAAAAGTGAGATGATCCTTTATAATCTTGTGTTACCTTCATTCACTTCACTCAGTACCATCACTAATGACACTTTAACATTTCATATCAACTTCTTACTAACTGCAACAGTGAACAGAAAAGAGATCATGCTGCTCATAAAAAGAACAGAAAACATCATCTGTTGCTCACTCTGTCAGTATGGGCTGCTCCTGCGAATCCTGATTACTGAGAAAACTGAGACATGACTCTATAGCAGAGGGCGTCTCCTCCTCGCTGTCCGTTTTGTGATGGCCTGTCCTCAGCTCCTCCCAGTCTGAGCTGCAAAACTACAAAACAGGTGATAGAAATCTCCTTCTTCAATATTCATGAATTCAAGTCTGTATGTATTTTCTCCTTAAACGACATCATCAAAAAACCCAACAACAATACAACTTCTTGAACATAAATACTGCTGGTCATCATTTAATTAACTTAAATATGTTATTGAGAAAGTGTACACCTAGCTGGGATTAAAAACACAGATTGGAGGAATACAGATTTTTGTCATCTATTTTGTAAAGTTTGGTCAGCGACTCTCACTTCATCAGAAATTGGGAATGTAGCCATTTATAGTGCAAGTTTCCTAGTTCCTCTAGCTCTTTGTTCAGTACCTTTATCGAAAGCAAAACTTTCCTACATGTTTCAAACATCTCACCTGTGTTACTTCTTGGATAGCCTGAACAGCAAAGTGCCACCTCTGAGTTGAAGGGCTGCCACTGAGAGAACAAGCTGGTAAAACATGCAGAGAGGGAGAAGAGTTAGGCAGAGAAATAAATAATGAAACATGAAAATCAGATAAGTATGGAGATAGTTTCAAAGTTACTGTACCTGGAAACACAGAGGTCCCTCTCTTTGATCCCTGACATGAGATGTCCAGAACTCTGTCATAAATGTGTCTCACTGGCTGCAGACCTGTGAATAACTGAGCTGTCAGGCTTCATGGTGATCAGGCTAACACTTTATTTTATTCCCAATAAAAAGGTACAACAATCATTTGCACGGACAATATGAGCTGCAATGCGTGAGACTTATTCATATCAGGAAACAAACTAGACAGAAGTCATTTTAACATAGTAACACAGGTATAATGTCTCAACAGGGACACTTACACCCTGTCTTATAAAAACTTGTCTTAGCATTGTGTAAGTTAGCAGAGTGAGTTGGAACTAATACTTACATTTAAAGTCTTCTGCAAGGTCTTCATCCGTTTGGCAGAATGATATAACCAACACGTACCGGTCCATGTCGTGTAAACACTAGTATATTTCCATTTATTGACTCTTTCGATGAATTCTCCTTCAGTCGAGCACAACAATGTTTCGCGCACTGTCAAATTTCCCACCACTCTTCTTCCTCTGCTATTTGTAACACACATTTGGGGTTGACAACAGACTCCACCGCCCCCTAGTGGATAGAAAATGAAGTACTGGACTTACAGGATGATTGATGATAACCAGTTTACCCACCGTACAGTCTGTGTGAGCTACCCAGTGTGCTCTAAAAAGATTCCATATTATAAGGCTCTGGTGTATGCTTATGGTCTATGCAAAAACCAGTTTGCCTCTGAGTGAATGGTGATGCAAACATCCACAAATTGCTGTGTTTAGTCTTATGTCATCTTCTTTTGTGGTACAAAGTTATGTGATTTTACTTCCCAGCTAAAAACAAAGAGAAAACACTTTGAAAGTACACTTAACACTTTACCTTGTGTTTGTCCTGACACACTTTAAAATGTTGTTATTATTTGTACCTAACTTATAAAAATGTCCCCTCTGAAATAATTTAATTAAAAAAAAATGAAGCCACTGAAGCAGGACAGGAATTTATTTAAATACACTTTGTAAGAACAAAATTATTTACATAATCACACAATGAAATGTTGCCCTTATAGCGATTCATAATTACAGAGTAGCTGACAAAAATCTGAGTTCATTTTTAATAATGATCAATTCATTTTCAAAAAATCCTGATTTTATCATCACACCATTATATTTATTTTGCTTTCTTTTTGTAAACTTGTTTACTGATACCCAAAGCTCAGCTGTCTTATATTCTCATGGTAGCATTATTAGTTGATTTCCACAGTGTGCTCCTGGACGTAGACGATATAGTGGTGGGTGTTTTCTCCCTGAGTTAGGACTGTCAGAGCCTCAAGGCCATGTGCATCCTCCACCACCATCACCTGGTCGCCAGTTACATCCCCATCAGCATTCACCACCATCACCTGGTCACCAGTCAGACCCCCGTCTGTGTTCACCACCATCACCTGGTCACCAGTCAGACCCCCGTCTGTGTTCACCACCATCACCTGGTCACCAGTCAGACCCCCGTCTGTGTTCACCACCATCACCTGGTCACCAGTCAGACCCCCGTCTGTGTTCACCACCATCACCTGGTCACCAGTCAGACCCCCGTCTGTGTTCACCACCATCACCTGGTCACCAGTTAAACCCTCATCTGCGTTCACCACCATCAGCTGGTTGCTGCAGTCGCCAACTTCCTGCTCATCAGCCACCTGCAACTACAGCCACAACTCAACATCACTACATTGGTTCAATCACTGTAGACTTTACGGGGAAGTGGTTTGAAGTTGTTACCTGTTGTACCACCGTAACAGTGCCAGGAGCCATGGCAACCATGGAGGTGACGGCGTCGTGAGTCTCTGAACTGAACTCAGTGATATGCTGGATATCGACTAAACACAGAAAACACAATTAAAAAAAAGTGACGAGCAGCAGTTCAATTTCTAAAAGAAAAACACAAAAAGAAAAACACATGTCTGTTGGTTTGAATGAGTCTGGTGTTCACTGTATGTTAATAACTGGTTTTGTTACCGTTTTCCTGCAGGGCGTCTACAGGTATTTCTGTCAGCTGGTCTTCATTCTCCACAGTCACATACTGAGCCTCTACTGCCTCTCCAACCTGATAGATATTTTAAAAAAGAAGAAAGAAAATACATGTTTCTTCCCTTTTTTGTATCTTCTCCTTTCTTTCATTGGGTTCTTATTTTTTACATTTTGGTTTCATACATACCTATACATAAAGCATGTTTTCTCCTCTTTCTTCTCATTTACAGGAGTTAATTGCACATGTTCTATATTTTTTGTAGTACACTACCGTTTAAAACATTTCTTTGGTCGGATGTATGTCGCTATATAATGATGTACTTCCATGAACTGTGAACCCTGATGAAAGCTCTGATGAAGTGCAACGCTTCAGTCTGCCTCACATTTTTAACTTTACCTGTAGCCATGAATTAATTAACTTTTGTAACGGATAAGAGTGCCTTGGATATCTTTTTGTTTTTTCGCCTACTTTACTCTCCAGACTCAAGAGGATTTTTTTAATTTAAGTGATAAACACATCAAGCTTATTTTTTTCACTGGATATTCATTCATATGGTTTATGATTTTGAAAATATTGGCCATGACAAATATAATAATTAGAACTTGTACAGTATCCTTACACAGTTGAGCTAGCAGATTTTTTTCTTTGATTCATTTAAGAGCAATATTAATATTTCTAAATTTAAAAAAGGATTGAACTGCAATTCATTTGAATACTCTACTCTAATTGTTCAGAGAAATTGTGAACATTCTTAGAAGTACTTTATGTGACTGTAATCATGCTAATGATTTATGAAGTATTTCTAGTTGTCCAGATAGATAGTTATTAGCTGAAGTACTAAAAAAACATTCTTCACGTAATAATAATGGTGCTCATGGTGAGACATGGTGTCACAAAAGGGATTAAAATCATCTGGCGATCATGAATCTCTCCACAAAATTTGTTGCCACTCAATTGACTTGATGTTGAAATATTTGATGTATTAATTGAAGACTTTTATCCATTTGTTGTCCTGAGTGAAAGTCTTTTAAGGTATCATCACTATCATAAATGTCTGTACAAATGTTTTACAGAAATCCAGTCAATAATTGTTGGTTGAGGTATTTCTGACCTACAGCCATGTCAGTGTTTGAAAAAAAAACAACAAAGCCATTTCCCCCCCTCTTTTTTCTCTGTATATGTTTCTACTGTTTACCTCCCAGGTGCCTTCCACCACTTTCAGACTGTGTTTGCTCCTCATGTGGCGGTTCAGCTCCCACTTTGTGCCATAAACGTATTCACACTCAGGACACTTCATTCCACCTAAACACAGACACACACATAAAAGCTTTGTGAGGTTATTCTGACCACACTTCATGATCTGTATAAGTCTGATTTTGCATGAAAGAAACAGAATAGTTAGAGTTGTTACACTTAGATAGGTAAACATGCATTTATTAATACACACAGTAAATCATTAACTCCTACTACCGCCTTCGCTATCCTGCTACAGTTCTTCTAAGAAACAAGAACTTGGCAGAAAGAGAGCAGAGATCAGACCTTGCTGTTTCAAAGTGTCAGAGTCCAGCAGTCCAGGTCCAGCATTTTCATATTTCTGGTCCGGGTGTTTCAGCTTGTAGTGTCGCTTCAGAGGACGAGCGATGTTACAGGAGTAGTGGCAGTGGGCACAGCGAAATGGCTGCATTCATGTATACAACATAACATGAAATCAACACAAATAAAAATTACTGTGAGTCAATATTTAATTTGAAGTACTAAATTAGTTCTTTGAATGTGAAGTTTGTTACTGGATGGATTCATTTAATTTAATTAAACACATGAATGCAGGTTGTAAAAGTGCTGTACTTAAGCAAACAGGAGTTTAGTTGTCCTGAATAATGTCCACGATATGTCAGATAAATTATGCATGATTAACTGAAAAAATCACATTTTGAGCCCAACAGTGGAAAAATGAAATTAAGAAAGATAGTTTAAAATCATTCCAGATTAAAATCTCTAAACAAAGAAAATGAAAAAGGCTGTAATACAATGTATTCCTACTAGTATTTTAACATTCAAACAGAAGTATAGTTTAAGGGTATTTCTACATAAAGTGGGTGTAAGGTGTGTGTGTGTGTGTGTGTGTGTGTGTGTGTGTGTGTGTGTGTGTGTGTGTGTGTGTGTGTATTCTGACCTTATACTCGGCGTGTTGCTCCATGTGTCTGAGCAGGTAACGTTTTGAGGCCGAGGTGTGGTCGCACTGGGAACATTGAAACTGTTTGCCTGAAAACACACAGCAGAGTCGATTTTATTTATAATCCCTTTTAATTTCATCAGACATGTGATAGTCTGGCAGCTCTTCTGTGACACAAAACCTAATATCAGTGAAACCATAGAAACGAGTAAATAGCCAGAACTTAATCAGTGACATCATCAACGACAGACTAGCGTGTACAAACCTTCATCATTGTGGCTCAGCCTGTGGCTCCTCAGGGTGAGTTTAGATTTGAACTTTTTGCCACACAGATCACACAGGTGACTTCTGTCAGTGTTGTGCCGGTTCATGTGAGCCCTCAAGTTACTGCTGCTGCGGCTCGCATAGTCACACATAGAGCAAAGGTAGGGCTTCACACCTGTACAGAAGGACACAGGCGAATAAAGACAGGGAAAAGAGCAGAAGCATACTCACAATGATTAAAGAGAGTGTTAACATGTGCAAAAATATCACATTTGAGTGACAACCTCACTTCATTGTGTTAAGGCGCTTACACTGGCCTTCAGCTGTATGTGAGCAGCCAGCAGCGAACAGTATTGAAAATTCAAAGGGACAACGACGGTTTTAAAAGTAAAGCAAGAAAACAAAGCTGTGAACACAAAGAGCATGTTCATTTCAGGGTTTCTTTTGGTAAACGCTGTTTCACAGAGACCTTCAGACAAGGACAGAGGGGAAGAGGAGAGTGAGGACATATTTCATCTTTCAGGGCGAAACCATGAACATTACAACTATTAAAGATTTATTTTCTGTATCAAATATTATCAGCTGAACCATGATGTCTTTTAAGAACAGCATTGATTGGAGTGCTACAGAAGCAAATAACAAAAGTCACACATTTTGCATGGAACAAAAACATTGAAAGACAAAAGTCCTTCAAAATAAAATGTAAAAGAAACAGTACATGTTCTAATTGTATATTACTTCTACCAATCTTTGTCACAACATTTTATATTTTCTCAACTTTGAGAAATCCATTAGCATCACTCTCATCATTTTACTAGAAACTTGACAATGGGGCCGATTTCCTTCAACAACATCTGCAGTGTTTTCTGTCTAGTCCGTCCTTCTGGAGGGCAACCAGAAAGAGGGACAGATGGAAGCTCATATTGCACATTAATCAGGCAGTGAAACATTGTGTGTGGGCTTTCCAAACTTGAGCTGTGTGTGTATGTGTGTGTGTGTGTGTGTGTGTGTGTGTGTGTGTGTGTGTGTGTGTGTGTGTGTGTGTGTGTGTGTGTGTGTGTGTGTGTGTGTTTGTCTGTATTAAAGGAAGAACACACCTTGATGTTCCCAGATGTGCCGCTGAAAGTCACTGCTGTTCTTTACAAAGTAGGAGTCACAGTAAGGACACTTCTCTGCTCGTTGCACCATCAGGCCTATACCCTGTGCAGGTAGTGAGTCTGTCCAACACAAACACACTCATTCAGACACGTGAAATCCAATTTGGAAATCTTAAAAAAAAAAAAATAATAAATAAACTGAATATGGGACACTGTAAAAATATTAGTGTGTTCCTTACCAGGGTGGGATGTTTTGATGTGGTGTTTGAGTCTGTGCTCTGGATAGCTCTGCTGACAGACAGGACAACTGACACTCTTCTTCTGTGGAAAAAAACCCCACAAGAAACAGACATGAAGATGTTTGACAAACGTCACCAAGGGAAGTCAAGTGTCAATGCTTCAACAGATTAAAGCGACCCTGAATACTGTATAGCTTTCTTTTATAGGGTTAAAATGTTCAACAGACACACGTAAAGTGACAGAGGCACACTGGATAAAACATTTTATCTAAAGCCCCCTCTCAGGTCACAGCGAAAGGATTATTAGTCCTCAGAGGTGATCTAGTGGATTAATCACTCTATCTTCTGTAGAAGTGCTGGACTGAAGGTCAGATACGTGTATGAACTTTTAAGGCCACCTCTGGGGCAGCAGTGGTCTAGCAGTAAGGTTGCGCCCCATGCATGGAGGCTGTAGTCCTCCGAGGGGGCATAGCAGGTTTAATTCCAACCTGTGGCTTCTCTCTCTCTCTCTCTCTCTCTCTCTCTCTCTCTCTCTCTCATCTTTCCACTGTCCTCTCTAATAAAAGGCATAAAACTTTCCATGTGGTTTGTTACCTTTCCTTTGTGCGTCTTCACATGGGCCTGTAGTTTGTATTTGTCAGGTGTGGTGTACGTGCAGTCTGGACTGGAACAAGCCAGCTGCATGCCGCTGTGCTTCTGGATCTGGTGCCGCATCAAAGCGCTTTTGGTGATGGTGGAATAGCTGCACTTTGAACAGTAATGCAAGTGCTCCTTGGTGTGTGTGCGTATATGAACGTTATGGTGGACGTTGTACATGAACAGTTTACCTATGAGGCAGACGTAAAAGTTGAATTAGAACTTGTAGATGTGCTCAATCAAGACAGGGGATAATTATTAAGTAATTAAAAAAGAGGAGTAAATAAAATAAAAAGGACAAAACGACAGCATTTTCTGAAGGACGTGGCGTGATCTCACCGCAGTATTGACATTCTAGTTCTCCGTAAATCTTCCTGAGACGTTGGAAAGACTGGATGTTAAGCCGAGTCTTCTGGATGGACGACAGCACCTGCTGGAACGCGCTCTCATGGGGAGCTTCAGACACCTACACACAGGAACCATAGAAGAAGTCAGAACCACAATGAGCAGAAGGGAGGAGTCCAAAATCTGATCTCAAGAGGAGATGAAATGAGGATTAAAAGTAGAAAGAGTTACGTGTTCAGACACACAAAACATTGTACAGCACCCTTAATATAAAAAGTCAGGAGTAACATGCAATAATGTTATGGCTTCCATTAAAGAACGTATGGTTGCTTATAACGACAGTTCACTTGCACTCTAAGCTGAGACTGTTGTCTTTCTCCTGTGTGTTGATGTCTTCAATTTACCCTTTCTGAATTTGATGTTTGTGCTTCTCCCCTCAAATCACACAAGAATGTATTTCCTGCTGAAGAAGAAGTGTTTGTGATCTCCTCAGCGCTGCGTGTGTTTTCATGAGTCCTGCCCTCTAAGAGAGGCTTCTGGGTGCTCTCTGCTGGTAAGACCGAATGCGCGTTGTGTTCAGCTGCAGGAGTGTGTGAGTCCACCATGTCGTCCCGTGACTCCCCCCTCCCTGTTGCTTCATCCCGTCCCTCTGTGGATGTTCTGGTTTCCATAGAAACAACTTGCAGTTCTTGTTGTGCACTTTCGTTTTCTAATCCGCCGCTTCTCCCTTTCGTCTCCTCTATCACCTTCTCTTCTTCCACACTTTGATCCTGAGGTTTAGCTTGTTCTTCCTCCTCCTTCTGTTCCTTATTTTCACCCGCCGCTACACCCAACCTCTCCCCTTCCTCTGCTTTCCACACCTCCTCTCCTACACCTTGTCCTCTACCCTCCTCTCTCGCCCCTCTTTCTTCTCCATCGTGCTCTGTCCTGCGTTTGTTCTCCTTCCCGTCCTCTGTATCCTCCCTCTCCTCATTCCCCCACATGTCTCCTCCAGGCTGCGTCAGACAGTAGCTGTTGTTGATGCAGTCGCCGAAGGTCGCCTCCTGGTCCAGCTCAGGGTGCGTCTCTGCCAGGTGACTCTTCAGTGTCAAAGAGCTCACAAACGTCCTGTCACACACACAGCAGACATACAGGAAGAGGTGCTTCCTGACATGAGCAGCGAGGGCGGACATTTTGGTTGCAGCGTGGTCACAGAGTAGGCAGGCGAAAGGCCGCAGAGGTCCGTGAACCAACAGGTGGCGTTCCTGCTCGAGCTTGTTCTTAAAGCGACGGTTACATGTGGGACAGTAGTAGAGGAGCTGCCTGAGGACCTGACGAGTCTTTAATCTGGGGAAGATTAGCAGGGCACTTGTTTTAGGAGGTTGTTAGGATTGATCAGATAAAAAGATGTACACATGGAGATCAAACCTGAACGTCTGGTAGCTCTTTTGGACAGCAGGGTCTTTCAGGTTGTGTCGTTCCTCCATGTGCTTCAGCAGGTTCTTCACATCGGAGTATTTACTCTGACAGAAGCTGCAGTGCTGCTTCACCTTCAGATGGACTCGCTCTACGTGGACCTGGGATTTCAGAAATACAGAACTCATGTTGCAACAACTAAAAGAATGCATAATCTGATCCTCTATATCTGGAAGAAAACTATAACTATAACACAGAAACTGCTTCTTATTTTTATTTGATGAGTACAAACAAACAAAAACACAGCTACAAACGAAACATAAAAATATATTGACAGACTGTCATTTCAGTACACTTTGCTCTGAACAACACAATGAATGAATAACAACACCTTAAGGTGTCCCTGGCTGAGGCAGGTAAACGGACAGTGTGGGCAGCTGAACTTCTCTCCTGTGTGCTTCCTCAGGTGAACGTTCAGGTTGCCTGAAGGGAAAAAAACATTGAAAGTAAGGGTGCTAGCTCAGTCGGTGGAGCAGGAGGCCCATATACAGGCTGTAGTCCTCGACTAATCGACTCTCAGCCACGACCACTTAATCCATATCTACCCCCCACCCCTCAGCTGTCCTGCCAATAAGGCAAAATGACAAAAAAATGGTAGGAAGGTAAGCAGCTAAAAAACAAATATGACATAGGTTTTTATCTATGCATTAGATAAGTAGAAGTTACTTTTGCCATTAACTTCCACTACTTCAATAATGCTTGCTTGATATCTCCAAATTTCCTTCTGGACACTGTTCAAGCCTGATGTTTGTTATAATCAGTACATTATTATATTTAGCATTTGTAGGTATTATTGAAAGTTCACAAAAAGCAGTTTAGACAACAGATCCCCGAGTCTGGACCGACCTTTGATGGCTGATGCGTAGTCACAGTGTGGACACTGAAACGGTTTCTCCTGGGTATGCGTCCTGAGGTGGGAAATCAGTGTGTGTCTGAATTTGAAGATCTTATTACAGAACTCACATGAGTAGATCTTCAGCTTGCTCTGGTGTAAACTGGGAGACAGAGAAAGAAACCATTTCATACACCAGTGGACCAGTTGATTCTGTGTCGTTGCTTGTCGAGCAAATAATAAAGACGATCTGCTCTGACTCCTGCAGGCTGCACTCATAACAGAATTTCCAATAAGAAAAAAAAATGAATTACTTTTCAAAAAGTCACAAAGCAGTACAAAACAAATAAAACACATCTTTTCTGTCAGATTTTACGATGAGATTATTTTTGAATTACAGAATTGGATTGGAGCGACAGCTTCTATAAATAACATTATGATGAAACATTCAATATAAAAAACTCCTACAGTACTTGGGAGCATTTTGCTTTATAGAATATTCTTGGAAGCATCTGCGTGTTGTTGATGTTGATGTTGTTGTTGTTGTTGTTGTTGTTGATGTTGTTGTTGTAGTAGGGTTTGTGTTAGAACTGGGAAAGAGAACAAAGGGATTAGACTACCAGCAGCAGAACATGAACATCATAAATGTACATAGATAAGACAGCGCTCATTGAATATAAGTAGAAGTGTAGACTTGTTGACAATGAACTTTTATTTATAACATTCCTTTGTGTGATCATTTCAAATAATTAAACGGAGGTGGGCTTTTTCTCCTACCTGGCGTCCTGATCAGTTTTCGGGTTGCCTTCGCAGCCAGCAGCTTCATGTGTCACGTCTTTAGAATGAATCTGGAAAAATGCAGACGTCTGACAGAGCGGGAAAAAAAAGACCATTAAATGAACCCCTTTAAAATTCAAAAATACATTCACAAAATATGGCATAATAATACATAACAATTACAGTTTGTTTAAATGATTTACTTTTAATGTAAATGTTTTGATTAGCAGTAAAGCAGCATCCCTGTGAATGTAGTTTTAAAAGAGAGTCTCTATGTACTGCTCGCTTAAAGGTTTGTGTAGTATCCTGATGAACTCCAACACTGGGTGTTAAAAAAATTAAAAATATTCTTGTCACAGCTGTGAGCAGCATAACAAATTTAATTCTACATTATTATAATATAATATTACATTACTATGTTGGGGCAGAGACATAAATCTCGTAGATCTTTAAAAAGCTTTTCAAACCAAATCTCAACAGCGGACAAAGCTTGTTTTCATGAGAGGAGTGAAGAAATGTCGTTGTTTTATTTCTCTGTACTACCTTGCTGACCTCAGGACGAGCTTGGTTGGCTGCAGACTCTGTTCCTGCTGAGCTTTCCTCTACTGGAACCATTTTAGTAACACCTAACAAATCAAAAGAAACACGCTTTATTAGTAAATCTATTCTTTACAAAAGGTCAATGTACTGTTGTTTTAAGGGAGAACGAGTGAGAAATAAATAATACAGCGCTAACCTGGAAGTGTGTCATCTTCTGTCAGAACAACACTGATGACTGACTTCTTCATTCCTTTTGCTGGGCCTCCCTCTTTGGAATTTCGACTCTGGCTGGCTCCCGGCGGTCGAGAGTTTTGCGTGTCTGCAATCAAAGAATGAGTCGCTGTATTTAGTAAAGATGCAATAAGGTTCGCTCTCTTCGTAAAATGAAATGTGATCTTACACTTACCCCTTTTTCTCTTGGTGCCTGGTCTTAATAAGTTTTGTTGCTTCTTGTTTGGATTTTCTCCCCCTGTATCCAAACTCTGTGAACCCTCCACACTTGCTTGACCACCATGGCTCCCTGAAAATGAAAGTATCTTTTTAAGAGAAGCACCTTGATTGCCAAGAGTAGTGATTATAGATTTGTTATTCCATACATTCTCAACATGAGTACCTAAAAAAAGAGGCTTTCAAGAATAAACACACTACAATTATGTTTAGGATCATTTTAAAGTTCATATTTCCTGCTTTTCTTCAGCCCCTCACCATTGTCCGCTCGGTCCTCCTCCTCTTCCTCCTCTCTCAGGCAGATGTGCTTGAGGATCTGCCGTCTGTTGCTGAACGAGCGATGACAGTTTCCACATTTCAGACCCAATATCCCATCATGGCTTTCACCTAACAGAACATTAAAAAAAAAGTGTCGGACTGCAGGGTGCAGATGATGTAAAAAATCATTGACTGTTAAAAGCTAACAGCACCGTATGTCTGCAGTACTCTGAACAACAGGTGTGGAAATGACAGAGAAACTCATGATACGATCTACACACATGGCCCATGGTAATGATAATATTACAATACAGAGATTCTGCAATACTTGATATATTGCAGGACAATCACAAAAATGAACCACCTTGATATAAGGACGAGCAGGATGAATGTATTGATTCACTGGAGTTAGGTGTCAGTTTCACCTTCTTTCCATGGCCAATTAACACCTGACACATTTCTCTTATTCATATCATACGCACCACTGTGAGTAGTTGTGAAGTGGTGACATGTTGAGCAAAATACCAGGGAAATCTGTTCAGAGCACTGTGTTTTTCAATTATAAAATCATTATTAGGCACCAGCAGGGTGATAATTGAATCACACGTGTCAGGAAGACGATATATTGCTGTATCCATATTTTGTCCCTTGTCTAATATAGTATATTTAACTGTCGTTGATATCTCGTGTGTGTTTGGACTTTGTGCCGACTGTCACTCAATCAGAAAGGCTGTATTTTTATTGTTATTAAACTCCAAGTTACCTTTTCTCATGCAGAGAGAACTAATCGGGTCCTCTCTGTGAAAAATGAAGAATAATAAGATACACATAAAAAACAGAGAAACAGAACTACCTTCTTTTGGGCTACGTTCTCCGTCTCCCTCCTTCTTTGTTTCCTCTTCTTCTCTCTGAACATTCTTCTTTGAAGAATGAGAGTCTGCCTTGTCCTCTTTTGAAACTGAGCGAACATTCTTAGAGCCTTTGGGTCGTCCTCGTTTTCGTTTCACAGGACTATCTGTGGGCCGAAAGAGAAGAACAGAGAAAATATGTAATAAAAATAATTCATATATATTCTGTTTTTATTATCGTTTTTTCCCCAACAGGATTCTGTGATTGTAATTCTAGCAAGGACGCCCTTGTCTGACCTGTATGTGTCTCTGCAGGCTCTCCTACAAGGGGTTGCAATGCAATGATGATGTCATCAGGAGGCTCCTGCTGAGGATGCAGGAGAGAGCAATGGGCCAGCAGCTGAGAGCGACAAGGGGAGAAGATGTTGCACAGCTGACACATAAACACAGAACCAGCTGGAGAGGCAGAGAGAGGGGGTAAGGGGCCAGAGGGGTAAAGAAAAAAGAGAAATGTCATTTAGTTTCATTTAGTGATTAACATAATCTTCTGCTTTGAATTGAAGCGGTCATTAAGTTGTTATTGATAACTATACTATGTATTCCAGACTCCACCCTCCAGTCCACACATCTATAAAATGTCAGGGAAGCTTAAATCTAAAGTGCCACAAAGACAACTGCATGTGTGGACTACTTAAACTAGTTTCACTATAGTTCAATCTAAATCAAACTGTCGAAAATGTTCAGAAAAAAAGTTAATCTGCATTTGAATGATACAGGACCATGAGTTTTGGATTCTCTCACAATAAATATGTATTAATTCCAAATAATTTTCATTCCCTCAGAATATTTTTTTTAATCTGAGCTTTTTATTTGTGCCCAGCTGCCTCGAGCAGAGCGCTTTAGTAAATGTAAACTTAAATGGTTCTAAGACTCAGAAGAGTCTCCAGAAGAAAGCAGTATTACAATTGCAGTGATATAGATGGATGTATTAAAAATCCAGAAAGCAATAAAGTAGGTACTACTGAACTAAGAACATGATATTTGCGTCTACAGTCAGAGAATGATCAATGTAATCGTAACTATTAAATAAAGAAGAGACAATAGTTCTAGTATTAATACAAACTGGGAAACGTCACTGTACATTGTAAATAAGCGTCTTTTGTCAACAAAAAAATACACACTACCAGTCAAAAGTTCTGACACACAACAGTAACAGTATTATCAGTAATTCAGTATACTATATATTCCTATAATACGGCTGCTGTAAGCTGTATGTAGGACACACCAACTAGTCGAAGGGTTTTTCTTTATTTCTACAATTTTCCACATTTTAGAATAATAGTAGATATTAAAAAAATAAAAAATAAACATTTCATTTCATTTTAGTTTAGTTTTTGAAAGAAATGCATACATACAGGCTTCAACTTCACTATTTCTATAAGAAACACGTCAAACGTTTAAGCAAAAACCTTTCAGATCAAAATGTTTTTAGGATAAGAACACAATCAGGTGTGTCGAAACAATCGACTGATATATATATATATATATATATATATATATATAGTAACAATAAGTTTAAGTAACCATTTATTTTTCTTCACAACGAACCTCAAATTAAAACATAATATTATAATAATATAACATCATATTTTTAAATGTTTGCTGTGATCATGCAGCAGCATTGATTTACTTTATTCATAACAGTCATTGTGTCTTTCTCTTAACTTAAATGGTATCTGTCTTCTTTATAGACTTATCAGTTCAGTTAAATGTGAACTGTAAAGGTTAATATAAAAACAAGCATTTCACAGGTGAAACATGTTTTTATTATGTTCATTTTTAATAAAATAACAATGACGTCACAATAAATAGCTTTTGAAATCCAACTTGTTCAGAATCAAGCAGACATCGAGCAAACATAAAGATAGAAATACTAACAATGTGAGGGAATGCGAAACACACTGAGAGGTAAACATATATACCTATACTTATACTTATATATATAAATATTAGGTGACGCAGAAATATTACGGGCTAACGGAAAAGGTGTAAAATAAGCCCTCAAAAAGTCTTCTTCAGAAATGTTCATCCATTTTTCCTGAGTTTGTTCCTTTTTCTGCTTTTCTTTTCGTTATGAAATGTACTCAGTTGAACAATAATGCACTCATTACACAGCATGCATGCGTGAAGTTAGTAACACCCATGTTTATTTTGTTTCGGCTCAAATTAACATGAAGACCTCACAAACATATTCGAGTTGAAGCTAACTCACCTGCTTTCTGTCCGTCCATCGCTGCAGCGTCAATACAACAAAACGACAGTAATCTATACGTGTATTTGGCGCAACTGACAAATGAAATGAAACTCTAAATTTGGATTTAGAAACATATTTATCTTAACGAAAATATAAATTTATGTCGAATCTGCCTCAAAAGTCCTTTCAGCTAGCGGAAGAGAACAGGACTCAGTAAAACTGAAGCCGACAGGGCAGCGCCCCCTGTGGTAGGAGGACTGCACCGCGGCTGTCAAGATAGCTGAAGCATTGACATTATTTTCCTAAAAGCAACAGATTCTGCTCATGGATATCTTTCTTAAAATGTGTATTCACTGTCTATTGTTTCGAAAGCCATCTCTAGTATTGTTTTAGCCGACTACAGTATGTTTTAGTCTAAAACAACAAACTGTGTTTATGACTGGTTAAAGACTTATGTTGAAGGCAAGAAAACTAAAATGCATTGAAAAGGATATTTGTTCATTTATGCTTTTTTTAATTGTGTAATGCTAACTCCACATGAATGATGTTTCTGCCACTAGCTGCAAGGAACAAAACTGTTTAGGTTATTGGTGGTAGACTATAAAGTATTTTTTTATTGTTGAGGCCTGGTATGTATGTAGCATTAAATTGTGATATATTTTATGATTTCCAGGTGAAAAGAACTTGATCAGAGATCCATTAAGACACCTTTAAACTGACAGATGAATCAATGAATATCCATTAAAATAAAAGGGACAATGACAAAACCTTTAATTAAACAATGCAAGAATTTACAGACATAGACATTTACAATGTGTGCTTTTTCATTAAAAAGTGTCAGCTCAGGCCAGTCCCAGTGATTAACAGTAGCTAAAAATACACACGTTCAAATTAACACATACTGCAAGTAAATTGGTTATCGCTCATAGCCAATGTGTTAAAAAGAAGTCACATTTTCAATGAGGGACAGATCATCATTTTCTTCTAGATTGCTTCTGCTTCTTTACTTTAGCTTTACACCCTCAGCTCTCATTTTCATTGATTGTTTTTGAAGACCTTAGTTCAGGTGGAAGATGTGTTTTTTGACATACATGACAAGAAGAATGATATAAGCAACATTTGAAAGTGCATGCTCTATCATCAGAAGAAAAGAGAAAGGTTTTAAAAGCATTTGGTGACATGCTTCATCCAGGAACCAACACAATGAGAAAGTAAACTCCAAACCACTAAGAATATACATTGGCTACTAACATGGCTAAAAGATGTGCACAATTCTGCACAGCAGCATTTGTGCAAAAAATACGACCAACCTCTATCTTCTTTGCACTAAAATTTAGAGACTCCGTCGCATCGTGCTGATAAATATGAAAACTCCTTCCTGACAGAAACTCTTTTTTTTTCAGTCTGTCTTGGAGTTGTTAATCCACACAAAAGGGAAAATGATAGAGATATTCATTCATTAATATTTACAACTAATTACATTTCTCTGTCACTCAATATTAACATTACATTTTTATATCATACATATATGCATTTTAAACATGGCTTAAAATCAGCTGCATCTTCCTTCACTGGGTGTCAGTAAACAGGGCAATGATATAATGCACACACTGATATGTAAACACATAATTTCAGCACAATATTAAAACAGTGACCGTTACATAACCTAATGAAGGCTTCATGTTTATGAAAGATGAATCATTTTAGCAGTTGCTTTTTACACTAATTAAAGATGGATGGCATAAATGGCTGTGAAAAGAATGAGCCCTTATTCCTCCTGTTCACTGAAAATCAACAGGAATAGTGTTAAAAGTGAGAGATAACCTGGTGTATGGACATCAGACTTCATGCTTTTGTGTATCAGGAAGTTTTAACATGTTGAAAATCAGCTCTTACTGATAAAAAGAAAAAATCAATAATTTATATTTAAAGCCAAATGTATATGAGGTATCATAATAAATCAGTTGAATGCCAGAGCTGTCTAGCATTTTCCAAAATGCACATTTTGGATGTTTTTGAAGATTTTGACAAGATAAAGCAGATATAACTCAAAAACTAACATATCCTTTATGTGATTTTCTCTCTTACCATCTGTCTTCGTAGTTAACAATATTATCAAGCAAACACAATAAATTGAGCCTTAAAGGACAAGAGTTTTTTTTCTAATAGGGGAACAAAGATGAGTCCGACTGAGATTGCCAGAAAGATATTCAAAGCTTCCCAGGGTATACTTTGGCTAAGGAAGCCAAGATATTTTAACTCTGAAAGAAGGCTATTGTGGTTGGATTCCTGAGAGAATTTGCTGAGGGGTACAGGATTCTGTGTGTGTTCACATGGTGCAACATTTGTTCTTGTGTGTGTTAGAGTCTTTGAAGCGGAGCCTCTGCTTTGATCGATACTTCTCCAGGTACGTGAGTTGTTTACTGTTGATGGCTCCCCGACGCTTCCTGAAAAACACAAATAGTGTACAGGGAAAGACCACATTAATACACTTTCACAAATCCTGAAGAAACACATCATCTGGTTTTCCCTTAATTTAAATTCAGCGGCAGGATAAATTGTATTATTGTACATTAGGTTATCCATAATTTATTTTTGAATAGCTCATATCAAACATTTTATTCTTTTATCACCCTGCATGTGCTTTTCAATGGCCTCAACAAATGTCACAGCAATGTATCAATGTTAGACCAACTGCCAATGTCATTCTCTGATATGACCACTTGATGGCACCAAAGAGAACAGAAAACCAAGAAATACATAATTTCTCTCCATTAAATACAAGTGCATGTACATGAATTATGTTTGTGATACAAACCATATAAAGGACTTAGCATATTAACACATTGCTCGTTGGTGCACTGTTTGCTACGGTTAGTGATGCCTTTAATTTGTATAAACATAATAGTTTTGTATAATGACAACACTTAAGTCGATCACAATGCCCGTTGTTGTACACCATATGTTATTTCCTCATTATGATGACACTTACTGTCTGATGAGTTGAATAGCATCTTCATACTTCATCCCACTTTCTATCAGAGCCAGAGCAACTAACACAGGAGCCCTGAAAGCATACATAAACACACAAACACATACACAGAGTCACTTCTCTAAACAACTACAACACTTCACTGGCATCTTTTAATAACATGCAGTAGGATGTCACGTTTTTGTCTCATGATGAATGTTAATACCACCAGAAATAGACCAAAAAGCATCTGCTCGTATCAAACTATTATATTGTCAAGTACGGTATCTATAGACTGAGAATATTGATACTGTACAGTCATATCACACTAAACCTATGATGTGATTGTAACTCAACAAGTTTAACCTAGATTTATACTATAAAAAAATCATTTAAATCATTTCATTTTGAGTTTTCAGGTGTCTTCCATGCATCTCTACAAGTGTTTTGTAGGCGTCTCTCACCTCCCCAGTCCAGCCACACAGTGAACAGCAACGCAGCTCCCTGGATCCTCCTGAAACTTCTTCTTCAGCAGACCCAACCAATCATCCACCAGCTTACTGGGGGGCGGGGCCCCATCATCAAATGGCCAATCCTAATAGGAAAGCAGGAAATGTTCAGTTTCTTCTGGCACTTTGCAATTGAATGTTAATCTTATGCACGGGTGTGTTTACTTTTATTTAGTTTGTGTGCTCACCACCACGGTAATGCCATCCTTCTCCAGCGGCGTTTTATCATAGGTGATGTCACAGACTCGAACTACTGTGGTGGCACCGTAATGCTTCAGGTCCTGAAAGTGAACAATAATAAATGAAGATTTTAACACTGAAGCCAACCCACAAATATTTTTATTAGTTAAGGCAAATGTCTACCAGTAGTTTCAGCCTACATGCCATCAGCAGAGGAATGGATACATAATGTTAGTACATAACGTACATGTATGTGCATCTGTCAACACATAAATGTCTTACCTCTAGGAAGGAACTGAGCGTGCTGTCTGTGGGGTTGTGTGTGATCAGGAATCTCATGTTCTTGTGGCACAGTTCCACTGGAGCTGGACGATTCATGGTGGCCACTGTGACGGTTTGAAAGCCCAGGATGACCTTTGGATTCAAGTGCAACAAATGACATGTCAGTCAAAGCACAACATCATTTAAAACATGTAGCCAATATAACAAACACAAAAACAACAACAGTGCATGTCAGATTTTAACCACATTTCATGCTACCTTTTTCTCATGAACAAAAGTCCATTCTGCAGATATTGTCTCACCTATTGCTGATATATTCTCACTTTTATCACCATGGCAACGGTAGAAAAAGCACAGGTGTAATAAATGATGGCTCAATACCATTTAGCTGCTTTCGTTTCAAGGTCCCGGCTCAACCTCGTGGCCTTCCAGGGTGTCCATGAATGGAAAAGAGCCCTCGTTAGTGTTATTGGTAACACCTGTGCCTCTCCTAGTCTGACATGTTATGTCTGCTCTGAAGGAAGCTCACACCACAAGCTTTACTCCCCTCTGGTTCCTTTTTTTTTTTTTTAAAGTGTAACCAGACCTGTTATAACTTCTCAAAATGAATCATGAGGTCAAATTTCTACAGAAATGTAAAAGAGAGATGAAATGACAGTGTCCTGAGAGATGTGTGATACTTCATGAAAAACAATACATGACCGTAGGTGTATTAATTTCCTTAACTCCATCTCATCTCAAAACTCTGGGGGTATTCTTATATCCATATTTTCATACTGTATAGTATGCGAGTTTGCAAGGTTGTATATTCCAAAAAATGTACAACAAGTGAGCTTCAGAGAGAGCATAGACAGATGCTCTACAGATTGTGAGAACCAAAGGTAATGGTGCAATGTTATTGTTAAGTTTGTATGCATTCTGCATGCAGTGAACATGCTGCAGTTAGTACTGTGGTGAAGAGAAAGTTTGCAATATGGAGGTCAGGGTCTGAAGATGGGTTTCTTCAACTGACATATCGTTCACCTGTTATTGGGGGACAACTCATACCCCTATCTATTGGTGCATTGAATTTTGTATTTTCTTAATTCAAATTTATATTCTCACAACCCAGAATAACAGAAAACACCTGTGTGGGTTTGAAAGAAAATAAATCTGGTGTTATAGCAGTCACTTGGACTCTAATGAAATTAACTGCAGGGTTTTTCTGCAATTTCTATCCAAATTTCTATCACATGTTTGTATACTGAACTTGACTGAAAACCAAACTTAAAAAACTTTGTTTTGACTACAAATAGGGCAATTATTTTGTGTCTCATGTTGACTGGAATTCTCCTGCTCACATCTCATCCGAGATAACACGGTCAGGAGCATATTTTAGGATGGAATTTTAATTTCAATTATCTTAATTCAGGGATGCCTCACATTCCCCTGGCCATGCACAGACTTTAGCTGGAGCACTGATAAGAACAGTTTGGTGCCATCCGAGTCTTCTTCTGATAAGGATAGCAACATGTGAGTCTGAGCCAACAGGTTGGCAAGTGATGACTTTGAGCGTTATAACTGTCTCACTGAAGGATCTCGTCAAAGTCAATACTGCACATTCATAACACATAAGTGTAAAAGTTAGACTATATTACAAATACTTTGAGCAGGGTGCTGTGTTTAATTTCTATATCAGTTTCCTATGTCACATAAGGAAATTCCCCTATATTGTTAATGTCGCATCAACTTCATTTAGAATAAAGAAGCACTGAAAATGAGGAAGGTAGTGTATTTATGCACATGGCTGGTAAATGAAAGTATTCTTGTAAATACATCTAAGGCTGGAAAGGAAAGCCACAAAAGGATTCCAGCTTATATTGACAGAATTAATACAAGCTCAATAAGATAATCGAACCAGCTGCATGTGGACTGCTGGAGTTAAAAAGTGTTGGTGCATCACTATATTTACCTTTATTTCCAGCTGTAGCTGTTGTGTCTTTGACTTAAACCAGGTCTCTCAGTGACTGGGGACTGTTTGTCTCTTGTGGAGCGACTTATTTGGAGGCTGATTAAAACAGTTTAAGGTATTTTCCCAATTCCTTTAGTCTTGAGTCTTATCCCATCAGGTGTCTGTGTCCTTTAGTCCAGATGGCTTTAAAGTGTCAGCTTTTTCTCTGTTCGTCTCCTTGTTTCTGTTCCTCTGATTGTCCAGTTCTTTTCCCTCTTTGTCTCTCAAAGGCTCTCTCTCTCTCTCTCTCTCTCTCTCTCTCTTTCTCGCTCCAGTAAGCTTTCAGTGTTAAGGCTCCACTTGTTACCCCATGAGCTGGCTTGTTCAGAGGGCAAAGGCCAACGCTCCTTCAGGTCTCAGGGCTGCAGGTCTTCATGGTGCAGCCTCATCCCACGGAGGGTCTAAATGTGTTGGGCGTGGCAGTAGTCACCACTCCGCCGCACAAACTCCATCAACCAGCGATTCTAAAGTAAAAAACATAAAAAAATAAAATGAGAAATTTGCTTAAAAAACAGCTGAGAAGAAGGGCAAAAATGCTCCCTAGCAAAATACAACCAACAGGAAGACAGATGGTTGGATGACTGATATCCATAGAAACACAAACATCATCATGTGTATTTGGTTTTAGAGGGATTTGTGGATTTTTTATCTTGATTTTTGGTCCTTGTAAGAACTTTAAAATTATACATTAAACCAACAAGCTAAATTCTGTAAAATACAGAGACCACCAGCTAATGCAAATATTCAAGACCTTTGATATACAGTATGTAAGTTAGCCCTGACAAAGAAGTCAGTTGTGTGCATACACATATGTACGTACATATGTGTATCACCTTACTCAACTGAACAATGTACTGAGTGTTCCTGCTTGCACTGATTGAACATGAACGCTGGTAAACATATGACAAATGCATCATTAGATAGAAAATCTAATAGATGTTTTTTTGCGAAAAATGGAAAATATATTAGATCAGCCTGCACAATATCAACCAGAATATATAATGTCTGAAGATAAACTTAGACAGAGTCTGTAAACTGGAAGTCTATTAAATGAACGCCAGGATAACTGTAAGTGTATAGGAGCAATGAATTTGAAGTTAGCTCCTAATGATTTAGGACAAATGATCTCAATCTGGAGAATAAAAACAAAACAACATAAATGGCAGGTTCAGGTATAACATGTCTTCTTGGGACCTCCAGCTTTATTGAGAAGGACTGACATTGTTTTAAAGGTCCTTTATGAAGCCATTTGTCTTCAACTTAAACGTATAAGCTGTTGACTTGGCCATATTTTCCACAAAGATGTTTTAAATCAGATACTGCAGTACATGTCTTATAGATATTTGAATCACATTTAAATTAACAGAGGTACAGTAAAATAAAAAACAAGGCATACTTAGCACAAGTTAAGGTTTAAAAATGTGTTTGTTTACAGCTCAGTTTCCTTGCCTTATTCTTAACTAAAGTGGGCCCAAATCCAACTTTATTTGCTATTTTATAGATAAAAGGGAAATTAGTGATAAGATTCTGTTTTCAGCTTGTTTGGAAAATAACTCAGATCTATGTTTTCTGTACAGATGGGTGGGGGTCCTCTCACTCACATGTCCAAACACTCAGACAAACAACCAGAGAATGTCCTGAGGTACTCTAATCCGTTGTCACCTCTTCACCTCAGCTCTGACCAAACACGCCTCACACACACACACACACACACACACAACCACACACACACACACTCTTCATAATCACATGCCGACTTACTAACTCTTCCAGAAGAGTGTAGTCTATTCCAGGTAGTTGACTATAATTGGGAATTGATCCCGTGTTACCGCTAATCAGGCTAAAGGTCAATCATTTCCCGTCCAGTCAATACAGAAAGTGAAAGGAACATTTATCTTTCCTTTAGTAAGTTGAACATGAGTTCCATTTATCTGCTTACATCCTCATTTAACACAAGCACAACTAAATAAAAACTAAAAGAACAAGTATAAATTGTTTCACAAAAAAAGAAACAGGATGTCACAGAAGACGAAACTCACATCACTGGCACTAAAACACAGATTAGGTGTAAAAACGAAACTTCTAAACACAAAACACATTTAAATACTAACTCTTCACAAGTACTGTTGTCACTTTAGGCCTTCAGCTAACATCTACAGGGAAGTGAAACAACCTAAGAAACATAAAGGACCATGAGGGAAGGGACTAGACAGCAACAGTAATTCCAAATTGAAACTGTAAAGCCAATCTTCCCTGTTACCTTAGAGTGCAGTTTGGTTTGTAAAAACAGGTGCGTCTCCCAGTTGGTCTTCAGGCTGCCTGGCTGTTTCCCTGTCACAAGCTGGGTCAAGACCCAAAGAAGTTAAAAATGGATCTCAGTATTATTTTAGAGGCGTGTTAGGCTGCCAAAACCTTTCTACAGAACCTGCAACGTGAGGCTGAGTGAGACACGGTAAGCCTGTGGGTTAGTAGTAAAGACAACAACGAGGCAGGTTAGTATTAGTTTTTAAATCCTGTTAAATCACATCCACCTCTTCTGCCGTCTAGTTTACAACCAGAGAGGACTTTTACCGCAGCAGCCCCTACTCTGAATAAGGTAAAGCGTTAAATGCCTAAATCTAGACTGAAAGCCTGCACTAATACTCAGCCTTCCCTCTTTTACCGCCGTTGACAGCTTGGCTGCCCAACAAGGCAATCTCCAAGCCCCTGACCGGTAGTAACACCAAAGTCCTGCAGAACCAGCAGCAGCAGCAGCAGCCGAGCAACCGTGTGAGTGCTGACTTACTACCAGCTGACTGTTAGTAAACCCCTGACCTCCCTGCAGCTGTATTTATAGCTGTACTACAGCTGATTGTATGAAACTTCACAATTTTGTGTATCCATGCTAGTCTAATGTGTCTCTTAACATTCTCAGCTTGAGCTTCAGATGAGGGTCGACCAGCCCGATTATCATTTTACAGGAACATGACATACGTTTGTTGCTGTCAACAAGTGTGAAAAATTGCAAAACTTATTACATAAAGTTAAAGTGTGACACCTTTTTTATTTGGTCATAACAACAATCAAGCAAATCTTACCTGCTTTTAAGTGTCAACTCCAACCACAAACTAAATATCAGCAGAGTCCACCTGCATTCACTCTTTTTTTCTGCCACTAGAATCTATATTTCCTCATAATGACACACAGAAAAAAAGTCTCCCTGCAGCAACATGTAGCTCTGCCCCACTGCTACACTGAACTATGCACCTCCACCTGTCCCTCCTCCGGTATGCTGCGAGTGCCAGATTGTGTCTCTGCCTGGCTGTGGCGGTGCAGTGTGCCGCGCTGAGGATCTGCTGGGAGCTGGTCTAATCAGGCTGAGCAGCCATCTGACCCTGACAGCCCTGTCACCAGCAGAACACTCTACAGTTAATGCTCTTAGAGAGAGAGAGAGAGAGGAGAAGAGCCTCACTCCCTCCTCCTCGTCCTTTTCTTCTTCCTCCTCTTTATCCACTTGATTCCTTTTTCACTCCCCTCTTGCAGGGCATGGAAGAGGTGCCCCCCCTCATGTTTTCCTCTACTCTCTTTTTACTCTTCCTTCTTCAATGGTTCAGTCCAGGAAGTCCTTCAGCACACACATACACAAAAAAGTAAACAGAGCTATTACAAAATAAATCGAAGTCTGTGTTTCCCGTTCATGTTTCTCCTCAATCTAATAAGAGAACATGTTAGATTGAAGGTCTAATAAGCTTTTTCTTTTTTTTTTTTTGCTCTGACACTTCTGTCTGGATCTCCTCTTGTTTTCCTTTCCTTCGTCTCTGCCCCCTTTTCCCTCCCTGAACCATCTAAAAATAGACGCTCCTTTTAGCCAACAGACAGATTGGACAAGTCAAACCTTCTTGGTCTTGTTCATGGAATTAACTCTATTCTTAGTGAGAAAAGAAGCAATGATATTGTTGTTGTGGTGGTGGTTTTCCTGCAGCCAAACTAACTTGTGAAGCTGCTTCAATGTTGCTACAGTGCACCAGTCGATGTGTTTTTCCCCCCAAAAAAATCTAACTAAGACGGTGAAAGTTGATGGGCACGCTACTTAACACACATCCATTGATCTATTAAATCCAGAACATCCACACAGATTTAGATAATTGGGGTATTTTTCTTCCACATTTCATTTTAAGTAACTGTTCTATCCAATTTGTTTACGAAGTTATGGTAAAGATATGTGAGTCCACAGAGTCACAAGGTAGTCATGCTGTAGACACAGACTTTTTTTAAAAAGTGGAACAAGCCGAGGTCTCACCTCACTATCAATCACTCTGAGTGAAGGTTAACATGACTGTTCACCCACGCAGAGAGCTTTGAAAGAGAAAGAAAACACGTCCTACCAGCTAAAATTAGCCAAAGCACAACTTGAACGCTTTCCAGTTTGTCACATTAGGATTTGACTGTTTGTACTCTTGCCTCCTGCTTAAAGCTCCAGTCAATGTATTGTGTCTAATGTGACTGAGTGTTAGAATATTTATATACTATATCAGGGCTCAGTGCAATCTCATTTTAGTTTGTTCTAACAGTAATCACTGACTTGCCATACTGTAAGTGTTGGTCAGTGAGATCAGAACACAAAGTGACAGCAAAGACCTTTGAAAGAGGAAGAAGAAGATGAAACTAGACAAGGATTAGTCTTTTTTTTTCAAAAGATTTTGACTCAACAATATCTAAACATAGAACAGAAGTAAATGTGGCTTGTGCACATACTGTACAGTACTTGTTTTACAGCTCATGTGTGATCACAGCAGATAGAAAGAAATGGGAACATGGGAGTGAGGTAAGGACACGGCATGTAAGAAAAGGTTCAGAGGGAAGTTGTGATCTGTGAGTGAGACCGCAAAGACATTTTTCTAGTCTCAGTTTATCATCTGCCTCTACAGTTTAGACTATAAACATGACCAGTGTTATAGACACAGGGTTACTGAAGCTTACTGACTATGTGCTTTATTAAACGACTCTAAAATAAATAGTTACTATCAAACTGATGTTCATGTTTTACGGGAGTTGACTGGGTTTCCAATCATTACACGATTGACGTCTGTTCCATTTTTGTATACAATAATTTTTGTGTTTTTTTGTTTTCGTTTATTTGAAACATTGCATGTTAAGTCTTTAAAAATGAATGCTATGAAGAAAGAAAAGGTAGAATACTCACAAAAATCCTTTTTATGGACAATATGACACAGAAATATGTCAAATAATTCCATGAAGTCTGTTCACTTAAGAGGGAAAATTGTACTTAATTTTTTACACTAAAATCTATTTAATTCTGTTTATTCTTCTATTTTACTTCTGTTTCTTAATTCAAATTCTAAATATTTCTCCAAATAATTCAAATGTTATTATGAGATTTTATGCAAGAAGTGTAAACAACCTGGGTGCATTATGCAAGCAGCGTTTGAACGTACCCAAAAGGATCCGTGACACACTGAAAATGACTTTACTGTCATTTTGTTGTGAGTGAACAACGCCTTTCACCTGTAGATCCTCAGGTTCTCCCAGCTTAATCACATGTGCATACACAGGTGTGTTAAATACATATGGTCACATGGCCAATCATCACAATAGAGTTATTCTGGGTCGTAGCCTCAAACGAGGACTACAGTGTGCATCAAAACAACATGACATAATTCCTATCATCCACATACTGTAGTATCGAAAAGTACATTTACAAATACAGAGCACATCCACAAGAACATTTACAAAAAATAACTAGAAAAGTACCAATTCATGTCAATTAAATATATTGATCAAAGTCCTTTCTACTATGGCTTACTGAATATAATAACGGACTACAAAGGAAGAAGATCTTTCTTGAGGGGGGGGAAATGGATTTTGATATGTTATGTAGAACAAGCTGCATCAATATAACTCCAAATTTGAGTTGAAAATTTCAAACAGTACTTCCTTATGAGAGGATGTGAAATCGAAATGTATGTTTTTGTGCAGCAAGGTATGTGTTGCAACAGAATTGAAGAAAAAAGTGATTTGGCCTTTACTATAATGTTTATCAACGCTTTAAGTTAAATAGCAGCTTACATCTTGAACATTATAATCTATACTTACTTGTTATAACTGCTTCCAAAACGCTCACACTCCGACTCTCAAAGGCCTCCTCAGTCTGAACGTCTTGAGGAACTGTCTGCTTCTGCCTGACCATCTGTTTTGAAGCTTCAAACAGCACTGGCCTAAACATGGTTGATGCAATGGTTTCTGGAAATGTGAGCTGACATCTTGTAGGTCAGCCCTCAGCTGGCAGTCCCGTGATTTTTGAGGAGCCTAAAGGACACTTAGTTTTGAGACCGGTTAAGGCCTGATGAGAGAAGCTGGCTGACCTGCAGAGACTTAAACAACAGGTACACAAGGAAATGTCAAGAAGGTGTTCAAGTCTTTGTTTTTTAATCAAGTAAAAATGGCGCAATTATCAAAGTTTTGCTAACGTACGTGTTTCTGAATGTGCGTCTCTTTTATTTCAGTGACTACGTGTTGTGTTTGAAGCTGTCAATAAAATGTAGAATGCTAAAACGCTAATTATTTGAATTTGAATTGAGTAAAAATAGAAAATGTAGCTGTTCCATTGCGAAGATTGTGAATTTAAATTGAGCATCATATCCCGTTAAAATGATCGCACTGCAATTAACTTCACTGATGTCATAACACAAATCAAAAGGAGACTGCTGCTGAAGAGATGTTACAAGTGTGAGTAAAGGTCCATTAACATGTTATTTAACTAGATTAAGCTTTTCACAGCCTTACGCAATGATTAATGCTATTTACAACACCTAAAGTCTTTATAGAGTTGCCCTAATCTGCCTCAGTCTGCTGTATTTGTCTCAGATGAATACAAACATAGGATCCAGTAAGAAGAAAATTATCTAACCTACAGTATAACCTATAAGCAGAATGTATAACTCACCAGTTTGTCAGCCAGCAGCATTATCCATATAACAGGTAAATAAAACTGATGCTTTTTCAACATGTCTGCATAGTCATTTCCTCAATGCTGATGAAAGGCAAGCTTAACATTTACACCGATTCACAATGTTGATATATAAAATTACAAAGTGTGTCTGTTCCCCTGGACTTGTTTGTAATTCTGCCCCACTACTCACACTCGTCATTCACTAGTGTGAAATGCTATGTAATTCCCAAAGCAATAACAGGAAACTGGATATGAAAAAGGAAGCTCAGTTTCTCCGAACAGTCCTTTCTCTTAAACTGAACTGCCACGTCCTGTTTCACACACAGTTAAATGACATCTCACACAATGTCAGATTTCAGTTATATATCTAGTATTAGAGAACTTTATGGAGCAGCAGGTGCATCACTTCGCAGGGGAAACCGAGCCGCTCATTTGGTCAGGAGTGCATGGTGGAGAAGTCGCAGTATGCTCTGTGTCGGATCAGATAATATTTTAGAGGCTTCCTCCTTTAAGCCATGCTAATATTTAGAAGTTCAGCAAGAGTACCAGAGGAAACGTGTCACTTTGTTCAAAAGCAGAACAAGTGTTGAGGAAGAGGTATTCAATTGTTGCAAAGTGGTTTCATACCTATAGTCGAAAAAGGTATTAATTTACTCTACTTTTAGTCTAAATTCTACAGAAAGAAAGTGAGACAAATTCTCAATTTGAAGTGATGTTAATTGATTCTGTAGATGACCTTTAACCTTTAAAGCTTTACATACTATACAAGAAATGATGGAAAAGCCCTGAGTGTGTTTTTGCACGTAAGCACCTTCAAAAACCTTTACAGCAGAACTCACTCACATGCACAAACTACATGCACAAAACATTTGTAGGAAAATCCTGCACGTACGTACACAAAACACACATACACACATACACACACACACACACACACACACGCACACACAGGTACAAATAACAACAAACACACTCATACAGACACACACCGCAGAGCATGTGGCAGGCAGCAGCAGCTGCTGTGTGTATAATTAGATTGTTTTGAAAGCTGAGAGTTGAACGGCAGGACTTTCAGCTACAGACTTAAGAGTTTCCATGACAACTAGCTGTCAGCATGACAATACAACTTTACTATGTTAGTTACATTGTACAAGCATAAGTTCTGAAGTGAAGAAAGTAGAGAATAAAGAGTAGAAAAAGTAAGACAGTGTGCGATTCATGTCCTCATGCAAATCGCTGGAACAAAAGCAATATAAGATTGTTTCTTAATCAGAATGTCCATTAACACATGTTCAGCAGGTTATATTTGAGGTTACATATCAATACTTGTAACTAAATAATCACTTCACCATTTGCTGAGATTTCTGGCTTTAAAAAACTCCCTTTCCATCTTAATGTCTACCCCTTCTGCTTTGGAAAAAAACACACCCACAGGACTTCAAGACAAATAAAAGCTCCAAATGAACTCCTCGGTTTATCTCATTGCGTATATTAAACCTAGAGGTATATGTAAACATAAGCTATGCTCATTGTCCAGATTTACAGACATAGTTTGTATATTTTTGCACTTGGCAGAAATAAAATAGCAACCGCAAATTTAAAACATCTTGTTGGGGCAGAACAGAGAAATCGGATCCAATCTGTCCAAACCAAATTCATCATTGAGCCTTTAAGTCATATGATTCTGATGTGTGCAACAAAGATGCCTAACTATTCTGCCCTACAAAGGCAAAAGGCAGTAACTTCAATTTTTTCAAAAATTAGTTTTTGTCATTTTTGGAACATTACAGATGTGCTTTATCATGTGGACAAATATCTTGAGTCAACTGTGGTGTTCTTTTGAGAAAATAGTAGGTTGTATTTGCCTTAACTTCCAAAAGCCCTCAAGAAACCAAGGCAGAGTTCAGTAACTTCACTCATCAGGGTCTTTGCCTTTGTACTGCAGCATTCAGGAATACTCAAACTGAGTTAAGGTATTCTGCCTTTGTTTTGCTGCGGATCAAAGTGAAGTTACTGTTTCACTGCAGTGGAGTTAAGGTGTTATGCTTTAATATCTGTCATCAAGCACTTAATTGTGCCATGATCACTAGATTTCATGTATATGTTATCATTATTACCATATACTGATTTATTATAGTGATCAGCAACCAAGGGAGCTAACAAATGGAAGTTACTGCCCTTTGCCTTGGCATGACCCCTTATTATTGTACAGGCAATGCAACGGCAGAGTACCTTAACTTCCAAAAAAGGGTCAAAGGTCATGTTTAAGCTCAAGATTTTTATGTACATTAATAACCTGATTAAAAAGACAAAGAATTGCCTCATTTCCAATATTCTGCCTGCAACTCATTTGGCTGGACAACAAAAAGACTTTAAAGTCATTTTTCTCAGTTCTACACTCTGGCAATATTTATAAGACGTCCATTTTGAATCAACTGGATCTTCAGATTTCCAACAAGAGTCACACACATGTCATTAAAACAATCAGAAACCTCTAGCAATTAAAACACTCAACATATCTAAACATATTTATTCTTACAAAGATGGACAGCACCATAAGCGACACTCTTATATTCAAAGATGCCCTTTATCTGTGTACTGAATAAACATGAAGAGGGATTCGACATTCTGTCAAACAAAGCTTCTTGGGAACCAATTTTGAAATTCAGGCAAAACATACTCCATGACATCAAGGTGTTCTATTTTTCTTCAAAAAGATTGGCGATTCATTTAATGAATTTGATTTGATGATGATGATTTACAATGATTTGCATTAAAACACTGTTTACAGTAAAACACAAGTGATGCTTATTTGTTATTGGAAAAAGGATTTTTAAAAAAGGATCTGATATATCAGTTGAGTTGCCTGGGCCCTATAACCTGAGTCAGTGCAAGTGGAACAAAAAGAGCTGCGCAGCTTACCTTCTTCATTCAAGCCAGTTGACACCCTGCCTCCAGAAAGTAGACAGCAATCGCCCTCTAGTGGACTTTAGGAGGAAATGACACAAAGTTGAAGAATGCGCTGTCACACGATTGGTTGACTATCTGACTATCGTTCCCAATGCAAATTCAAAAATATACTTTTTATATTTTATAAAACAGAAATGTATTCTTGAACTTATCGTCTATATAAACTGCAGACTCACAATAATTAAAGACTGGAAAACTTGTACATTCAGCTGAGAAATTAGATTTGTTTAAGACATTTTGACATTTAGGAAAACATTTATACATGTAATGAAAATAATGATGTCTGAATTTCCTTTAGCCTCTTCATTCTTCTTTCATACTGCTAACTCACCTTTAAAGAGTCATAACTTACTAACATATTGGAACAGAGTCACGTAGTCCAATGTTGGTGTTTGTTTAGAATTTATTTGTATCAAATGGTCATCTAGCCCAAGATCTAGTTGCCCAAGATTCTTGAAGAAGAAAACTTTTTATTCACACTTTTTTCTGTTCCAAATGGGTAAAGACATTATTACTTGGGATGTCGTATAGCTTCATCTGTTTCATGACCTCATTTATCTGTACGATCAACTGGCTCGGTGTTTTCAGGTAACACAGCAGGTGCAATCTTAAATGACTTGGCAACTTATCACTGAAGTGTAAACACACTGTAGAACAATATACATGCGAGAAAAAGAGAAATAATTGCCTTTTGTATCGGGGAATTTCAATAATATCTGCAATGTACGACCTATCAGTCACATGTCAGATGTTTCAAAAAAATTAGGGTCAGAGTTGAATGGAGAAAATAGGCTAGCAGGGCAAAGCTTAGTCAGGGTTAGCTTGATGTTCAAATGGCTTCACACTGACGTGGGCTGAGTAAGACCCATCTGCTGCTCTCTGCTCTTCAGCCAGCACTAACTGGATTAAACCTGTTGCAAACACTCGTCATGTGAGTGTGTGTGTGTGTGTGTGTGTGTGAAGAAGAGGTGGCATTATGTCTTAAAAAAGATGCTCACGGGGAAGTCTCCTGAGTTTCCGGTCCACCAGGTGTTACAGTGTAAAAATGTAGTTTACCTGCTGCCGTGTAACCTTGTTGTGTGTTTTAATCAGTCAGTCTGTGGGAATGACCTGTGCAGCTGTGAAAATAACTGTTGTCGATTAAATTGTACTCTGCTGGATGTTAAGTGTAGCAGACATCTCTGATGTTGAGGAGGCTGTGTATTGCTGTATAACTGAGAGTAAAGCAGTCATTAGTTTCCCCAGCATGACTTTCTGTGACTAATCCATAAAGCTTTGACCTCCAGCATTCAGGAAGGAAACCCTATTTCATTCAAGTAGGATTATATGACCCATTCAATGTAGTATGTACATCTGTCTGCTCACTTTAGCATACATTTGTAAACCCCCTTTAAAGGATGAATGTATCTTATGTGACCATATACAATTTGAGGCACCTTTATTTTACTCTCAGTGTTTCTGTTAACACTTGTATGACAGCTTTACTTACTTTTCAGATTTAAATTTAGTCTTTTTTTGTACACAAATGTATTTTTTTTCGAATTTGTTGATTTTGAGTTTATAGTTTCTGATAAACTGAAGGACCACATAGCTAAACAAGTTTTTACTCTACATTAGCTTAAAAGTTAGAAAACTATCAAAATAAACCGAGCTGTCTTTCTACTGTAGATTAGCTTAAACAATTGTGACAGTAAAGTACAACTTACAAATAATGCAGAATAATACTTCTAAAATCATTATACATAATTGTATAACATTGACAGGAACCATTTTATTGGACAATAGGTACTTCTGATAGCCTACTAACACTAAATTATCAATCTACAATCTTTATTTGGATCGCGCCCAATTCATAACCAATGTTATCTCACTATATAAGAGCAGGTCAAATACCTTACTCATTGTTTTTTTTATTATTTACATAGACACAACATTAGCCCATCATGAGCAATAAGCAACATTTAGAAAAGTTACAGTAGCAAGGATTAAACTTCCTTTTAAGAGGCAGAAACCTTTAACAGAACCAGACTCATGATGAACACCCGTCTGCTGAAATTATGTTGGGCCAGGAAAGGGAGAGGTAGATGCAGGGAAAAGGAGCAGGATGGAGACAAACAGAGCAACAACAGCAAAAATGAATAAGATGGATTTATAGCTACAATGTCAGTAATATTGGTAAACGTATGTGTAGTATTAAATTAACAGTAACAGATAAGTATGATAATAGACTAATACGAATATTAGCAACTGTAATGATGATGAAATGGGAAGGACTGATTATGTCAATTATAGAGGCTGAAGTCAAGCAGCTCTAAGATTCACTTTAATATTATTATTGAAAGATGTAAGGCTGTAAAAAGGGGGGGGGGGGCACCATAGCAGCAGGCTGTACCCCCAATGATCCAGAAGAACCGTAAGAGACAAGGGAGCCCAGGAGCGTCCAAGAAGATATATGGCTCCCAGAATGCAGGCAAGCAGAGGAGTAATACGGCACTATTAGCTCTTTTAGATAAGATGGTATACCCGGCCATTAAGAGATAAGTTGTTAGTAAGAAGAAGGATTTCATAGGAAGCCAGTGCAGAGAAGCCAGTACAGGAGTAATGGGATCTATTTTCCTAAATCTAGTCAGTACACGAGCTACAGCATTGGGGACCAGCTGAAGAGTCTTTAGAGACTTATTATGGCAGCCTGATAAAAGAGAAAGTTCATAATAACATACACTTTTACTTACAGTAAGTAAGGTTTCATTGCAGGACTTTGAAGTGAAGTACTTTCACAATATGTTATTAAGAGTATCTGAATTCCGATTCCACAACTCTACTGCATCCAGTCTATTGCCTCAGTCAACTGCTTGAATCAGACAATGTACTCAGTTATTCTTTATTGTGTGACTTTGGAAGAATTATCCCACACTGATTTGATCAAATCAGTTTCTTAAAGTTTGATGAGAAAATTATCAAACTGACTTAAAGTCAACGTGTCGTTTTTTCTTTCGGTACGATCTTTTAGAAATATACAGTTGAAAGAAATCCCTGCACACCTGAATGTGTAAAAGGTGCGTCGGAGGAGGGTAAAGTTTAAAGACTGAGAAAGGCTCCTGCACTCTGCCTCGCTTTATGCTGACATATTTATTTGATCATACAACATTTTGGTCCAATGTGATGCATGAAATCTTTGTAATGGAAAAAAAAAAAAAGTTCATTTTGAGACTCAAGAGTGATGTTCACCAAAGCATTCAGCCTCATCTAACACTCCCCCCAGCTGATCACCCACTTCCTTTCTCCTTCATTTGTTTGTCTCTTGCTGTCTCCCATTACCCCCCCCCCCCCCATTATCATGCATACGTATTTTCTGGTAATTAATTAATTAATAATATTTAATAATATGCCCATTAAAGGAGGAGATGATCAAGGTTTTTTTCAAGCTTAAGTTACTACGTGAAGTAAATCATTCACTGTTATTGACAGACAGAACATAATTCTTGATAAAACAAATTGGCATAGTGTTAACTTGTAACGACTGTGGGCAGAGCACTGCTGGCTGGGGTTCCCAGGCCACCTTAGGGCTGTCCCCGACACAGACAGAACAAACTGTGAGCCTAAATACTTGAGAAGACGTTCCAGATTGTTCAACAGAATCTATTCAACTGGGCAATACTATAGACTATAGTTACTGTAGCTCGTGTGAAGCCCTTTGAATTGCCTTGTTGCTGAACTGTGAAATAGAAATAAATTTGCCTTGCCTTAAGTGGAATAAAAGCTGCACCTTTGAAATGTCTGACATCAAACAGCGAGTTCAGGGTAGGTATGGTAACTTAGTTGACATATTAAGTCAGCAGACGGGTCAAGATTAGTAAACTGTGAGGTGGCTGAATGTTTTGCTGTAAGAAACAGATGGCCTGTTGGGATTAGACAGGTGACCTGCTCAGGACTTGGCTGAAGGTGCTGAGATTCCCCTGACGCCTCACAGCAGAAAATAACAAGCTTTATCTGTGATTTTACATTCAGTTCCCTCTAATATCGCTTGTAACATGGCAATCGTTGATCTTGGGTTAAATTCATTCAAGTTGTACTGCATACATACTTCAAGGCTTGATTTCAGAACAATTTTGAAGCGTATTAAAAGTCATAGTTCAAATTCAGAATCATGTCTCAAGTACTGCTCAATGAAATGATAGAATCTTGTTCTATAACAACTGAAATTTTTGCTCAAAGTATCTTAAGAAGTATGAAAACTTTACAGAGAAGTTGTGCTTATGTGGTCTAGATGCACTGCTTAATTCCCTGTGGAAATCAAGGTCTGTCTCTTTTGGAATGCAGCAGCCTGAGGTCAGATTAAAACAGGAAGGGGCCAGTTGGCCACGTGTGAGCCAGGTTGGAGTTAAGGCTTAGGAAGAGATCAACGCTGGAGGATATATAAATCAGCTCAAACAAATAGACCGTCACACACATTAAGCACTGCTGCTCTTGGGTCGGTTCTTACAGCCCAAACGGAGAGGAAATTCATCGATCTGTGGAAGTTAACAATTGAGGATCTACACAACAGACGGGAAATCTCTCCCTGATTCTTCTGCCCAACTTTTCTGTCGTGGTCTTATCTGCATCAGCCGCCATGGTTCTGGAGGACGAGGACTCAGTCTTTGAGCCCACAATCACTGTGAGTATACAGTCACACAGAGTTTATGCTAATCTTAAAAATAGATTCACTGTTCACAGGTGTAATCCTTCTGCATAGTTCAACGACTTTTGAAGTCTGCAAAACTGCACATATAGACAATTGGGTTTAAATGAGTGAACATTCAGAGTATTTCGTTTCAGTTTACATTAGAAAAATACATCTGCATTTAATGTTTTGATTTAAAAAAATTAAAAAATATATAAATTTATATTTTAAGCCAAACACACACAAGCTCGCGTTATTCCAAATCAGTGACTGAATTTGTGTTTTGTTTTTTTCAGGAGGAGCATGTGGAGACTCTGTATGGGAACGTGCACTGCATCATGACGGGGACTCCAAGGGCAAACCGCCCCGTCATCCTGACCTTTCATGATGTTGGACTGAACCGTAAGTATCAACTCTTTGCAACACATTTGTAATGTTGTTATCCTGCACATAGATATTATATATTAGTATCAAAGTAAGAGGAAACATTTTTCTTTTTTTCTTGTACACTTAAATTGTGTTAAACTTCTGTGTGACAAAAATCATAATCTGCCTGATCCACATCCAATTAGCTTTTTGTTTCTTTCAGTTGCTATTCTGTATAATGTTTCATATTCCTCTAATAATAAATGTAATACTACACTTCAGCAGGACTGACATACATTTTTTCTGTTTTTCTTTTAGACAAGTCCTGTTTTGAGAAGCTGTTCAGCCACGAGGACATGTTTGAAATCACGAGGCATTTCCCTGTTTGTCACGTCGAAGCACCTGGACAGCACGAGACAGCAAAGACTCTGCCACCTACGTAAGTGCACGTCTTTAGTATTCTCAGTTATTCTCTCTCTATCATCATTTACCATCATTCAATAATCCATATTTGTAACAAACCAGCTAATAGTTCATGTTGACCCCTCAGGTACATCTATCCAACCATGGACCAGCTGTCTGAGGCTCTGCCCGCTGTCCTCAAACATTTTGGGTGAGACAGACCTGAACAAATACTTTTCAGCTGCCCTTTCATTAAATGTGAGGATGTTTTATTCACACAGTGTGCAGGGGTTTGTCTCAGTTTTGACCTGTTGACTGCTTTGCAGGCTGCGCACTGTGGTTGGACTGGGAGTCGGAGCAGGAGCCTACATCCTGGCGAAATTCGCTGTAAGTTTTCTGAACCCCAGCACAGATCTTCAGTTTATTACTATTTAAATGCGTAGGTTAATCAGATTTCAGGCAAAGTTATTAAGATGACTTTTTCTATGCAAATCTACAAAGTTTTACATTTTCTAGCAGTCATGTTATCTTTGAAAAACACTAAATAGGGAATAGAAATATAGAATCTAAGATTGAAACTGATCAGTATCTATAGCTGTAAAAGTCAGGTATGTGACCTGTTAGTTCCCACAATAAATAAGAGAACTGCAGAAAAACATGTTAATAAAGGAGGTTGTTGAAGTTATCGCTAACGGCTCTTGTATCTCTGTTTGTGGTTGTGTGTAGTTGAATCATCCTGAGCTGGTGGACGGATTGGTTTTGATCAACATCAACCCCAGTGCTGAAGGACTAATGGACAGTGTTGCATACAGGGTGAGCATTGTGTGTTATGTGTGTTTGTTGATTACCCAGCCTGTGGCCTGGATCAACATCTGTTTCAAATACTTTTCAATTACAGATTTAAATTTACATTTGGTTTATTCTGATACTTCCTTTGCTTCTATATGCCTTGTTAATTGAATATAAGTTGAATATATTTAGGTTAGAAGCTGACTGTAACTGAGTGTATGTTTTTTTTATTTTGTGTTAAAGATCACTGAATGGACCCATACTCTCCAGGACCAAGTCATCGCACATTTGTTTGGAAAAGTAAGTAATTAATGATTAAGCTTCAGCGACAATCAAAACATCAGAAGAAATATACATCTTAAACTAAAAATATCTCTTTCTTACTTTCAGGAGGAGATCCAGACCAACCATGACCTCATAGCTACATACCGCCACAACATCACAACAACCATGAATCAGTACAATGTGAGCCAGTTCTACCGCTCCTACAACAGTCGCAGCGCTTTGGATGTGGAGAGGCCTGTTCCTGGAGGAAACATCAACGTCAGGACCCTCAAGTTAGTACAACTATTGATCTTTTAACAGGGAATAGATAATAGAATAACCCCTTTTTGAATAAAAGAAAGTTTATCCATCGTGGTCAGTAATGGCCCAGTTGAGCTGAATCTACGGTGCTCAGGAAGATTGTATCTGTTAAGCTTGATTGGTTCTTTGCAGCAGGCTCTGTAAACTCCTAACTCTTTCACCTTCTTGTATGTTGATCTACAGGTGCTCCACTCTGCTGGTTGTAGGCGATGATTCTCCAGCTGTGGAGGCCGTGGTCGACTGCAACTCCAAACTTAACCCCACCAAGACCACACTGCTCAAGGTAACAATCAAATAATAATAAAAAACAGTTCCATATAGTTCTCTTCATGTGATGCAAAGTAATCTTAGAATGTATGACAGCATCTTACAGGGGGAAAAATAACTTTTCCTTGCTATAAATTCATCTGAAAATCAAACGTTTTACCCTCAAACTGCAGACATTATCTGACATTTGCACTTTTTTCTTGTAGATGTCAGACTGTGGAGGACTTCCTCAGGTGGTTCAGGTAGGCTAGGACATTTTTTGTTGGCCACTCCACTGGCTATCATATGCAGAATCTGCTTTCCTGATTGGTTGATAAAATATATTAATGTATTGTCATGTCTCTCTCACAGCCAGCAAAAGTGATTGAAGCCTTCAAATATTTCATCCAAGGCATGGGATATTGTAAGTCACAGTTATACATTAGCCCTTAATATTGTCGCATCTCACATATGACTAGTGGAAGTATTTGCCTTAGATTTCGGATGGGCATTCAGTGCAGAAGTTGATTTCTCACTTGCAAAATGTAAAAGAAAGTCAAGCAAATCTCTCTCTCTCTCCTCTCTCTAGTGTCCAGTGCCAGCATGACCAGACTTCGGTCACGAACGACCTCCAGCTCCAGCATCTCGTCCTTCGATGGCTCTCGTAGCCGCGCACACACCAATGAGCTGCGTGGCAGAACCCACTCACATGGCACTGAAGAGAAGCGCGGGCGCTCACAAACTGATGCCTCTATGGATAACATTTCCAACAATAATATGGACCACATGAACTCAAAGTCCACAGAGCTGGCATGTTAGAGATAACTCTGTGCTCCTAAATCCCATGCACTTAAACCCAATCATACCTCATTAGCTCCACCCATATAGCTCCGCTCATACCTTAACTACCATCATATTGACATCCTTCTTATGTCTGTCGGGCCCTTTCAGATGCACTATCACTAGTTGAGAAGCCAGGTAGCCATTTTTTTTTTTTTACCCTTTTAAATTATGTATTTCCCTTCATCAGTTTAACAATCCTGTGTCTCTTCCTTTCTATCGATCTGCTCTTTATTCTACCTTGAACTGTTGCTGTATGTCTCTACCTCTGTTTCTTCTTTTCTACGTATGTCTCCTTTTTTTCCCTGTTCATGTCTTTGTCTTTTTCTTGTCTTTTATTTTCCATTTCTGCCCTCTAACTCTGATCCCTGTACCAGAGGTTCTGCTGCAGGCTTCAGACGTTGAAAATCAAGTCCTTAAGCTTCCACATGTGAATTAATGTATCATGAGTATATCTCCCATAGTGTAAAAACTGGATGTTCATTACTTAAAAAATGTGTACAATTTATAATATGTAACTATGATGGCTGTGTGATAATAAACAGCAGGAATGTGTTTGACATATATATTTTAGACTCTTTTTAAATGTACTGTGCAATGTTACTTTTATTGTTACATTAAGTTCAATCAGTAAAACAGATAACTTTATGTAAGTGTCTTTGTGCTTTCAGTGAATAAACACTTGAATAAAAATAATTATCCATCTCGTTTGTTATTTTCTGACTACAGATAAACAGAATAATTGAGCTCCTTGACATTCATTACTGCTCGAGTTAAAAACAAAACCAGAATTACCAACAAAGAACCTTATTCTGCTTGGTTATCTGGGTATGATAGATTCCTGTAAGAGACAGACGGCCTTCAACTCTATCATGATAAAGATTATACATTGAAGGACAGTGCACCGATTCTACACACATCAAAATCTGTCAGGCTTTGGTCATTTGGAAACATATCTAAACATATCTTGCATAATGCATTTTGCAGCTCCAATTCTGTGAGTAAGAAAGTGAGCTTAGCAGACCTCTTGTAGTTCTCTCAGCTTTAAGATGACAACTTTAGGCTTTTTTAGTGACAAAAGAACAGTATACAGATTCAACAGTGTAAAGCATCAAATAATCAGTGACATTAGAGGAGTACTTGAGAAAAGACAAAATATTATAAAACAAATTGTTTTTTTTGGTATTCTAAATAGGAGGTAGTTTCCCATATTGCTAAACTGTAATTTACTAATAGTATGTGTTGACAATAAAATTATCAAATTCACTCTAAAAATATCTGAGTCTGTGACTGAATAGCCATAACTTCAAATGAAATGTAAATGTACATTTTGAACCAGATAAAGAAGGTTTTATTCATCTGTGGGGGAAATATTGATAATATTTGTGATCACTGTTCATTTTTTCATTTGAGAATTTGATGTGAAAAACACCAGCAGAAAACCTAACATAAGTGAATGTAGGAACTTTTCACATTAGATATGGTTTTGTTTTCAGCAACATTGTTATTGGTCTTAAATATGTGTTCAGTCAATATTCATAGATATTGTCATTTCTATGAATAAACTGTATCAATAACAGCCTTGTACAAACTTTCTTAACAATTGCGTTCCATCTGTCATTGTGTACTTCTCAAATCTGTTCACTAGATGGAGCTCTATAACATCCTCTGGTTTCTCTTGGCGCGCTCGACCACCAATGAGTCAGGCTATGTGGTTTAGGAACATTTAAATCCCATATTCAAAACACTACAGATTGTTTTGAACACTAAATTCAAATCACATGGACACAATCACTCAAAAAAATAAAGAAAAACCAATCATCTCGCACAGCATTATGGAGCTTTTTAATATATCTTATGGTTCATATTTACCCTTGGCCTCCCCCCAGACAGCTGGATTAAAGTGCACTGTATAATAGTTTGCTTTTAATCCCAGATTTTCCCGTCCCTGCACATTGTTCCTGACCTGCACACTCATACACTAGAGATTCCTTCCATTTTTTTTAGCTTGTTTAATTTATTCAACCTTTTTCTAACTGTTAAACGTTTCTAATTATTTGATACAAATGTCAGAATAACGTAAAGGAAGAATGAAATAAGAAAATGTATGTCTTTGGTAAATACGTAGCTTCAGGAAATTTTAAAACCTTGAAATTGGAAAACTAATTTATCAATTTGCTTAAAGACCTTTCCAAAGTAAGTGTAACATGTTGAGATATTTGAATTCTTATTTCTCCCTGCAAAATAATATAATGTCTCTATGCAGCGAAGTGTTACTGCACACAGGATAGAACACAAGGTGGTCCATCATTTGATTCTGGCTCAAGGATGATTTACCTTTTACTTTCTTCATAGTTGTGGTAATTTCATAAGGCTGATTCATTTTGGCAGATTATTTTTAAACAACTAATGTAATGTTTTTTCCTGCCATGTTGTGTGACTGCCAAATGTGTCAATGGAGGGTGTACTATTGGACCATCTTAAAACAATATGTCTATGATGTCATGGCTTTTAATCCATCCAAGTGTCACCCACTCAAGAGTGACAATGTGCATCATTGTTCTGTGTGGATAAAAATACATTTGAATTGTGTTGTGGTGTGTGCATTTGTGTGTGCATGCATATCAGCTGCAAAAATGAATGTGCTGTAAATGTGTAGGTGGGGCTGTGTGTGCAGGCGTGTCAGTAGATGGATTGTTTTGAGATGCCACAGCAAGACTTTTGAGACACAAATCAGCATAATGGCAGTCAGCATCAAAGTCATAACAATTTTGTTTGTGCATGTGTGTGTGTGTGTGTGTGTGTGTGTGTGTGTGTTGTGGTGTATTTGTGTGTGTGTGTGCGCAAAATGCATTTTTTCAAAGCTTCTTTTGTTTGGCTTACATTGCAATGCTATTATGAATAATGTATATCAGAAATCTCTGAAGATTTCATTGGAACAGGAGACATCAGTTCATAGCACGACTGTGGGTTAATACATGTGCTGTTTTCTGTTATCTCACTGCGCTTTAGTGCATTCCACTGCAGCATTCAAACAATGAATCTGGCACACTTACATCCACTTTGGTAGACATAGTTGTTTGTCCTATAAGGTGGTTATGATGACAGCCCTGCCAGTGCAGCAATGACGAGAGCAAAGCAGGGCTGACAAAATGAAGCAGGGCTGACAGAATGAAGCAGGGCTGACAAAATGAAGCAGGGCTGACAGAATGAAGCAGGGCTGACAAAATGAAGCAGGGCTGACAAAATGAAGCAGGGCTGACAGAATGAAGCAGGGCTGACAAAATGAAGCAGGGCTGACAGAATGAAGCAGGGCTGACAAAATGAAGCAGGGCTGACATAATGAAGCAGGGCTGACAGAATGAAGCAGGGCTGACATAATGAAGCAGGGCTGACAGAATGAAGCAGGGCTGACAGAATGAAGCAGGGCTGACATAATGAAGCAGGGCTGACAGAATGAAGCAGGGCTGACATAATGAAGCAGGGCTGACAGAATGAAGCAGGGCTGACATAATGAAGCAGGGCTGACAGAATGAAGCAGGGCTGACAGAATGAAGCAGGGCTGACAGAATGAAGCAGGGCTGACATAATGAAGCAGGGCTGACAGAATGAAGCAGGGCTGACATAATGAAGCAGGGCTGACAGAATGAAGCAGGGCTGACAGAATGAAGCAGGGCTGACAAAGTGAAGCAGGGCTGACAGAATGAAGCAGGGCTGACAAAATGAAGCAGGGCTGACAGAATGAACTACTTAAATTCATTTTTAAAAACTTTATTGCACAGTTATGAATTGATTTAATTTATCGATGTTAATCCATATCTACTAGTTTTTTCTCCTGCAGCAAGTAGATGTCACAATTTCATTCAATTTACTAGAAGTGAGGCACAATTTTAAAACATTGTTATAATAAGTAGTGTGCAGCAACACTTCTTTACCATCCCTCCCCAACCTACACCTCTGTTTAAACTTCATCTATTGAATGTTTGATTAGCAGGTGTTTAGACACAGATTTAACACAGTTAAGACTTAACAACTTGGGCCAAGTACGCTGCAAAATAATGCAATAATTGCAGAATTCACAGCATTCATTCACACAGAAACTCCATTCTTTAAAATACAACAGTCAATAGTGTACACACAAGGAACATCAGTTCAACATCTCTCATATATTGCGTATTGTACTTTTCCGATGCAGCATTTGCAACAAAATGTCAGTAAGTTAAACATCACTCATATATTAGACCTACTTTTTGTCTTTTAAAGATGAAGCATTCAGTAAAGGTCCAGCTTCTCTTCAATATTTTCAACATAGCCTCTTCCATTCTTTAGGCTAAACTTAAAGTATTAAACTTTTTCTGATGCCTCATTGGCAATAGAGCATAAGCTTAAGCATGAGGCATTCACAGCCCAATATCTGCAGAAAATATTATTATAAAGGAGCCTCCCCCCCTCACAAAAAAACAACAACAAAAAAAAGATCAATACTGTTTCAGTGCAAGATGTTAAATGTAGTGACACTGATATTGGCAAGCTTGAACCTCCATATAAATCCACACCTCATAAATTCTGAAGAAGTATTATTACATAAGGACCATGAAGGGGACCATTGGTGAAGCATCGGACACGTAGGACCCCCCTCTCTCTCTCTCCTCCTGTCAGTGAGCCAGCTGCAGCCATGTTGGAAACGCTCAGGCAGCGGTTGTGCTAGCAGCTAGCGTCAGTGGACACCGACTACCGGGCACGGCGCTGTTGTGGACAAAAACAGACCGGGAGAGGGCTCATAACGGAGACAGAAAGCCCCCTCAAGCCGGTTGCTGTTTCCCCAGCGGTTGTGTATATAAATTCATATTTACGGGGTGGAGAAAAGACGGCTGGTCACGGAGAGTATCTGCGGTCGGGCTCCGGAGGTGAAAAGCGGGTGAGTATTGATCCCCTCCGGTGGGCGGATTAAATGGGAATAGCCCACCGTTAGCCGAGTTAGCTTAGCATTAAAGGGGGTAACACAAACAGACAATGGGGTTAACGCTAAGGCATTACGCGTTTTTGTTGTTTCAGGAGCTTCTATTGGGATTAAATGTGAAACACCATTTAGTGAATGTTAAGAAACACTGCTCATTTTCACTCTGTTAAGTCATTTGTATTCCTCACAGACAGATAGTGGTGCAGTGGCCGAAACCACCCCTCTGTGTTTTCTCTGCTTATAGGTGCAAAGGTCCGAGATCAAGAAGGATTTCTGTCATACAGGACAGTATCACATAAAACACACGTGTTTTCATGATTAATGAGTTGCTTTGACTGAGGCTTATTGTTGCAAGCAGCCGGTTTTAGACAAAAGGAGGGCAGCTCTTTCTTAACCTGTGCATCTTAAGTGTTTTTGGGTTGTCAACCACAATAGTGAACACATATTGCTGTGCTAGGCCGAGACAAATGTATTAATATTTAAACCAAACCTGCATTTAGGACTACAGATCATTCCTTAAGTCTGCATGGTGATATTAGATTTATATTTTAAATTTACAGAGCTGATTTAGCTGTATTGTGCAGCCTGGTGAGCAGCAGCCCTGTGGATGTGATTTGACAGTTTTCCTTGTGGGCTTTGGGAGTCAAAGCTGCCCTGTCATGCCTCACACAGATCTCAGCCTTCCTGCCTTCTTCCCATCTAGTTTCCTGCCTTTATATGACTGTCACCCCTTATTACATCCCCATACACATGCCCCCCCTGAAGCCAAACTGAGGGATCAGGACCCCAAATCCTGTCACATATGTTTACACCATTTTTCACGATAAAAAACATTGTCATTAAATGGAACGACGGCTTAGTACATAATTGTATTTTTTTATACGTAAAGTTCATGTTTGGAGTTTTAAGGCAGTTATAAAACAGACTGAAATTGATAATGAAACCTCTTTATGATCTACAAAACGAAACAACATTTAGATAAAGATTGAGTTATAACCTAGATTGTTATAATGAATGCCTGAAACTGCTGCTGCCGAGTACGTGCCAGACAAAGTGACTAACGCCATGCTGCAGAAATAGACATTTTCTGGGACATTTTTCACATATTTTAAAACAAAGCAGAATGAGTGTTTTTGTTTAAAGATGCATCAAAGACATATACAGGGCAAAGAGATAAAAAAAAGGTACTGCGTTGTCCCCAGGGGGCGCCGAAATGGACACAACCCAAAAGTTCCTCACTAGAGCTTTTAAATAAAATCATGACGGGTTAGAATCAGCTCATTTTCAAGCAAAAAACCACACACTGATTTTTTTTTTTTGGTTGAGCATGTGCAAGTTGATCCTGGGAAAGGGATACACAGTATTTTCTGATTTCACTTCTTGTATGCCAGTTCCCTTCTAATGAATGACCACAACCTGAAACCTTTCAGTGTAGATATACTGTTAAATGTCTGGTTAATCTTTGCCAGATTGTGTGTCCACTCAGTGCTGTGATTTATGGCTTTTTTCAGATTTGGTACAAATGATCTGCAATATATCCTGACACGTGCACATGTTCCAACAGCTGTAATTTAAATAACATGCCGATTGTCTGTAGATGAAGAAATATCCCTAATCTGATTTTTCTATGTTCTTAATCATATAAGAGATCATTAGGAAAGCTTACACTCTTTAGTGGCTTTGTTTCTCCTCAGCCTGTCAGTTCTTCTTGCCTCCTCTCCCGTTTCTTCTACAATAATCTGAAGAGGCAGGGACGGGGAAAGCAACATTGACCATGTTGGATCGATCTTTACACCTGTCTGTTTTCAGTCGTAAAAAAGATAAAGAAGAGAGACAGAGTGAGGAGATAAGATGGGAAGCGAAGGGAGACAATAAGGAATGAGAGCTGAGGAGAAGGAGGGAGGGTTTTGGAAATGAAACTCAGCCCTCAGGTGTGTCAGTCTGATACAATCAGTGGGCGGGTGTTTCTCCTCCTATAAGTGACAGCATACAGTACAACAAGGAAGTGGAGAGACAGAACAGGAACGCATACAGGCGTATGTGATTTAGCAGAGGTTCAGTCCTCTGTGAGCCGACTGCCAACATGCAGTTCTGGGATATCCTGGGGTGCACCAATGGAGGTATGATCAATGTGTGCATTCATACTGATGGCTCGTGGAGAGTGTTGGGCTCGGCTGTGATTGGACCGGTGTGTGTTTGCTCTGCTCTGGTAGGCAGGTAGAGAGGGTCTGGCAGGCTGAGAGCTGGAAAGGAATTTGCGCTGCTTGCCGCTGTACAAGCAGTTGCATGTGAAAACCTCACAGACAGGTAGAGTGTGGAGCACAAACAAAGAAGCTGAAGGCTCTGATACAGTGTCAGCCTGAGTTGTATGTCTTTGATAAACCTGGTTGGCCTCTGTTCACAACTGATTTGTCTAAAGACCGACGTGGCACATATGCAGTGATTGATTGTATCCTTTGCCCTGAATGTTATTGGATTTAGCTCACACCGGTTGCCTTAAATAAACACAGTAGAGATGTGCTGTCCTGTCCATATGGAGTGCTCTCTTTTTTGACTTGTTAACTGCCGTGGTGTGTTTTTGTGTATGAATGGTGTACAGTTTTAAATTCCTACAAACCTAAAGTGGGAATTTCACAACCTCTGCTACTGCTAACATGTTCTGATTCTGAAACCACCGCTACAGTTCCCACATGGGGCTATCATACCTAATGAGCGAAGGTTCTAAAGGACGAAAGATCGACATTTCTTATTTATTAAACGCCTTGTTTATAGGTATCAGATGAGTTTAGGGAAGAGTACCTTTGAAATAATCAGCCCTAAAGCCTTCTGTTATGGTTTTCTGCAATGATGACCAGTTATTTTTTAAAGCAATCCTGTGTCTAAAAGTGCCTTCCCACAACTAAAAAGACTCTATGTTTTGTATTTTTACTGTGGCATCAGATTTTTTTATTGTTCATCAGACAGACAGAGAAAATCCATGCAAGCAAGAATCTAAACTCCTGATCTCTTTGAAGACAGCGTTGTCCGGTCAGAGCTGTCCTACAAAGGGTTACAAATCAGATTTCAGCTAAACAGCCACAAGTCAATCACAGCTATCAAATGTCCCGTTTGTTGTGTGCAGGGCTAAACGTAGGTGATAGTGAGCACGTTGAAAAACAAACATGAAATGATTGCAACTAACACCTAAGAAGAATTTTATGAAACCTTGTACTTGTTAACATACCTTTTTAAGTGCTGCTGTGTGTCTACAGTAGCATATAAAGCAAACGTGCCTATCTATAAAGGTGTGAAAGTCTTACGGTGTTAGTGAAGTTGTGTTGTCTTGTGGTTACTTTGTAGTGCTGTATTGAATTCCAACACCCATCCTGTGCCTCAGGCCATGTTTTCTACTATCAATAGCTTAATCTAAGAAACCTAGAGGATAGAAATAGTATGCATTGTTGTTCAGGTCATACCCAAATGATAAATGATGTTGTTGTTGATGATTGTTTCAATTTTGCAAATTTAGCTGATGCCTCACGAGTTTCCTGAAACAGTTACATATCACATTATAAATTATAGGAAAAGAGAGTTTGACTGACTAGTTGTCACTTGTACGGGGCAGTGCAGTAGCAGGTTCTCTGTGAAAGTAGGACTGGAAACACATGCTCTTTTTGTGTCATCAACAGTCTTCCCCCATTTGCATCCCCTGCTCGCTGTTTTGTTTAACTTGCATCATGTGGTCAGCACTCTCAGATAGATGCTGTCACTGTGTCGTAGCTTACATCTCGGTACAAAGTTTCCTCGTAAGGTTGCTCTATAGATTAGAAAGGTATAGATGACATACATTGTGTGAGATATTTGAAGCCTCACCCTTTTCCTAAGTCTTTTGAATAAAACAAAAAAAAACATACCGGACTTATTAGAAACACTTTCTTCTAAAATCTATATTTAAAATTGTTGTATAGCTGGAGCATGGTAATGGGAGGTCACATTGGACCATTCCAAAACTAACAGAATCCAGCTTTACTCTTTTCAATATAGGCCGAAAGTAATGAATATCAAGGTTGTCTGTTTTAACACTTTGTTTAACTTCTTCTTCATGTACTTCTTCATGTTGTAAATACATCTGTACTGCAGCTGGAGGAGTAATAGCGTTCAAATGTATCTCTACAGTATGGATAAATCCAGGAAGAACATAATTAATTCATCAATATCAGTACAATACATGTAAAAGAAGGAACATTAATCCATCTCTGGGCTGCTCTGGCTGTACAATTTTAATTTAGTTTTCTGAATTTTGTTCCTCTCCATACGACAGATCAGTATCTGACAAGATAATATCTGTCTCTTAAGGAACGTACATGACATCATTAGATACAAACATTTACTGCAGAATGCCAAAAGGCAGTGGGTGCTGTAACAAAATGTGTTATTCGTTGTTCCTGAGAGTGATCGGGAGCTTCTGTTTGACATCTCAGATGCTGTGGTATGGATCAATGAACTTGTAAGTCCGAGCGCCAACTTAGGCGCTCACAGACATAAAGCTGTTAAAAACGGCTTGCAAAAAAAGCTTGTTTGTGTAAAGATATTATAAATTTAAGAAGTGAGACTCTACATATGTGAAACCATCAGAGAGAAGAGAGAATAGAAGGTCATAAAGGGAGATTTGAGAGTGCTTGCGGTTGTCCTATCCTGTACATTGATTATCCATGTAATGCCACTCACAGGTGAATCTCTGTGTCATTATGTCACATTATTGATTTGTTCCCCCTGCGTAAACAAGTATTCCTCATCTTGAGCATTGTCAAACAAAAGAACAGGGTTAAGATCTGATAGCTGCTTTGAAGTTCATGAATTATCACATTTCTTTGTACGTTTTGCTTGGCTCAGCTCTCTGTTGCAATCTTGACTTTCTTTTTTATTGTTTACAACGAGGACAATATGGCAAGTGTGTCTAATTTACACAAAAAATATGAAATTGAAAATGTAAATATTGCTATATTACTTACTGAATTTATAGAACAAGAAGGATTACAGTGTACTATGTTAAAACATAATTGTTACTCTGCTCAGCAAATTGAGCGTGTAACTTTAATTAAGTGTGTGTACACAAGCGAGTGACCCTGCAGGGCGGCCTCTGCTCTGTGACTGGCCTAATGAGGTAAAATGTGCAAAAGAGAGCTACTGCAAACCATTCCCTGGCTTTTATTACTTTAACTATCTCTGCAGTTTTCCCAGTACAACAGTCATGTTTTTGTAGCACCTACTTACAATAACAGCCACCTCTTTAAAAGCTGCTAGTGCCACTGTGGTGACTTAAGTCTTTAGACTTCAGGTAGTTCTCTGTGCAGTGACGCTCTACTTTGTTGTTCTCTTCTGACATGCAGACCAGTGCAGATGAGCTGCGAAAGGTTGTTGTTGTTTTCTTGATGAGAATAGAGTTGCGCAATGCCCTAAGCGTGGTGTGGTGTCAACTGTAGCGTAGCCTTTGTGCTTTGCAGCCAGAGGCAGTCGTTTTCTACTCTGAGTGGGAGAGAGAAAGAAAGAGGCTGTGAGCGCGAGGGAGGGAAATGTGATCGAGTAGGAGGGAGAAGCTCAGAGGACCGTTTATGAGTGAAAAATGGTATAAGCAGTTCAGAGACAGATGTTTCAGCACTGTTTTAATAACGGCTTGTAGTTTTGGATCGTTCTTTGTGGATGTGAAAGATTAAAGTTGGCTTTAAAGCTAGGTCAGTCCTGGAGGCATGGAGGAAATACTCTGCCTGGAGGTTTATTTGACGTACTGCTCTCTTAAAAAAACATATTCATGTTGATGTGCAGTAGTTATACTACACAACAACCTGCCAGCTGTGTTGCTCAGGGGCTGATGAAAGAGTCAAATAAGACAGGATCTTTGCCCAGACGACTGACATTAAATTCCCGACAGAAACAAAAACTCTATATTGAATGTAAACCAAACTGTGAATGTTTTTTTAACATCAACATTTGTATAGGATTTCTGACTTAAAGGAGCAGAAACGGATATTATCTACTGTGTGTCTATATGAGAGTTGAGTTTAAATTGGTCTGTCCAGATGTACAACAGAAATGTGATCTATGGCCTTTAATACAATATCACAATATATAGAATTCATATTGTGAGACCGGTTGTATTGCCCAGTCCAGAGCTCTATCAATATCCTACTGAATTTACTTGATTTCAGAATATGCAAATAATGGACAACATTAAGCCTGAATGCATTAAAGGAAAGTGGAAACTTAATAACTGTCCCGATTTTACACTACACATTTATCATATCCAAGATGCAAAATATATTCAACATCATAGTGTTTGTATCACTAAAGTCTACTGAATGTCCAGGTTGTACTACACATAAAAAATACTAAACTGTTTTGCTATAACAGAAAATCATGCAATACCTGTCAATTCATTGTACACTCACCAAACTGCTACTTTGGAATATCACCACCATTTAATACTTTAGCTAGGGTTCATGTTCAAAAAGGTGGCTCAACACAAACCAAAGTTTGATTGATTTTTTTTTTTTTTTTTACTGCATGCTGTGAGTATCTCCTCTATTTTCTCTCTGCAGTTACCAAAAACAACAACAACCTACATACTGCATTTATTTATTTATATGTAAAATGAATGCACACTGTAGGAATCCAGAACAAAGCAGATTATGAATAAAAATAATTTTGTTCCAGGTCTTGTCCCATGTGTCACCATAATATTTGTACCTGTACAAAATGAAACAAAATGCATTTCTTGCAAACTACCTGTAACATGTAACATGTAATATTTCATATACAGCATACTGTATATTGCAAGGTTGTTTTGAATTGGGTCCCGGCTTTAATCTTAAATACGTTGGTTTCCTCATTAGCACTTGGTAACTGTTGTAACAGTAGCTTCATTTTTGTCTTTTTAAGTAAAGAGTGAGTTTAGATGGGATTTGGGAGTTGCTGTGATTTAGGGTTGAATAAGGCCAGTGGGTGATGTTATTAAAGCATGACACAGCAGATCCATTATCCTGCCGAGTCATGATTGTCGCCTCACTCTGGCTGTCTGGTATGTAGCTCAAAGTAAATCCTCCTGATTCATTGGAGCTGCTGCACAGTCGGTGAACTGTCAGTGCCGTCATGTGAACCAGTGGATGTGCTTAGTGTGATTAGAAATCGACTCCTGTCTGTCATATAAACGAAGCGCTGTTGTCAATTGGGTAGACTGTTTGATATGTTTGTTAGTTGCAGAGCCAAAATGATTTGTAATTCTTTGAGCAGAAAATGGATTGAGGATAATATTTTATGTTTGGTTAATTATGAGCTGTATCTGGCAATGGTTGCATTTCTCAAAGATCCGATGATTTGATTTCCCTTTTCGTTAGGTTCAGCTAGCTTCTTATTATACTCAACCTGTCTTCTTTTCTACCTCTGCCTAAGTGCCTCTTAATTTATTCCTGTCCTTACTTTTTTTTCCTTCAACTATCTCTCCCATGTTCTGGAGCGATGAGCGATGAGTTACGCTTGAAGTAGAGAACAGTAAATATTTAAAGCAGTAGTTCAGCTCTCCTTATCTGTGCATGCATGCAAGAAAAATCTGTGTCTAATCAAGTGTTTGATGCTTAAAATGAGTGGAACTGTTGCATGGAAAAGTGACGTGCAAAACTGAGCTTAATTTGTTGGGGTTAGCCTGGGTCAGGAAGAAAATCTACATTCTTGCAGTAGTCACCACAGAGAAGATAACAGCTGCTAAAGTGTCCCTTCCAGGCATCCCTCAGTAGAGTGCCTCTCACTGATGACATCATTAAGTGCAATGGTTCTCAACTGGTCTAGCCTCAGGACCCACCACCAATTCTTCCATGAAATATCACATTTTTCAACCAATCAGATTTATTCATTTAATTGTGCAGTTTGGACCTCGGACGGTTCAAAACATGGCAGGACTAAGAAGAAACAAACAAACAAACCTGTTCATGAAGTGCTTTTTTCCAGCCACATAACAACACCTAACAGCACACGTTCACAACCAACTGAAAACATCTCCTTGACCCACTTTTGGGTCCCTACCCGCTTGATTATTAGCATAACACTGCAATAATGACTGTCATATTGTTCTGTTTCAACAAATTTGAGTAAAATCTCTTTTTTTCTCTCTCGCAGATATTTCTAGGATATCATACTACACTGGTGAGTACATTTCTGTCAATTAATCAAACTTTAATGCTGTTATAGAAACCTCTAGAAATGTTTTGAAATCCACCTCAAAATAACAACTAGTGCACATTTTATTCTTTGAGATGGTGAGCTGCTGTATTAGGTGTTATTGTTTTAAAACTTGTAATGTTAATGTTTCCAGCACACCATTATTGAATACAGATGTGTTTTTATTCTTTGAATCTGTTTCCTGGTATGATTTCTTTTTTTTATTTTAAGATATAAATAATTTAATCTACAAAATAAAAAGGTTAATCACTTTCAGTTGTACTTCTCGTGATAATAAAGAGATTCACTCTTCTATTTAATTTTTCACAAGACATGCTGTTCTTTGGTCTTAGTCAGACTTGAAGACAGCTTGTGTTGCTGCTTTATAGGATAGATGGAGGTAGAGCTGAATAATTTCGTGGGTATAGATAAGACCTTTTTTTATAGCCCTTGGCTCCAGTTTCTCACCATGGATGTTGCTAGGTAACTGTTGATCCTATGTTTTTTCAGGGTAACTGTTGATCCTATGTTTTTTCAGGAGTGGGTTTTATATTTGTGGTAAAGAACATGTCTGCAGTGAAAGACATGTTGCTGAAGCTGATAATAAAACGAGATGATGATTTCTAACTATGATGGAATCAGCAGCATGGTGCACATACTAGTGTACGTCCATGATATGAAACTGTTCAGATTCGGAAGTAAATGTCTTTCTGTTTGAGGGTATGCAATAAATGTTTGTTGTTTCAAAGGGCAGTTGCATACAACACATGCTGTCTTCAGTTTGGCAGATTCTTTGCTATGTTTTTGTTTAAAATTGAATACATACCTACAGGCATAGTGTGTGTCAACAAATAATCACAATATGATTGTTGATGATGTGTTCTGGATGCTAGAAGCTTGTTTAGAAAGTTCTCAAGATCATGCTGTCCTTTAGCTCACTGAACAGATTGAATGTCAGAGTGCTTTATTGCCAGTGAGAAGCTGGCATGCTGTAGGAGCAGATAAAATATGTTTGGAGAGGAAGAGAGGTAGACAGCACAGTGAGGACAGAGGGCAGCAGAGACCTGCTGAGGGCAGTACACACAGACAGACAGAGGGGGCGGATAGTGAAAAGAAATAAAAGCAGTGTTGAAAGGGGTCAAAGAGTGGAATGTATGTTTTCAGGGGCTAAACTCTAATCCTGGTATTACTTTATGTCTGTGTGTGCTCTGTGGTTGTGCAGGGTTTGCTTGTTATGAAAGTCCTTGTTTATGAAAGTCTGTGCTCTGATGAGAGTGAATTCCTATTAGCATATTTACAAGTACGGTCCAATCAGCTCGCCTTATTTGCACTGCATCAAGTCTGACAAGGACAGCAGGATGAAAACAAGATGTAGAATAGTTGTATTTACAAAACACACAAATCCCCCCCCCCCCCCCACACACACACATACATGTAAACATTCATTCCCTCCCACCTCTCCTGGTTCGAGTCAGTGCTGAAGCTTTTTTTTTTCAAAGCTTTGTCAAAGATAGAGCAAAAAAGAAATAAATAGATGAAACACTTGGTTAATACATTAACAAACTCACTTTAAGAGTTTTCTACATACCCACTCACTCTCTCTGTGTTATTAACACCCACACACTTTCCCACACACAAACTCACGTGCATTTAGTTTCCCACCTGCTTAGCCACATGCACACGCACTGTGTACGTAAACAGCATCTCCCTGGCTTCCACACATGCTCTCTCTACAAAGAGTGCCCTCATTCAACTGAAGGACTGCGCTACTGGATGTACAGTGTGTGTGTGTGTGTGTGTGTGTGTGTGTGTTTGACTGCGGCAGAGACTGTGAGAAAGATGTTGTGATCTAGCTGCGTTTTCTGCCGCTCTAGAAGAAAAGCAGACTGAACGATACACAGCTGGATAACTTTAAAACAGATTAACTTAATCTGTTTTTGCATCACAGCCTTTTCTTGTTCCTGGCTTCTTCTTTTTTTTTTGGTCTTTTTTGCGCTTCACCTTTAATTCCAGGGCTCTGTCTCTTTATCTCGCTCTCTGTCAACAGACACCTGCCTTGACCTGGTCTGTTGTGGGCTCAGAGCAGTGTGGGAAACATTTGGAGGATGTGTGGCTCAGCTGCTCTTTGGGCTTTCTCTTTTTCCTGCTGTTCTTCTTCCTTCTACTCTTTTTCATTCATTTTTTTTTATTTGAATCATTCCTTTTTTTAATTCATCTCATCTTCCCTCATGTTTCTTGTTTTATCTCTATCCTCCTGTCCTTTTTCCCCCTCCTACTTCGGTCACTTTGATCTACCTCTCCCTAACTATGCTCCATTTCTCGACGTCTCTCTTTGCCCTACATTTTCGTCACTGATGCGAGATCTCCTTTTGTTCTTCCTTTGATCCACTTTGCCATCTCATTTGGACAACATAGTGGATGTACAGAACAAAACTACTACCTTTCTTGGAAAACGGGGCTTTGATGTAATTATTTGGAGTCTTACTTTGCCAGGAAGGGATGTCAGAGTTATTTCGTAACCTGGATGTTTGACAGCCTTAAGATTGATGGCTGCAGGGAAGCTGCCTGCTTTGAATTTCACATCATGGATTGGCTGCTCGGCATTAAAGACCGAAATTCAATATTTTGTGGGCATCTATTGGACTGTAGGATGGCCTAATGCATAGAGATATCATCGACCAAATGCAGAAGCTGGACTTGAATGTCTTTTTGGAGAAGCCACGGGTCTGCAGAGCATCTTTCTGATTCGCCTTTGCTCATAACAGGCTCCATCTCCCTGGAGCAAAAAGTCAAGAATGAGCTTCCTGACGAGGATCATTACGTTCCATATCACATTGCACCTAAGTATAAGTATTTCTGGGCTAAAGGTCATGTCATGTACTTAACGGATTGATTTCTAAGACTTGGACCTTCAGCCAGTGCTGAAGTAATGTGATGCAGTCTTGTGATCAGTAGCTTGGAAAACGTTACCGACTACTGTACTTCAATTTTTATGTCGTTTTTTTTTAATTTTGTTGCTGAAGAAGGATTGACTTCCATATTAACTTCCCACTGTGGATTTGAGAAGCTGAGTCAGACCTTTTATCTCTGTTATTTAAAGGTGAAATCTTTCAGAGCATCTCTGTGAGCTGGACTTGGACCCTGATGATAGATGAGCTCAGTGGCTGCTCGAGGATAAAGTAACAGCGTGGTATATTTTCTACCTCCTGTTGGGACACTTGCTGTGTCATCAGATTTTACAGAACAAAGGATATTTGACATTCCCCTTTTGCTTCCTTTTGGGTTCTTTCCTTTATCAGAGTTACTTACATCCCTGGGACTCTGGCCTGGATTGATTTTTCTCTCATTATGTTTCCTGTGTGCGTCTTATGAGGAGGGTAACATTGGCTAAATGGATATTCTCACTGCTTGAACCAATTACAGCAAGGCATAATTTCAAAAAAAAATTCGGAAAACTTTTGATCCAATAATTTTCTTTTTCTTTGGCTAATTGGATTCATATACCTGGAATTTTCCTAGTTTGTAAGGAGAGCCAAGGTATTCCAGTGCTAGTTTTAGATGCTGTTTTGGTGGCCCTGCAGTTTAGTCTGTGCCCGGTGGCCAGACCTTGTACAGCTCCGTCTACAAAAAACATGGAGAGCAGCGGCTGCATCCCTCTCTGCTGGAGCAAAGGGGCCTGCATCTACGCACAGCATCCCCTACCAAGTATGTAATAAGCAGTATGTCTGTAGAAACACAACACACAAAAAGAATGGAGCCTAGCTTACCAAGAAATACATCGTACAGCTGAGTATTTGGTATCTGATGTCAACACTGAATCTAACTCAATACTGATAATCATAACTGATTGAGATTAGACCCAAATATTGTGCCTCCGATGACCTTCATCCTTATTGGTTCTCATGCTTTTTTACCATTTCTGTACTTGCTGTAAAGCATTTTATTGTGGTAAGTACTTTTCATGCTGATGCAGATGTTTAACATTATTTGGTTTTCTTTTCTATAGCTTTATCCTCTGCATGACAGTGTTAAACTGTATTATTTAATTCAACACACTGGGCTCCGGGAGAAGTCGGGATTGAAGCACTATCACCTAAGTTATTTTCTTTTCTGCCGGTCCATAAAGTTAAATATGATTTTGTATTATTGAACAGGCCAGTGCAAAAGTTTGATTTAGGCTTTGTTTGAAAAGACAACAGGAATGAATTCAGTCTGTTTACCAGCCTTATTGTTGCACTGAGCTGTAATTAGTTATGTGTATAAAATGATGTGGGAGAATGGTGGTAGTAGGTTACTCTGATGTCACTGGAAGAGCTTAAACAATCACACACACACACACACACACACACACACACACACACACACACACACACACACACACACACACACACACACGTGTACACAAACATAGTGCTGGCCATTTCATCAATTTATTTAGTATGCAAAAAACAGTGCTAGGGAAGTGACACTTTGTTTGTATATATACTGTATGCATTGTGTACCAAACAAATATTCAGACTTGTAGCTTTTCTGCTCTCCCCTGGTACAGATAATGTGCATCATTGGCAAGAAGGAAGAGAGAGTTTAGTAGTAGTTGGGGGAAGGGGGGCAGAGGAAATTGTTTGAGGACGAGAGAAAAATGAGAAGGAGGAAGGAAGGGAGATGGTTCAGTAGGACGAGGGGATCAAATGGAGATGTGAAGGCAGGAACTAAAAGGCCTGTGCACATGTTAGCTGAGTGGCGGGAGGAGATTAAGAGGAGAGAAGAAGAGAAGAAAAGAGTTCCAGATGAAGGGAGAGAAATTATGGAAGAAGGAAAATAACAGGAGATTTGGCATGTGAGGAGTGAAAGTGGAAGGAATAGATAAAGGCTTGGGGGGAAAATGGCATTAAGATGGATGCATTTGCAGACTGAACTGAAAAAAAGAGAAAATGATGGTAAAAGAAAAAGGCATAGAGGTAGAGGTTCCCCAAGGATTTTTCTAACCCCAGTAACCCAGATACAAGTGAGACGAGCAGATGAACCATCCCTCTGCTGGTGCGACGGGCCAGAGCTCCCCTCATGCCCACTGTGGTTTCACAGGCTGAGTGTCATTCACTGGACCCCCACTGAGAGAGGGGCTGGTGTGCTGGTAGGCGCATGCTCCCCTCCTGGCTGCCTGCATGGCCTAGTTGATTTGATTCCTCTACTTTACTCTATTCAAGTGTGTGAAGACATGCATCATGTGGAGATTTAGTGCAGATATGCTGCTGAGAGAAACTGGTGCAGTGAAAAATGGTGCCATTTTTCTTGTGCTGTTGAGCTGAGTTTTAAACAGAAATTTATGCTACAGGATTCTATATCTGTGTTGCACAAATTCAGATTTTGCAAGTTATGAAGACTGACAACTCAAGGATAGCATTATTTAATATAATGCTTTATGTGCTGTTTATCAGCAAACATATACAATTACAGGTATATATTTAGGTCATGTTTTTTTTAATATATATTCAAGTATATAAGATTTTCCTGATGAACCAAAAAAACAACAAACAAAACTATTTTTTTTGCTGCACTTTTTCAAAACAACTGACTAGTCCTTCACAAGCTTTAAAGAAAATCATTTTATCCACCTGTACTATCTTACTACACTCTTACTTACGCTGGTAAATTCAGTATTTGGGTGCTATGTAAGATGTCATTTCTTTTGCTTATTTGCTACTGAAACACCGGTACTCACTCTGCATTTCTGTGTATGATATAACTGCATTTTCAGCATAAAGCTGCCTCCACACAGTGTATTTAATAGGATTATTGAAGCTGTAGATATGTTGGTTAAGGTTACATGCGTGTGATTTTGTGTCATTACTATGTTTTGTGTCAGTGTTTGCAGTGGTGGGTTCCAACATTTCAGTGCTTATCAATATGAAATCTGATTATTAACTGAGGGAGAAAGCAGCAGCAGATGGCTGACTGTGACTCTCTGGCTCCTCTGGTGCAACTGCTTCTATTTTAAAAAAACAAGCTGCAGTCAAAATAATGCCCCCAATACATTTTTTAGTGTGCCCCTCTGAGACGAGGCACGGAGGCTGGATGTGAACTAAAGAGAGACACTGGTATAACAAGGGAAAGTAGCTGCTGTGCCATTGTATCACAACATGTGTTCATGGTTTGATTTTGGGGTTTGTACACGTTGATGATATATTTTCTGGGCAGAGCCCAACTGGTGGCAGAAAGTTAGCAAGGGGTAGCTTGTGGTCGATTCACATTTGAAAACCATGGACCATCTGGACACCCTCTCCAATTATTTTAATTATTTGGCAGGGGAAGACAAGTTGTCTTACAGTGACAAGCTAACCATTAGCAATTGTGTGAGGTTTCCCTGCATTTATACTAAAGAAGAACTCAAGGCTTACAAGTCTGTTGATGCAAACAGTTTTTAATTTGTGGTCATGTTCTAGACATTGAATACCTACATTTACCAGACATTCTGCCTATCTAATGCAAGGACACAAAATGCGGTTGTGCAAGATGTTGGCTATCATTAACGACTCAAACAACTACATACTGATGGCAAACTGTATGGCGGGGTTGGTATTAACTCTTTGTTAATTATTTAACAAATTGTTTTATGGATGTGAGAAAAATGTAAGAACTGCTTAACTTTCACTGTCATAGGCTTGTAAATATTTTTTCATGTTGGAACTGTAAGGCTAATACATTATGTTCTGTATGAATTGCATATGTGAACATTATCTAGACCTGTTGGTAACATCTAATTCATGCTCCAATGTAGGCAAACTGTCTCAGGTTAAGGTCACAATGCATCAACCACAAACATTTGTGTTTCGCTTCAAAGGGGCCTCCTTGATGGATGGTATTCCACAGAAATGGAGGTCATGTTTTTCCACGTTAATTATTAGTACGAGAGAAAAAAATGACATAATAAAAGGGTTCCTATTTATATGTACTGCTAGCCTTCAAATAAATTGTTCAAAACCAAATGCCTTGTGTAGATGTAAGATGTTGTCCAGCAGCAATAGAGTCATGTATTTGCTGCCGGTTCAGAAAACTTGAAGGCTGTAAGTAGGCCTAATTCAGATAATTAAAAAAAACATAATTTCTATCAAAAGTTTTACCAATGAAAGAGGTGGAGGAGTTTCCACTTACAGCTCAGGTCATATTTCTGTAATGAAATGATATAGTGTGATTACTAATGGACGTTTAGCAGTAGTACACTCTTTAGGCATTGAAACAAGCCATCTGAGTAGTATCAAAGAGTTTTATCATTTTAATTGGATGATGATTGTAATACCATAAGAGGGACAATTATAATCTGATCTTCACTAATCTGTTGTAAAGCCTTGAGGAATTGTACACACTGAGCTCTGTTCCATCACACCTATTGTGCGTGCACACTTTTTATACACAGAAATCACAATAATCCCGATAATACTGCACACTGTCCGAAGCTGCAGATTTGTGAAAAAGCTGAAGTACGAGACAATACAGTGTTGTAGTGGAGGAGTGAGTTGGGCTGTAGAGATGCCCTAAACTAGTATTCTTTTTTAGATGTAATAAAACCTGTTTGTTGGCTTCAGACTGAGATAAGTGTCATCTCATTCAATTTAATTATTTTTTAATAGAAATGCTGAAGCAACAAATACCCTCTATTAGTGAATCATATTGCACTGGCAAACTAAAATTGGGGTATAAGATGTGGTGTTAAACATTTGTGTATTTAATGAAGATAGATACTTGTACCATTAAATGTTTTGTTTAGGGAGGTACATATTTCTGTCTAGCGCTTAAAGATAAGTTAAAGATCTTTTGAGGCTCTTCATGATAAAGCAAACTTATCCAGTGGTTCTACTGAAGTCTTTAATCCCAACCATACCTCAGGTCTGATTTACCAAACACCTAACAGTTTAAGTATCTACAGAGCATGTATCTCTTTTGGAGATTGAAGAGAATGACTGTACAGACGATTGAATATCAGACGTTTAAGAAAAAGGTGAAAAGTTTAATGAAACCAACAAAAGTGTGATAATATGAAGAGAAGGAGGCATGGGAAGCTTTTATGTCATAACATCATCTACAATACTTGCTGGAGGGAAATCTATAGTGCAATGTCGTTTCATGACCAATGACCGGTACGTAATAATGTGTAGAGGCGTGTGTGTGCACACTCTCACTCCATTTTACAAACACACACTCTCACACATACACACAATTTTGATGCAGCAATTTCTTGAGGGAGAGTGTTGAGTCAAGCTTTCAGATACATCATGTTGTTCCTTACACTTCTGCTGCATTCATAGTGCAATACACACATACACACACACACACACATACATGGGCATGTCTTTTTCTCACTGTCATTGATGAGTTAACTATGTGTAAAGCATAAAAGGCTGGGCCAACTTGTCCTGCATCAGTTGGCATATTTCTGTCTCTCTCTGACTCTTCCTCTCTTCTTCATCAGTATGACGTTATCTGACTAAGACCTTAACACAACACAAGAAAAGGTTCAATGTAGAGTTGGGATATGAACAGTATTTTATTTTTTGCTTGTAATAGTCTATGAAGAATTGACAGTTGCAGTGCCTAAAAAGGCTTGGCTTATTAGTTGGATTCATTATCTCCATATTAAGTGGATTAAACAAGTCATTCAATAGGAATAATGAGATCATTGAACGCTGAACAATCTGTGAGATGATGGAGCAGATCACAGTGTTTGACACTTCAAGTTCACACAAGTATTTAGTTGCACATCAGAACGCTAATTCTGGAAATGAGCCATGAAATTATTCAGTGAATCATTTAACTTGCATCCTTATTGTCACGGCCAGAATTCACAGTCAGCTGAAACAACTCACTGCAGCGATGATGATGACTCAACAAAGACTGCAGGGTCAGCCAGGAAGTGACAGGGGGACACAGGAAGCAGCAGAGTGTGTGTCTAGCACAGGGATGAGATGTGTGAAGATGAGCAGGAATGTGGGGTAGAGAAACAACATGAAAGTCAGTAAACTGTTGAGGTAGTTTAAGTCAAAGATGTGTGGAACAGCATGGTTTGTGCTTGTTTGTGCTATGCTCTGGCAGGTTTCAGAAGAGTTCTCTGTGAAGCAGTTTAGTGGAACTATTCCTACTGTAGCCCAATACTGTAAAACTGAGTATGTGAAGCAAGTTCTGCCTTTTTAAAGTTGTAATGTAACTGTGGGTTCTTCTTTAAATCTTTTTCTAAATGCACATCTAGTAATTCTTTAAAGGATTATCTGAGAGCTCTTCTTTGAGAGTTTATCAGTAAGAATGTATTTGTTACGTAGGCTACATTTCAACTACAGCAACTCATTTAACATGAGTATGTCCATTTTACTGATGTGCCTGCAGCAGACCTTGGAATCAATGTCGGCCATGTTTTGGAAGGACATTCTTTATGGTGCATCTCTGATGCAGCACCAGGAGATGAATTTGGCTGAGCTCACTACATGAAGATGATACAACAGTTTTCTTTTCTCATACAATATTCTATTGACTTTTAAAGATATTTATCTGAAACATTTTATGGTACAGAGACCGCTTTTGTTTACCTGCTGAATATTAATCCATATTTCTATAGACATATATGTAAAGCACACTTCTCTTATTGTGCAAGAATACTATGGATGTTATTGACCAATACATCGTTTTTACAACACTGTGGTTCTGTTTAAGAAAAAAAATCCCCTTTGATGATCTGGATGGATTATTATTGGTTTGTATTTATAGATATTTATTTATGTATTGAGCTTCCCTTAACAGAAACTATCTGTTTGTGCTTTTGAAGACAATTTAGAGACCATCAGACCAGCCAGGAACTTTGATCATTGGGGCTTAGCTCTAAGTAAAACAGTGTGAAACAGAGCAGGTCCTAAAGAGGTGGTAGAGCCGCTAGTGGAGCTGGTACGTTGTCGTCGATGAACGGGGAAAGGGTAGAGAAGAACCTTTTCTAGTTTCACATTTTGTAGTGTATCTCTGACCCAGTGTTTAAAGGACGGGGTTGGGGCAGGATGCATCCTTAGGTTAAAAGAGTGACATTAGCAATGCAATCAGATTGAGCCCAAAGAATTGTATTTTTCTCAGGTTTAATACCAACAACGGCTGTTAGAGGATTTAGAGCAATTGGTCTCTTCAGTATTCAAGAAACTGCAATTAAATGGAGGACCACTAACCTGAGAGCTTTGGACAATGGCAGAGAGTAATGGCTAATGTTACAGGCGAATAAGTACATCCGTTACAAGAATCATCAATTGATGGATACATTTTTGTAATTCTACACACCCTTATCGACTGTATTAAACTACATGATTTTCATTCCCATGCACTGTGTAATGCCTCTTTCACAAAGTCTTATCAAACGTCCAGCTGATATCAACAGTAAATCCACATTTTCACATCTGTTCTCGCCTTTTTCCGCTTTCTCTTTTCAGAATATGACAGCAAGTTAGCCCCAGCCGCAGCTTCCGAGTCAGGCATGGCGTCGTCTTCCTACTTGGAGCCGAACCACAATCACTCGGCAACGGGTGGTTGTGGGGTGAAATCCCGGTCTGGGATGCCTGGTGGTACTGGTGTTGGTACCAGCGGCTCTGCAGGAGGTCTCGAGCGGCCACCAGGCTCCATGGACAGGGTCCTGAAGATCTTCCATTATTTTGAGACAAACAGCGAACCATGCACCTGGGCTAGTAATATCAGGCACGGAGATGCTACAGATGTCAGGGTAAGACACACAAGCGTTTCTCAACTTCTGGCCTTTCATGCCCCAATTTCTCTGATCCTTACTGTTTTCCCTTGTTGGATCTATAGGGTGTTATCCAGAAGATAGCAGAGATCCACAAATTGCGCTGTGTGTCCTCTCTGGGCCTCCGGCTGACCCACCTGCACTCTGATGCACTTCATTGGTTACACCCTGATTTGGGCGTTTGTCACATCAGGGAGAAATATGAGAAACAGCACCCCCAGGAGGAGTGGAGGTAGAGTTACCACACTATTCAATGTTTTGACTCTGACTCATTAAGCACATGTCTTACATTTTTTTTAACCATTTGGGATAATGGGGCACGAGGGACTTGTTTTTGATGACACCTCTGTCTTAAGGTAGATGCTGGATGACGCCTTCTCTCTTAATATTGAGCTCATATCAAGCAGCAGGTCAATTACGGTACATTAAATCACTTTATTCTCCTCAGAGGAAGACAAGAAGCTGATATTTTACAACAAATATTTAACCTTCATGAAAGTCGTATTCAAGTGTAAATAAGCTACACTTACTAAAGCTGCAAACCTGACAACATAGAGCTTTTTTATTGAGCTAACTTTATAAGCTACAACTTGTAGAGTTTGTAACATATGGTCCCAATGAAACAGTGTTATGCTGTTGTTAAACCACTGACCTGAAACACAGTTATGGTAACTACTGCATTCGAGGAGTAGAACATTTTACCACCAAGTATGAATTATGGAGTTGCTCTCTTTTCTTGAGATTTAACGGTCCTCATTTAATCTTTTTCCTCATTCATCCATGTCTCCCAGTTGTAAATACAGAGGAGTTTATAGCCCTAATAAATAAAAGGTTGACAGTTTGGCGTTAATTTGATTTGCACTGGCCAAGGTGACTTCATCACACGAGTAGACAACTTGCATGTTCTTGCTAACATTATTTACTGCTATTATTACACTATAACTCATAGAGCCTAATTCTTCCAGATTATCTGATCCAGTTTCCCACTCTGCTATGAGGGATGAACAGCGCTGTCTGATGAAAACATTTATCTCATGTATCCGTCATATATGAAAGAAGCTTTGTCCATGTTCACCATCATTTTAAACTGGGCTGGCTCTAAGCCATCTGCAGTCCATATTGTTAACAGCTCTTCTTACAATTCAGCCCACTGTCCTGCTGTTGATGTGTTACACCCAAAGTCATTAAAATTGAAATGAATTCAAAGTGAACCAGTTGTTCACACCGCTAACATGCAGCCGAGCAGCTCCGCCAGTTGTTGCCGCTCTGCCTCGCAGGGCGGCAGAGCTGCAAGCCCACAGGAGCTTCTGCTTCTGCCAAGCTATTGTTAGAATGGCAGAAGCAGCCCAGGGGATGGACTGACTATCTCACTCCTCTCTCACGCTCCCTTGCGTGTTTTCTCTCACTCTGTCTCGTGCGCTTTCAATTTCTTTTTCACTTTGATCTTTCTCTCCATCCTCCCTTCTCTTCATCTCTGACATCTGTGTATTCTTTGTGGCCCAGCTCTCTCTTTTCTCTCAAACACGCATCCTTTTCTCTCTTCTCACACTCTCTCTCTTTGCATCATTCATTATAAAACGAGGATGTTTTATTCATTGTCTTTTGAGTTTCCTCTGTTGCCTAACTACATGCCTGTAGCATCACAGCAGTGCAGAGCTCACTGCTCTGCTGACCCATTTCTCTCAACTACAGTCACCGCAATATGTCAGTCATAAAGTAATATGTCACTATAAACAATGATGGCCCGACTGGGTACTGCTGTGGAACAGTTAACTGGAATTTTCTAACAGCAGGAATCTCATAATGCTTTATGGTATCACAAGGTTATCACTTTCAGTAAGTTAACTGTCAGCAAAATACAAAAGCTGGTCTGACTGTGCCGCCAGCCAGTCATATAATGAGGAGGAAAAGGGCATCTTTCAGCCTCAAGACTTGGTTTCCACTCGGGGTGTTGGCAAACAGCCACCCTGCTGAGGTGACTTTGAGCAAGACATAATGTCTACCGCTGCATAAGTGCTATTATGAAGCCAACATGCTGTTAATCCCTCCTCTAAAACAGGAGAAATTAAGAAAATAATGCAAAGATAAACGCTAAGAGAGTTTTCTCACTTCTATTCACTCATTATCATGCCGTGAATGTTCTATCAAATTGTTGAACTGTACATTTTTCAGCCTTTTGAAACAATGTTGTTAAGTGAAAGTCAAAAGTGGTAACATAATAAATGCAGCTCAATGTTTTTTCTATTTCTGAAAAGTAATGCAGTTCTTCTCCAACTCTTCAAAATACCTCAAACTGGAACAAATGTGTGGCTTTACAATATATTGAGCTCTGATTATTTGTGAGCTGTGTGTCTGAGTTAGCATGCTCTTTCACGCTCTATGCATCAGACAGACATGCTACAGTAGAGGTATGGAATTCTCTGTGTGGGTGTGGGGTGCAGACTGTGCTGTTATTCATACCAAACTGTATGATGTCGTTCTCAGGTATGAGTTGCGGATGCGGTACCTTCCTAAAGGTTATCTCAGCCATTTCTCTGAAGACAAACCCTCTCTCAACTACCTCTATCACCAGGTGAGAAACTCAAAATGGCCACATAAAAAGAGCAGGTATAACTTTTACCTAATAGTGAGATAATGCTGAATAAAAGTGTTTTATTTGTGTCACATTATATCTCATCTTTTCTGGAACTTGTTCTGAAGTGCATTATAAGCTTTGGTACCTCCATTCTGTCACTTAACTCTAAAAACTGACTCATACTCACATACAGTGGTTCTTCATCGGATTACATAATAAAATACATATATAACACGCTTTAAGGTTAAGCTACTGTAATGCAGTGTTGGAATCAAAAAAAAAATGTTGTTCCTCTGTGTTTCTCCAGGTAAAAAGTGACTACATGCACCATATAGCTGATCAGGTGGATCAAGAAGTCGCTTTGAAACTGGGCTGTTTGGAAATCAGGTGAGTAAGACACACACACACACACACACACACACACACATACACACACACACACACACACACACACACACGACAGATTATTCTTATTCCACATCCATGACTAGAATGGACCAAACTGTTTGGTTTGTTCAAACTGGTTCTTGACTGTTTCTTCTCTCCTCTGAATAATACAGGAGGTTTTTCAGGGAGATGCCAGGAAACGCTCTTGACAAGAAATCTAATTATGAACTACTAGAGTAAGAGTGGTTTTATGTGTCCAAATTATTCTGCCTTTCATTTACCTTCAACTTTTTTTTTTTTAACCAAATAGTTTATTTTTTTGGTTATAGAAAAATGAATGACTATGTTCTTGATATTATAGGAAAGATGTTGGTCTGAGGAGGTTCTTCCCTAAAAGCCTGCTGGACTCCCTGAAGGTGAGACAAAAACACTGGCAAGGCAGGAACTTCAACTTTTATCTACCTGACTAACTATTAGGGCCTTCCATTTAATTGCCTTCTATATATCACAGAAGTGGGGCATCCTTGTTTTTGGGAATCTTTGTCCTGCTGTGCCAGCTAGACAGCTGGATGGCCATTTGACTGAGTGTCCAGCTGACTGGCAGGCAGACAAATTGATGACAGAAAAGATTTCTGGCTGAAATTCTTCTAATCTCATTGTCTGGTCTTAAATGAAACCCCCTGTTGTCACTCACAGCGTGCATTATCAGTTGTCTTCATGGGTTACTGGCCCTGAACCAACCAGAGTTGTTAATGTTTTTTTCTAAGGCGAAGACTCTCCGTAAGCAGATCCAGCAGACCTTCAAGCCGTTCGCTAACCTCAACGATGAGCAGAGCATCCACAAGTTCTTTGAGATACTCTCTCCCATCTACCGCTTTGACAAAGAGTGCTTCAAATGTGCTTTGGGGGTAGGTTAATGAGGAGAAAATATGTTGCATGTAATGATCTCTGGTGAAGTCTAATCAGACATTTTCCATGTTAGAACATACAAAATCCGGGATTGTGAGGTTGAGGCTACTTAGCATGTTTCACTGCCTATAGCTTGTTATCATCTGTATTTGTATTATATTGTCTGTCAACTAAAGTATGCAGAACACCATCTGTCCCAGAGGGATGTGAATGTCAAGAAGTGAAAACGGATGAAAATAGTTTTATGACAGATATAGTTAATAATATTTGGTTAATTAAGCAGACGATGTAATGAAATGTGACATCTTATTTCCTGCCTTCTCTTCCTTTCTCCCTTCAGTGTAGTTGGGTAATATCAGTAGAGTTAGCTATCGGACCAGAGGAAGGAATCAGCTACCTCACAGATAAGGGCTCAACGGTGAGTATGCACACTGACCACTCAGACACAAGGTTGAATTTTGATATCAGGCAAAGCGTAGCCCTTTCAAATTTCTCTTACTTTCACTTATCGTATGACTCTCTGATTATATTCATAAGAATGATTTATTGAAAACTGTAGGCTTTTATTTTGAAGGCCATAACGTCAACTCACTCTACCGCCATCTACTGGTTTGCACCTAGACTGATTTTTCTCTTGACTCCTTAGTTGCCTAAGGTGAAATGAGTGCACGAATACCTGTTGACATGTAGTCTTTGTTATAAAGCATCTTCTTGACAAAGCCATATGTGCCAGCTGATTTGATTAGGGAATAAAAACAGCTGCTGTGCTTAAAATTGAGTAATTAAATTTCAACTTAATGAGACAGGCTGCCTCTCAAAGTTTCAATAATTAGTTCAAGAGGTTGATCTTTGAATATAAATGAATCAGACCTCGTCCTGTTTGGCCTTCAAAAACTAGTTATTTTATGCTCAGTGTTTACAAAGTGTGGCTACTGTTGTTGTTTTTGTTTTCTATAAAAAATAGAAACATAAATAGACAAGTCCTTGCTTCAATGGTTAATGGTTCTTTAAAAAGACAATAATAAATAAAGGCACCGGCATGGTGCATGAAATTACATGTGAATTTGAATTTCTCTCTGTGTCTGTCTCTGCAGCCTACACACTTAGCTAACTTTAACCAGGTTCAGTCCATTCAATACTCTGCACTGGAGGAGAAAGACAGGAAAGGCATGCTGCAGCTCAACGTAGCAGGAGCTCCAGAGGTGACCACACACACACACACACACACACACACACACACACACACACACACACACACACACACACACACACACACACAAACTGTTACGTTTTCCTTTTCTTTTGAAGGGCTATATGTTGAGTCATTTTATATAGCCTATTGTTTGGTTTTCACTTTTGGTATATTCCAACTGTATTGTTTTAATGTAAACCACTGATTGACATGAAGTTAATGTATTTAAAGAGGCAGGGTCCATCACTATATTTCTCCCATATTAAAGCAATCGTATTTGTAAGCCAAAACCAGATGTTTACTTGATTTTTTTGTCACCTTTTAAATATATCAGGCATTTCAAATTGTACATGTAGGAAAAACAGGAAGTGATATTAGGAAAGAGGGAGGCAACACTGAAGGGTGAAGGCGGGTGTAGCCATCTGCACGAGTGTCAGCGTGAGTGTGTCTGTCGAGAGTGAGTGTGTATGTTCACAGCAGGCCTTACTAGTGGAAACGCATGTGTGCTGGAGTATCTGTCTGTGTGTGTGTGTCTGTATGTGCTCTGGTAGAAGATGGTATCCCTAATAAAGCTGTCATTGTGTCACTGTGAAGCAACTCTCTGTCCTACTCTTACAGTCATCCTTGTGTGTATGTGTGTGCGTGTGTGTGCGTGTGTGTGTGTGTGTGTGTGTGTGTGTGTGTGCGTGTATGCATGTTTCTGTGTGTCTAGCCCCTCACAGTCACCACGGCATTGCTGACAACTGCAGAAAACATGGCTGACTTGATTGACGGTTACTGTCGGCTCGTCTCCTCAGCTACTCACTCCTTCATTGTCAGAGTCCACAAAGGTAAGCCACATGTTTTTTTTCATGTGCATTAATATTCCATTAAGTCTCCAAATGTTTGGACTTATTCACAGCATTATTATGGTGTGGTTGTGTATCTTCAAATCTTTGATGTGTTGTTTAGGTTGCAACAGTTACACGATGCAGAGAAGAAAACTATAAATAGTGGACTGAGTTGAAATTACTGTCAGCCATCCTTCACACAGAAGTCAAGTCTGATTGTGGCTGTTGAAGCTTTAAGCCTGTCACTTTGAATAACCAGCCTGTCAGTGTTAAGCTAGTCTTTTCTAAAAATAACAATGGCTGCAAAGAAATGTTTTACAGTGATGTGGCGCCAGTGGGTGTCTGATTCATGTGTTCATTTTGTCTGTGCAGAGGGTGACAGAGCTCTGCCTTCCATCCCCAAGTAAGTCAACAGACTTTCTTTTTGTTTCACTTCTTAAGTGAGCGAGAACAATTAAAGCTGTTACTTTACTGTGAGAGAATTCAGTTGTAGTCGACTTTGTGGTGATGCTTTGATTTTTTTGAATTGAAATGTGAATTTTTGCAGACAGAAATAGTTTTAATTTTAGTAACCAAGCTTTAATCTGGGTCTTGATGATAAAAGTTGAATGTCCTGGATGTGCCCATATTTTTCACATCATTCTGTTCTACGTGAAGACTTTCATTTGTGCTTTTATATTTTACTGTTGGTGGCACAATACCTCTAGGCACAATACCTCTAGTTGCACTACTATCTTTACTTAATCTTATTGTGAACCAAGTATGTAAGTAAGAATTTCTCTTCTCCTGTCCAGAGTTTCAAATCATGAGAGGCGGATGGAAAAACGAATGGATGGAGTACGAACCAGAGCTGTCTGTGTCTCGGGTATAAATCTCTGCCTCTCTTTCTCTTGCCTGTTTCTCTGCTTCCCCTCTTTTAATCTTCCTCTCAGTCTGCTGCTCTAAATGTCATGAATGACTGTGACCGCTACCAGTTAGATAAAGGGTGTAAAGATGTGTGTGTGTTTGTGTGTGTGTGTGTGTGTGTGTGTGTGTGTGTGTGTGTGTGTGTACACCCTGTTTCCCCTATAAAGCCTCATCTGTGTGTGCAGTGAAGAGTCCTTGTCTCGCCAGATGTCCCCATGGAGAGCTTTAGTCACTCTGCCCTGACTGTCTACTGACCTCTGACTAACTCATGTAGAATTAAATTAAAAGGACACCAAATGAAGCGACCATTAAAAAATATCTGTGACCTCATTTGTTTTTACAGTAATACTAACTCTATATTCTCCTTCTCTGTGTGTGTGTGTGTGTGTGTGTGTGTGTGTGTGTGTGTGTGTGTGTGTGTGTGTGTGTGTTCATGCTGCATGTGGCTCCTGCAGGTCACACTAGTGGCGATGGTAAACAACATTTTTTCTGTTAACCGTCCTAAATTAGTAACTCAGTGGTATTCCTGCTCTGGGTTTCTACATTTAGTGATACTGTACGCGTGTGAACTATCTCTCTTCTTATGAGCCTGTTTCCTCTCCAGCCTGATCCATGACTCAATCTGTTTTTCTTCAACTTTTTTTGTGGAAAGAACAAAACCTTTTCCATCCCTCCCCTTCCTCTTCCCCATTTCTCTCTCTGTTGTACTCTTCTGCCCTTCATTCCTTATGTGAAGCTGTTTTATTGTACATGAACTTTTAAATTGGTAAGCATGTGTTTGGAATTGGGTATGGTGACGGGCTTTTGGAAAGGTACTTCTATTTTACGATGTTTTTGTTGTTTATTTATTTTTATTGTGTGTAAAGGTGTGTTCTGAAATATTTTAAAGTAGCATACTCTGATTTTAAAAGTTTGGTTGTCATATTGTTAGTGGGGGATCTAAGTATTCACAGGGTGTTTTTAATGTCTGGGCTTTCGGTGAATGTTGTCTCAAAGCTTTCCTTTTCGTAAACTGAATGTTTCCCTAAAAGCTCAGGTGGTTTTATAAAAGTTTTAAGAAGTGAGAGTGTTGTCAACACTTCTGTTTCTTCTTTTGTTACCAGCCTGACTGAGACTGAATGTTCTTTTTCCCTCCCCTCTTTGCTTTTCTCTGAAGAAACAGACGACTACGCAGAGATCATAGATGAGGAGGACACCTATACCATGCCATCAAGTAAGTAGACACACACAGGTGCTTATACATGACAGGCAGCTGACTTGACACAAAGTCTTGTATAGCACATTGTGTGATCGCTTGATCATGTGGGCTCAGACAAGGTTTAGTAAGGTGATGAGGATGAAAGATTTTTAGTGTGTGTGTGTGTGTGTGTGTGTGTGTGTGTGTGTGTGTGTGTGTGTGTGTGTGTGTGTGTGTGTGTGTGTGTGTGTGTGTGTGTGTGTGTGTGTGTGTGTGTGTGTGTGTGTGTGTGTGTGTGTGTGTGTGTGTGTGTGTGTGTGTGTGTGTGTGTGTGTGTGTGTGTGTGTGTGTGTGTGTGTGTGTGTGTGTGTGTGTGTGTGTGTGTGTGTGTGTGTGTGTGTGTGTGTGTGTGTGTGTGTGTGTGTGTGTGTGTCTTTATTTGTGTGACTGGAGTTGAGCTAGGTTCAGACAAGAAGACTTCTCTTCTGTTTCATGGTATTATTATAATTTTCAACTTTTATGTTATTATAAGAAATATATCAGAGTTTTCATTTGTTGTTGTCCTATTTCAAGAATATGTCTCTGTGAGCAGTCCCCAAATCAGATAATTAAAAATTGTCGTAAGAAAAAAAATAATTTTTCACTCAATTCACCAATGTAAAGGTTAACACCAGAACTTTTCAACAATGTCAGACATAGCATGCAGTGTTGAGTTTGAAAATGTAAACTCTAATCACAACAGTGTTAATTATTACTTAACAGTTATCACTGTACAACAGAGGTTCTTATGATATTCCAGGCCTGATTACAAATCTGTTCAGATAACAACAATCTCCTCCTGGATTGATTGTTAAAAAAATGGCTGGCAATACAAAATAATGATTACTAATAATCATGAAGGTTTTTTTGTCCCCTGAATGACCTTTGTTTCCAGGGTTACACACACAAGTCTTATTCGAAGGGGAAACTGTTTAAACCACATCATGCTGTCTGTTTATATATAGACCTGCGATCTATGTTTGTTTCAGTTCTCACGAGATTGAATAGGAATTGAAGCTTCCTCAGGTTGCTTTGATATATCATTTAGCCCCAATGTTTTCATTACATTAACTTTATGTATTGCTAATCGTTATTAAAAGTACAAGTATTCATCTTCATAACAAAAGTTGTGATGCTATACAGGCAGCATTTAAAGGCAGTTAAGATGGGTACCTTAGCATACTATATGATAGGACTGGAGCATGGACACTAAGTTAAAGACAGTTTAACTGACATAATGACCCATTTAAATCACCTCAAAATGTTGCCTAGCTATGGTAAGCAAATGTTGTTTCATGCAAAAAAATTTCAACACGGCTTTGCTTTCTTAACATTCATGAATAGTACAGCAAAGCTTGAAGGTGTGAACACACACACACACACACACACACACACACACACACACACACACACACACACACACACACACACACACACACACACACACAGTGAGAGCAAGTATGCTAAACTGTTACAGGGATAGGACAACATCCACCATACAGTAGATCTCCAGAAAGAGAAACCATTACTCTATCTGTGCCGTTCACTAGTCATGTTGCGTAACATGGTAATTACAGATTTTAAAGCCTTTACCTATTTATGTAATCTAAGAATGCATGTATGTTGTTCTGCTGGCCAAGGTCTGTTAAGATTTGACGTCTGGACTGAGCAGCTTCAACGTTTGTAGTCCTGTTCTGATGTCAAAGCATAAACAAAGATTTATTTGCCGTTTCGATTGCATCATTTTTGGAAATCTTGTTTAGCTCGTATTCAACAAAAACTAACTTTCTTCAGACAGTACTCTCAACCTACCCGCATCAGTGTCCAGTCTATTGTAGGAAAATAAAATAAAAAGACTGCAGCAAAAGTTGATCTCTGTACTTACAGCTAGTTATTTCTGTCTCCTATCACTAACCTGTTTTCCTAGAATACTATGGACTAGATCAAGGTAATGATTGGAACGTACCATGAGACTGGTTGTATTGTGATGGCACTATGATTTGGTTGTCTTGACCCTTATTTTATGTTTGCCTGCAACTTAAAACTAAATTCTGAGTTCATTTCTGTTTCTGTACCCTGGTGATTTGATCCCTACCTCCTGTTGATGTTTGATGTGCTGCCACGTTTGGGCTGAATTGATGGTAGTTTCAAAAATGAGGCCCATAAATTAGATTAAGATATTTGTGTGTGTTTTTGAATGTTACAGGTAGGAAACGGTTTTTGTAGTGATATAAACAATGAGACCTGCAGTATAATGGAAACTGTTGAAACCCATTAACTGCTGAGGGCAACAGCTGAATCACTTTTTTTTCTACTGTTTAACCATCATGCTCCTGTTTACAACTTTGTCCTGCGGAAAGAAGCACAGCAATACTGAAGGGGTTTAAATTGATACACATGCAGGACATGTATATACTGTCTTATTTTAAACCCAAACCATCAACAAACAGGGCAGTCCTTCTCTATTGTTTAACCATAATGATTGACTTCAGATTACATAGACAGCATTTAAAGGCACAGCATGAAGGCAATAATTATGGCCTGCCCAGTATAGTTGTCTCTAAAGTTAGTATATGTGTTCTAAACATGTGTGAAGGACATTTCGCCAAGTTGGAGAGCTGCAGTTTTCTGCTATCCTATAGTGCCATGTTTGCTATAGTCACATGCTGATTACATGGACAAAGTCAGGTCAACAGTTTCATGCCTGTCAGACAAAGCAAACCATCAGCTTCTCAACAGCCAAGAATTCAAAGAGCTTTTGAATTCCTGTTTTCTGAACATTTAACTGAACACAAATGTGCATTTGTACATCACTCAAGGCTACTTCACAAATGCATTAAATGAATGGATTGATGATTATATCTCACTGTAAAATCTACCTGACTTTATCCATATAACATTTGATTCAGTGTTGTAATTCATGATCATAGATATACACTGTCATGGCTGTTATGTGTGCGTGTCACATGGCATGTCTAGCTGTGGTTTGCTGATGCTGTTGCTGCATGCTGTTGACATTGAGCTATGCTGATTGCCATAAAGCTTCTTGTCAGAGTCTGAGGTTGCATTAACTCTCAGGATAATTTAATCTGAATGCTTTGTCCAGTTTCAAGTTACTCCCTGCAAAAAAATGTTTTAGTCGTGAAGTTAATGAGCTCGCTCTACGCCCTTTGGTTGGCTTTGAAATGTTTCCAGAGCTCCTTAAAATAGAAACTTTGACACATTTGAATACATTTGCTGAGATAATTAAACCTAAAAGCACTCTGACAAGTTTGTTTAATTCAAGGCATGTTAAAGGAAGTGTTTGTGTATGATCGTAATGCCTCAAAGTCTATTTTTCTTTCCTCTGTGTGTCCAATTATGTGTGTGTTCATGTCTATGTGTATTGTGTGTATAGCGCGGGACTATGAGATTCAGCGAGACTGTATTGAGTTGGGACGCTGCATAGGCGAGGGTCAGTTTGGAGACGTCCATCAAGGAGTCTACATCAGTCCGGTTCGTGGTCTTTTTCTCACTGAGCTTTTGAAACATGTTAAGATGTGACAAGTTTTACCTCTGAATCTGAATGTGAAAAATGTATTCTACTTTACGTTATCCTCTTCCTTTAAGGGGTTCATAGATGGCTGAAATGTGATGCTTTTAACCATTTTATTCAAACAAGGACATTTTGTAGAACCATCCTTTTACTTTTAAAGATTTGATTTGTTAGTTGTTTAAATCTATGAATGTACATGTGCATGTAATCAATGCAGGCAATCTGCAATTTTCTCTTTGCCCTTTCTCAAGCGCTTGTTGCAAAATCATTTTAAAGCTACACTAAACAAAAGAACTTGCATCGTAATATCAGAAGCATAGAAGTCCTTCAGACAGTGAATATGTTCTCTGTGGATGCTTCTGTTGTACTGCGTCTTACTTTTTTGGATGTGTTTCATGCAGGAGAACCCGGCACTGTCTGTGGCAGTGAAGACCTGTAAGAACTCCACGTCAGACAGCGTCAGGGAAAAGTTTCTCCAAGAAGCTTGTAAGTTCCTGATGTGTGTGTCTCAGATGTGACCTGCACCTTTTCAAGACGTTCATTTTTTGCTGACCTTCTTGTTTTCTCCATAGTAACCATGCGCCAGTTTGACCACCCTCACATTGTGAAGCTGATGGGAGTCATCACTGAGAACCCGGTCTGGATCATCATGGAGCTCTGCACACTTGGAGAGGTAGGACTCTAATGAGGTTTTGTATAATGCTTAAAATAAACAGTACGTTAACCTTGATGTTGTTAGCATGTAAAAATCAGCATGGACACTTGGCATTTATCATCTTTTTTTCACGGTCGATATTGTCACTCTCTCACATTCCTTTGTCTGTGATTTTTTTCTTCCCCACAGTTACGGTCATTTCTCCAGGTGAGGAAGTACAGTCTGGACTTGGCCTCTCTCATCTTGTACTCATATCAGCTCAGCACAGCTCTTGCATATCTGGAGAGCAAGCGCTTTGTACACAGGTATGCAATATAATGTCACTAAAAATAAACAGATACCGATATGCGAGAATTTGAACATGATAATAGAATACATAAGAGCTGCCAATTTATTAATCTTTTGAAGTGTGTCGAGTCAATTTATTCATTTATAGTCATTCAGTCAGTAGTCATTTTAGTGTTTTGTCTTCTTCAGGGACATCGCAGCGAGGAACGTGTTGGTGTCGACAGCGGACTGTGTGAAGCTCGGGGACTTTGGGTTGTCACGCTACATGGAAGACAGTTCTTATTACAAAGGTAATAAAGTACCTCTATCTGCAAGGTGTTCCCATAAATGCAAACTTCACCATCTCCTGATTACTCCCTTCTGTTCGTCACAACGTGGAAAGTACTATTATTAATTATTGGACTGACATTGGACTTTATTCCTGTTTTTCAGCATCTAAGGGTAAACTTCCTATTAAATGGATGGCTCCTGAGTCCATAAACTTCAGGCGTTTCACCACAGCCAGTGACGTCTGGATGTTTGGTAAGTTAACATTGAAACCGTCTTTTGCCTGACTTTCATTCTGTATCACTCTTGTTCTGATGTTTTGTGCTGTAGAACTGGATTCCGTTTTAAGTCTGCTTCTGGTTAAGCCTTGACTTTTCCTCTGCAGTGTTTAAGAGCCAGTAGGTGGCTGTGGCATCGTGATTGAGTGTTTATGTCTTTCTGTCTTTTCAAAGGCGTCTGTATGTGGGAGATCTTAATGTTTGGAGTCAAGCCTTTCCAGGGTGTGAAGAACAACGATGTCATCGGCAGGATAGAAAACGGCGAGCGACTGGCCATGCCCCCTCAGTGCCCTCCTACTCTCTACAGCTTGATGACAAAGTGTTGGTCGTATGACCCCAGCAAGAGGCCACGCTTCACCGAACTCAAAACACAGCTAAGGTACTTAATGGAGTGTGGTCTGAAAGCATCTGTGTGTGTGCGTGCGTGCGTGCGTGCGTGCGTGCGTGCGTGCGTGCGTGCGTGCGTGCCTGCGTGCATGTGTGTGTCTTTGTGTTTCTCTGTAGGTGTGAGCCATTTGGGGCTCAGTGTCATGAGGAGATTTTAAAGGTGTAATATGTGATTTTTGATCTGGTAGATGTCACACATCAGCACCAGTCTCTCATACCAATACAAACTCCCTCAGTGCATCGCTCCCCTTCTCCCCCATCCCCTCCTTTAGTGTTTCAACCAAGTGCAGATGTTTGAAGGACATATCTCTGTCCTGATATTCAGCCCAAAGTTGATTGAGTTCTCATTTCTTTTAAGTATTTTTGACCAATGAAAGCATTTTCTTTGGTTTGGAAAGTTGGTTATCCTGCAGTTGTACTCATGTGACGATACTCCCCTCTTTAAGCCTCTGAGTGACATGTTAACAAGCTGAAGGAAGCGTTATCCTGTCAGCTTGAAAAACAGAGATGCGAACAACAAACCCAGGGGGAGTTTGGCTTTACTCCTCTTTTGAGGAAGTCCTAACTCAACAAAATATTTAGTTAGGATGTATTTGATATATGCTTCATTAATGTTTAAAATGTAGTATATTATACCTTTATCAAGTGGACAAGAGAAACAGTGATCAGTCTTGCAATGCTCTACCATTGAGATGTTAAGAATGTTAAATTGTCATTCTATCTGTTTTATTTCAGGGTCAAACGTTTAACTCGTGTGTTTCAAGAATTAAAGCTAAGACCTTTTGGTTTTGTCTGTTATTCTGGACAGTTTTTTATTACGTTCCCTTCCGTCTACCTGTTTTCTAAAAATGATATTCTTCTGACATTTGATCACTTTAATGTAGATCCATCTTCATTTACATTTTTTTCTTCCTGTATAGGTTTGGTGATAGGAATGTGCCACCTTCAATATTTTTTTAGTGTTCTCTGCACCGTCCCGTCCTAACAGCAGGTGTCACTGTTGGTCTGCTTCATTTATTTTGTTGGATTACCATGATTGATTAAGATAGACAAAGACCTTGAACAAATCCTAAACACTCAAGTGTCAAAATCTCCCCTTTCTCTTTGGCTGATGGCTGTACGTCAGATCAGAATGAAAGCTTTAAGAGAATGATGGACTAGCAGAAGAAACATCTGTAGATGATCAAATACAGGCAGATAAGCACAGAGACAGTAATGTAACACAGATGAAGTGACATTAACTGTTATTAAGATGGCATTATGGATTTTTTATGGATGGCAGTATGGATTTTAGTGTCTTGTCAGGAAGACTTTTTCAAGGAGACAGTGAAGAAATCATTTCCTGTGTGTTGAGACGATAGCTGCCATAAACAATGTATTGGTGTCACTCCAAAATCAATTCTACAGATAACAGTGTTTATTTCACTTTGCAAATGTAACATCCCAAACATGCAGTGGATGTTTGACTATGACAGCAGATAGTATATCAAAACTATTACAATTTGCACATGTTTTCTCTACAGCAGTGTGGTATAAAGTTCAGCCTTTTGGTATTTGAACATGGCAGAGTTTTTGGCTTTAATTCCAGAGTGCTCTGGAACGTGGTCATTTTTACCTTTAAAGGTCTTCTGCATTGTACACATCTCTATTGGGCGTGTATAGAATTATTTCCCACATTTTCCAGTTGTATAGAAAGTATTACAAGAGAGTTTCAAAAGGGTTCAACACCTTCAGATTTGACCTGAAAGTCGTCATTCAGGAGTACTGAGCCAAAACAAAACGGTCCAAAAGCCTTTCAGACACCACATATTCATCCTGTTTAGGCTGCTGACATTATGGTTGGCATGGCAACCACGAGGCGAAGATGACTGAGATAGATTAAATGAGTTATCTCCGTCACGCCTTGCTTCTGTATTAAATGATACATCACTGTCTTGCCTGGAGACAGAGAAAATAACCCGGGCATGTTGTGATCAGATAAAGCAGAGCTAGACGACACTGTACACTATTTCAAAACTGTCTGAGTAAGCCCAGAGTATATCAACGTCATGATATTCCCCTTCAAGCACAAGGGGTCCAGCATAATTGTGAGTCATACAATGTTGAATTATTAGCTGGGCGAGACAATTCAGTGTTTGTGGGAAGTTTTAATCAAATGTACTGAGATATTCACTCTGTAGTTACGTGACAAAAACACACCTTTTGAATTAAATCCTGAGAATCTGAGAGTACAGTGTCGTATATTATTAAAATCCAAATAGGGAGGGAAAAATGTAATTTCCCTAAGAAAACACAGAAAGAGTTCAACTTATGAAACCTGACAGGTTTTGTGATTTATGTGAGAAATTGTAGGATTACACTGTGTGATTATAAGGATCCTAACAGGCATAATAATATGACAAGAACACAGAGATAATCATTTTCATTGAACACGCTTTGACACAAACTGGATCAATTAAACTAGATTACATGTTCATGCACAGTAATGATTTGAAGACCTTTTATCCTGCTCTGTTAGGTCTGAGATAGCTTCAATCTAAGAGCCTCCTTCAAACTCCCAAAAGAACTGAAGTAGCTATCAGAAATATGAAGAAGATTGTGGGACTGAATGAGTATAATCACACTTTGTTTTTAAGGGTAAAGTAGATGTCAAGTAGGAAACAAGCTTTCCCCAGCCACCATGACTCATGCAAAATCATACAGGCATGATCAGACCTGAACTTTTCTGGAAGTGATCTTTCAGCATCACCTCTGATGATAAGATAAATAAACAGAAGTGATGCTGCTAGTGTGAGTTTAAGATTACTGTGAAAGCACAGCAAAACTGCGGTGGATATTTCCATTGACAAAAAAAATCACACCCAATTTCACAACTATTGAAGACACAACAGAGTCGAAAGCGGATGAGACACCAGTACACCACTGTAATCAGTTATAATGGTGCTCCGGTTTCATCATCTTTTATTTCTGGATCAGCTTGATTTGAAATGTGTGCGTGTCCATTTCTAACAAATAAAGCAGTTTTGCTGTTTGAAATGGAACACGTTCATAACTAGTGACATCCCATTCTACAGATGAACTGCGGGCTAATACAAAACAAGATATTTCACATTTTGATATTATCAATAACAACATATCTTATACATTTTAAAAGTTTGAATCTATGTTAACCAGCTCATTTAGCCAATTATTTAAAAAAAAATACAGATAACTGCATGACAGTGAGTTTAATTAATCTGAAGAAAACAATCGTGTGTAGCGTTTATGTTTCTTCAACATACATTTCTGCACACATGTAAAGACACCAGGTTTCAGCAGCACAGGGAGATGCCATCATTGTTTCCCTCAACATGCACATTCTCCCGTTGTCCTTCTCCCTCTCACACACAGAAACAGGAAAATAAGAGCATGTAATGAACTCCTGTGGTTTTATAGGTTTTCTCAAAACCAGCATGACTCACACCTTAAATTCCACCACCATTTCTCTTCCAACTTTCCTCTGGTCAGCTTACCTCTCTCTACTCCTGATTCTACTCCTATTTTCTCTTCTCAAACTGCTCTCTTTTTTTATGTATTAATCTTCTCCTCCTGACCTCTCTCACCTCCATATTGTGTCCTGATTTCACTTTTCCTACTTTGGCTCCAACATGCACTGGCCTCTGCATCCTGCAGCTCTACTCATCACTTTGACACATGTTTAGTGTGTATGTGGTTTTATGCTTTTATGGGCTGCAAAGCCAGGGTGGAAAAAAAGCATGTGACCTGCGTTGAGCGCTAATCTGACAGAATTAAGAACATATATTTTTAATTGGCTGTTATGGGTTGTCGTTGGAAAAAAAGAAAAACCTCAGCCAGTGCCTTGGAAACCAAGTCAATATTGACCATGTTAACTGTGGTCCCTGGCTATTAATAGAGGAAAGTTATGCCATATAAGGTCATACAGTTTGGTTTACATTCGTTCTGGCTGGCTTTTATATCATAATATCAATTATAGGTCTCTCCTGCCAAATATGCAGCTCTCAGCTTCTACAACAGTTTTTCTAGATGGTGGACCAACATGAGTGTGTGTGTATGGATGTGTGCATGTGTGTGTTTACACAGTGGGCAGCTGCCAGGAGCTCCAGATTTCCATAGAACAGAGAGAGAGAGAGAAAGTAGAGAGAGAGAGAGAGAATGGAAGAAATGAAAAATGCTTGTAGAACTCTTGCAGCTCCTTACACTCCTGGTTTAAGCTTGGGATGCTCCTGCTCCTCAGATCGTGTTATCCTGATAGTGAGGTCTATGTGATGTGAAGGACTTTAGCCTGTAGCATCGTGGGGATTTTTTGTTCAGCAGCAGAGCAGGTTTTAGTCACCCTGCCAGCAGGAGTCAGTTTTATCGTTTAAGGCATTGCTGTTGTTTTTTGGAGCTACTCACATTGACCTTCAGTTGTGTATCAATGCTGGGTACCAGCCGTCTGTCATCTTTTAGAGGCCATGTCTTTTTCTAGAAGAGCTGGATTTGATATGTGCTCTGTTGCTTTTCCAGTGGCCTGTTACTAAGGTAAAGTATTGTCTTCTCAGGCGATCTCATTTTACAGTTCTACCAAATGATAGATTGATTAGTTTACTTTACCTTTGTTTATGTGTAACAGTATGCAATGTTCAGTGCACGCTACCATACCAGTGCTCAAATGAAGGATGTCTGGAGCGGCTATTTTGTATTTAAAGGGTGTGCTCCACTGGGAGAACTTTTTTTTCCACGTTCTTCTTATCTTATCTTATCTTTAATCGTAATCCATCCAAATTAATACTCACAGTCATACGCATTAAAGAGCTTTGGCCCCTTTGTAGTTGTTTTCCAAGTTCAGGCTAGCTACAAAGAGATGCCTTATGAATTAATTTCCGTGCAACAGATGAAGCACGAAATCCACAGCCTTAATTTTCCTGCAAAACACATTTCAAAAGTAAAACTAAAGCTACAATCAGGCTTGAGTTTGATCTCCCAAATTACAAGTCGTTTTCCTACGGTGGTGGTTGAGCATAACAACGTAAATTCTGTATTTTGATTGGATTTTGTTAAACCGATTTCTCTTCTGAAGACATGTTTACACATTTACGTCAGCCGTACATTAGCGTGGACGTATAGAAACATGTTTCCTTTGCTTGTCCGGTCCTTTTCTCAGTGCACTTGAACACTGGTTCTCTCATCCTACTGCTCATCAGTAACAGTTGTATCCGACAGCATTCAGGTGAGACAAACACGAGAGTACCAAGGGGTGTTGCTGAAAAGTCTTGAGATTGAGCAGTCAGCCTCAGCCTGAGTAAATAAACATACCAGGCTGTGTTATTCCAGGTGGTGTTCTGGTGGTCGAGGTGGGGGCGGAGACAGCGAGTCAGTGTAGATGCTGCTAGTTGCTGCTGATGTTATCGTCATCACACGTATTCAAACATGATGTAATTTACTGTAAGGCGAGCTTTGACGATTTATTCATGACTGGTTACAATCAGAGTTGATGTCTAATAACTGTGCTCATGTGGACAGTGAATAAAAAAGGGACTATGTTACAATACCTTGATGCTGTTAAACACAGGGAAACAGCATTTACAAGCAGCTTGAGACGCTCGGGTTATTTTCGCACATACCATTATATGATTTAGTGTCGTCTGTATTTGTTTGTTTAACTCGTGGGATTAATAAAGTCCAGCACAAAAACTAAAACCTCTCCTGCAGTCAGAAACTTGTGTCAGAAATGAGAAACACATTTAAAATATTTGTCTCACAGGGCTGATGGAGACAGAAAAAACAAAGTAAGCCAAAATAAAAGTGAAGTGAAAAAAACTGGGAAAGGACGGAGATTTCAAAATGATATCTATGAATGTAATTTCAAAATGTATAGATTAGATTAAATATTATCGAACAGGGCTCATCCAACAATAACACAACTTATACGTGCCAATATTTGACTTGAAAAGTAAATCAAATAAATTGTGAAAATACATGAAAATACAAACACAGAAGGAAAAGACTTTAACATGTAGAATAATAGTGTAAAATAGCATACACAATTTAAGTTCATTTTCATATATTTTATTAATAAAGCTGAATAAATATTATTTATTGAAAATAATATAAATGTATACATAATATTAAATATATATATTATAACAATATATTTTAAACAATATTCAGAAGTGATTATACATTCTTGATTATGTTGATTTCAGTATGATTGTATATATGTGTTTGATTGTGTTGTGATGCAAAAGAAAGACAAGACCTGACATGAGACTGACTTTGACAGCTGCAAGGACACAATCCTTCTCACACACAAACATAAACACACACACACACACACACACACACACACACACACACGTACGTACGCAAACACAGCAGGAGACAACAGAACATGTGGGTGGGTGGGTGGGTGGGATGGGGGGTTATCATGTTACCAGAAATAGCTCTTACCCTTGTTTAGCAAAGGAGACAGAAAGAGTGTGTGACTGGGTTCAGAGTGTGTCCAGTGTTTGTGTGTGTTGGATTGATCATTAGTGGAGCTGTCCTCTCCTCAGCAGCATTGTCTTCCTCTTGGGGATTCTGGGTTCAGTTTAGCTGCGGTTTTCCCAGGAAGCAGGTCAGTACGGTTAAATTCAGTGTTGTATCTTTGGCTGCATCACACAGGAACAATATTGGGTGGGCGGGTGACGCTCTTTGGCCTTCAAGTGATTGAATTTGTTCTCAAGCAACATTAACCTCAAAGAATTGTGTCAATATACAAGAAAAGCGTACAGGTTTACAGGTTTAACAAGCTTTATTGATATTGTTACTTAGCGTAACTGTTTTTATCTTATTATTTATGGAGTATTATTGGGAGTTCCTCGAGCATCCTGGGATGAACCACAACTTGAGGGAAAGACTGAGCGAGAAGTCATTTCCTAACAGAATGGAATCTGTTTTTCTAATGACTTTAGTTTGTGCTCTGGTGCTCTGTACACACACTGTGAGGAATGCTTTGTATGCATGAGAGTGTTTGGTTGTTTAGCACACAGTAATGAAGCTCTTGATATACACAATGATAAGTGTGTGTTTGTTTGTTTGTTTGTTTGTGTGTGGAGTTATCAGTGAGTTATTTAATAAGTCCAGCAAAAGGGGGAAAACCACTTAAGCTGACAGTTTCTTATTAAAAATAAAAGTCTATTGAGGGAAACCCTGTAGTGTACCGTGTTCATAACTTATGAGTAGACATGATTTCCTGCTATGGTTTCATTTCAGTCATGATTATACTTGGCCAAACAGTGTAGCCAGAAATGTTGCACCATCATATATTTGCATCTATTTAAATATGAATGGTCACCACTCATAGACACAATAGCAATAGAAGGAAAGAGCATGGATTGGTGCAAAATAGAATTATTAGAAAGCGTCTTTGAGAGTGAGTTGACAGTTCGATAGAAGCATATAGAAATAGCAGCATACTGTTTGTGTTATGTTGTGTTGTTTTCTTCCTTATTTGCAGCACTATTTTAGAGGAGGAGAAACTCCAGCAGAAGGAGAGGAACAGGATGGAGATGAGGAGACAGGTCACTGTTTCCTGGGACTCTGGAGGTTCTGAGGAAGCACCGCCCAAAGTAAGGACCTCAAATACAGTAACTCGTGTTTTGTCTGGTCTGTCTGTCTGTTCTGTCTGTCTGTCTGTCTGTCTGTCTGTCTGTGTCTGCTTGTATGAGTTCAGCAGGTGTTGTGATAATCTGTCGTGCTTGTGCTGTTTGCAGAGAGACACACTGATGATTGCATGTCCCATGGTCCCTTTAGTAAAGGATTAATGTCTCTCTGTTTTGCCCTAATGTGGAGTTAATGACATTTTAGTCTCATTATGAGGCATTAAAATGTAATAACTTGTATATCAGTTAATATGATGTTTTCTCCATTTGTACAAGCTTGGCTTTTTAAACACACAAGATCCCTTCATGCTCATTGTCTGTGTGCTGTTTTTGACTGGAAATTCAAGGTTAAGAATGACAAATGTGAAGGGTTTAAGTTATTAGATGTAGCTCAGGACATTTTCATTTGACACACAAGAAAATAATCTTCAGAAGTGAAAGATTACAGAATAAGCTTTTGTATGAGTAATAAAATGATCCTTCTGGCCATCCGAAATGCAATTTAATTTTTTAAGTCTGTGGGCTTTTTTCGTGTAATATGTCATTATAATAATCACCTCCTGGTGGCAATTAAGGGATGATTATATAGAAGAATAGATTTGAGCGAAGGAGACTATTTTATTATGTGAACACATTTATTCATTTAAAATAAGTTTAAAATACTTGATTTCTCGCCTTTGCCACTCCATTAAACCATCCCCCACTCCTGCCTCCTCTTGTTCTTTTCCACCTCACAGTTTGTTGCCCCAGCTGCTGGCTGCCTCACCCTCACTCACTGCCCCCCGTGCCCCTGCTGTTAGCATCTTTTAACTGCGTTTTTTGGTTACAACTAAAGCCATATGTTTTGAACAGTGTAGTATTTGAGAGACAAGAGATTCTTCTTAAGCCTTAAATCTTTCTGTTATCTTTCCCACATTAAAAAAGCTATATAAAATGTGGTTGTATGAATTATTGAATATTGCAGTTGTTTTCATTTGTTGACAAGAGAAATGAATTAAACGTCTTGTTATGTTCGTGCTTCAGAGGCACGGTCACTGTATGGCTTTGGTTACAGTATTGCTTATCAGTGCTCCAGCTCATCCCTGTCTCTCTCACCTCTCTACTACACGTCTCTGTCTTCTGTGCTATCTTTTCTCCCCCATATGTCCCTCCTCTACCTTTGTTTCTCTGTTTGCAGCCCAGCCGTCGTCCCTCCCTGCAGCCTACCATCAGTCTGGATTGTCTGTCTGCTCCTTCTCCTCTCCATCACTGCCATCCAAACCAGCGCTTTGCCTCCCAGCTTTCCCTCTGCCTTGGAAACCCTCATCCTCCTTCTCCCTGCACCTCCTCTCATCTCCCTACTTATTCACCCTACTCATCCTCGCTGCAGTTTCCCCATCACTTTTACTCTATTCCCCGTCCTCATCCACTTCCTTCTCAAAACAGCGCTAACTACAGTTACTCTTTATCTCAGCACAACACCAAGTTAAATCCTGAATCAACACCTCATCACAGATCATTGCTTCACAGCTTCTATTCTCCACCTCAAACCAGTTCAGACAGCCTATCCAATGGCAGCTGCCCTCACCAGACAAGTCCAACGTCCTACAACTTAAACTCAAATCCCTGGAACTTGTCCCCACTCCTCTCCCACTCTAGTCCTAACCATAGCTCTCTCCCTAGCAACATGTCGAATGTCTGTCCCCACACCCTCCAAAACCTTCAGCCAAAGTCAAATTCCAACCCTAAAACCCTGCTGTCACCCAGCTTTTATCCTGGCTGCCAAACTGATCCTAGTACCCTCCTTCAACCTGACTCTGACCTGCAGCACTGGCGTCTTGCTGTGCAGACATGTGGGAAGCAGTCACTGGTCTCTCCTACCCCGCTTTCACCCACAAAACATGTCCTCTCCGAACCCTCTGCCTGTTCTCTTTCCTCCACCAACCCTCATCCACCTCTTCCCGCCCCTTGCTCTCAAAGACCCTTAAAGGCAGGTGCTGTTCTGTTAAACTGCACTAACACTTTTTTCCTCCAACAAACATTAAGCATTTGTGAGTGCAGTGTTTGCTCGCTCCGGTGACTGTAAAGTGGCATGTTTCTGCTTCACCTGCTGGTGTGTGTTATCTTAATTGAATGTCGAACATGCTGTTGAATGTCCTGTGTCGGGATTGAATGTATTTACAGAGGTTTGTGTTTACTTCAGGCATTGTGTTGATGTGACCTGGCTTATTGCACCCTATTTCCAGCCTGTTCTGGATGCCTGTCATAAATCCTTAACCCACGGGCTTACAGTTTAACCCGTCCAACACACTTGATGCTTTACAATGATTCATGGATAAGCCAGAAAATGTATTCAAGGATAATTGACAACACAAAAATCTGATATTCATGTTTTAAATGTGAAACAAAATTAAGTTGGGTATTAAAAACGTCTTTTTTTACACTGAATGGAACCAAAAGTTCAGAACTTATACTACTGGAGCTTGTAGGAAAGTGTGAAGCCCAGGATTAGGATAGTTGTGATGATTAAAGAGCTAGCTGAAAAGTCTTTCTCTACATAAGCCTGTTTACATACAGAGGTGGCTCGCTCACCTTGACCAAGCTGTCAATACTACAACTCATGAGCCTGTTTTGGTAGGTGACCCTGCTTTTCCAAAGAATGTTTAGCCCTTCTCTTGACTCATATTTACCCCCTACCCTCCCTGAATCATTCAATATTAAAATATGCTAAAATAGCTAACTTTACTCTTCAATTAGAATATACTGTAACAGTCAGAGCTGCGTTTGGCACCATTTAGAAATGAGTGATGAACATGACAGAAATACTGTCTACCCTCAGTCAGCCTTCTTTTCAGACTTGAGTTTAAAAACTCTGCAGAAGAGAGAATTCCGTCCTGTTATAAGTATTAGAGAGACATTCCTGATGCAGAGCTATGCTAGACATGTTTGTGTGGGAGTGTATGATTTGTGCCCCCCAGTGTTACAGTACATTAGAAAGGAAATCTTAACACTGTGCTGGATAACATTCCCAAAATTCCTCATGGCTTCAAGCTTTTTCTATACAAGCTAATAACGGGTACGTGTGCCTCACAACAGCAGGTTCACTAATGAGAATTCTGATTTCATTGTGTACAAAATGTGCGTCCCTGAAGTTGTTTCGTTTGCATAGTTAGCGTTGCATTGCTTCATATATATTCTGTAAGTGGTTCTTAGCTGTTAAAGAAATAGATTAAAATGAACGCTGATGCATTTATATGTTGGCAAAAGCAAACCTAACAAAGTATGAGTACATACAGTATGTTAAGGAAAAGGTCAGCAAAGCCACAATTTGTACTGCTTTGCCAAGGAGCTACCAAATCAAGACAAAAATAAAAGTTCAATACGGTATCTTAAAATGTCTGTGTAGGTTCTCACTCATCCGGGTCATGGTAAATTTGAAGCTTGATCCAAAGGCAATTGGACCGGTTGAAGGTCTTGAAGACGTTTCACCTCTCCTCCGAGAGGCTTCTTAAGTTCTAAACTATGTGGTGGACGGAGCTAGAAATGTAAGCCTCTGTGGATCGTATATATCGATTACTCACATGAGAGTCGTTATCTGAGTCGTTAATAGTTTCGCCTAGATTCGTTACCAGTGGTGTAGTACAGGGTAGACACATGTATACAGAGTATACCCACTTGTTTTTGAGTCTCCATAGAGTATTCCCACTTCTAAATCTCTTTTGATTCACACCATTGATTGATTGATAATATTTAGTAGTTTGCAGCATTTTTTTTCCCTGATGGTGAAGGGATGACCTTCCTACTCTGTCTCTTATTGACCAGTATACTAAGTCAATGTGCATGAGTAGTCTCACATGTCACTGTTTATAGCAGAGGCTGTTTATCCTCTGCTGGACGGGTCACCTAAAAAAAACCTTTGGGGATAAAATTAAGAGTATACCCACTTCTTCAGCCACCATTACATCACTGGTCGTTACCAAAGTAGCCTCCTCTTCCTACACACTTTTGGCTTGAGGAAATTTTGTGAAATCTTGGACTACTTTATAATCAGATGCAAAACACCTCATTAACGAAGGTTGAATGAACAGTTTTGCGATTTTTCCACGGAGGGAGATTTAATACAGCAGATCAGCCATAGGGCTTGTGGCATGCAGATGGCACTCGTGTCATAATTGTTTTCTATTTTCATTGCCAGTAGATGGCACACATCAGCATACCGGCAGATATAAACTGCTACTTTTACTTGTTTTACCTTCAAGAGGTGAGTGAGGACTAAGAATCTTGCATAGCTCCCCTTTTGAATGAGAAAGGCTGGGCCTGGATTTGTATTGTCAATTCAGATTTTCATAAGAAAATGCTCCACATAGTAATGAGCCTTTTCTTTTCCTATTTCACTTCATGAACCTCACCCTGCAGTCTGTCTGTCTGTCTCCCCTGTGTTTATCTTGCTATTTTCACACTGGGTATTCCCAGGAAACCTCCTGCGACATAGATTGACTATGGCAGCGCTGAGAATCTGTTTGGGGCAGATTTTAAACTTCAGATTTGTTATTTTTCTGTGCCAGCATGTTCACACCATGCTGTATGTTTCCCTGTCTGAGTTTTCAAGCTGTTTGTCTCGTCCTCAGTTTCTGTGTCTTGTCTGCTTCTCTTTCCTCCTTCCTACTTTCGTTTTTCTTTCCTGTCTTTGCTGTCTCTTTCCCTCCCTGTGTGTCTCTGCATCTGTTTTGCTGTCGGAGGTGTGGTCCAGAGAAAGCTACTATGAAAGACTGTGGAAGGTAGTGGTTACAAAAACATCATGCAAGACATTAGCTCTATGTCGGAGAGGTTAAATCCATTTAGAAAAAACGGTTCCCTTTTTTATTCCGAGAGGGGAAACTGTTCATCAACTTTCAACAGCTTCATCACAACAAAGATCCTAAAAAGCAAGAAAGGAAACAAGGCTGTGGGTTTACTAAGCACTTCTCTTTTTGGCTCCTGGAGCCATGAATAGAAAAGGATAAATGATGATCCTTCAGAAAGGTTGGATTAACAAGTCTTATTTCTCAGGAAAACTCTCTGTGTAATACAGTTTTAACATTAAATGTTAGACAGAAGTCTTCCAGCTGCCGCTTGTCCCTATTTGAAACCAGAAAAAAAGGGCATGCTTCAAAGAGAGGTGTTACGTGAACATGCAGCCACAACACTTTGTTTACACGCCTGCATTACATCTAACCAGAGATTCTAAAAGCCCCTGACTATAACTGATTTCATAGCGTTAACCAATGGATGTCTGTGTTTGTATTACAGTTCAAACTAACAGCTTGCTGGACTTGCCGCCCAGTGGGGTGCCCCCTGTTTTGATTGAAAGCTAACCTTGCCACACAAACAGCTCCTGGGAGTTTGTGTGTTGATTGTCTGAATGACTTGGTGTCCTGTCTTCTAATGTTCTGTTTAGGGAAAACATTATTAGCAAGCATTGTAACTGTGTTTTCTATTTTCCCTCCCTGTAACTCTATCATTGAACTTCTCTTCATCTCTCTCTTTTCTCTCTTTTATTTCTCTCTGTAGCCCAGCAGACCAGGTTATCCCAGTCCTCGCTCAAGTGAAGGTTTTTATCCTGGTTCCCAACATCCTGGACACTACCAGGTAGGCAGAGTCAACATGCTAAATCCTCTTGTGCTGCCGCTGTGCTTGTTTTATAACCCTGATAAGGCAGCAATTTAGTCTCCTGTAAAGCAAGACAGCCGTATTTATAAAGCACATTTTAAAGGGTTTGACTTGCATTCAAACTTTAAGTATTAAATCATTGAACAGTACTGTAAGTTGTAAAACTTGAAAACACCAATTTACTGTCTCTGCCCTCCATCTCTGCTTTCAGATGGCAGGGTACCCCGGCCCTCACACGCTCCCCTCAGTGCCCAGTGCCCTGTACCCCCCACAGGCTACGATGCTGGAAACACACCACGCACACACACACCCCCGCCACCATGTCCACACACACTCACATGCACAGCACCTACCCCAGCCACATGGACACGACATGGCACTGTGGGGCTCCGCCATGGAGGTAAGTGACAGAATATTCACTCTTAAACACACACATACACACACTAGGGTTAGTCATGACAGATAGATGCTGTCAAGATGTTGCAGTCAGAGTTTCTATTTACATATAACAATTGTTGAATCACATTCAGTCACTGCTGCTTTGTCAAATTCTCACAATTTAGAGTGGTAACATCTTGAATGTACAAGTCCATCTCATAGTGGGTAAATATTACTGATATTTTTTTATTTTTCTGTAAATAAATCTGTTTTTCTTTGTTTTCTTGAGAGTAAAATACTTCTATAGTTGCATTGTTGCCTGAAAGTTTTAAGAGAATAATGACTTTGTGAAGTATTTGGAGCGAACCCGGTCCACAAATCAACAAAAATATTCAAATATATAAATTACCCAAATCAACAGCCCTTTTACAGCATTTGATTTATAGTATGTGTGTCCATTCTCTCAGTTCAGCTTCTCATCAGTCTGGTGTATGTGTCCATCTGTGGTGTTTGTGTGTGTCTGTGTGTGTGCATGGTTCCCTTCTTCTTGTGTCACTTTGTTGTTCTGTGTTATGCATCCGTTGCTATGCTTGTCTTTTGTTGCATGCCTGTATTTGTGTTTGTGTGTGTGTGTGTGTGTGTGTAGGACAGGGCAGTAGACATGCAGCAGTGTGTAGGCCCGCAGTGCCTGTTAATGGAGGAACAGCTGATGATACAACAACAGCAGATGGAGGAGGACCAGAGGTGGCTGGAGCAGGAGGAAAGGCTGCTGGTAACACACTCAGCGCACACATGTTGGAAAATCACTCACAGCTTAAAAATACATAATACCTATTAAACAACTTGTGTGTGTGTGTGTGTGTGTGCATTTAGCACACAAGACTTAGGACTCCCTTTCTTGTTTAATGTCGTAATTCATGGTACAGATGGAAGAGAGTGTTGTTGTCGTTTGTTGTGCTAAAATTTCCCGCTTAGTTGCCATGTTTGACTTTTCAGTTTTGCTATTGCACTTTTTTTGTAAACTCCCTTTATGCATTTTGTGTTTTTCTACATTTGTGAAATCATCACATCCCCCTCAAACACAAACAAAGTTTACAAAGCGACTCTCGTTGTTACCCTGCTCTGATATTAAGCGATGACTGTAATCGAAAGAAGGTTTCTCTGAAATGATTTAGGAACCAAAATATTCTGAAGAAATACATTGATGAAGAATGTGATTTCGTTTTTTTTGGATTCATAACTTTTCTATGTTTGTGTTTCATTTATGTATTAATTACATTTGATCTCAGTACAGTAATAGTGCAGTGTCCCAGTCTTGTGCGCAGAGATTGAAAATAGGAAGTGAGGTCAACCACATGTTTCTGTGGTTATATCTGGATATTTGTCATTGTCCTTTTTACTTTTACAAAGAAGAAAAAATATTTAAAAGGGATGTAACTAACTTTAACTCTAGATGATATGGTGACAGACACTGTTTCACATACTTTATGTTAACACATTGTTATTTCTTCTTACTGCTCTCTCAAGTACAGCAGTAGAGAAAGATATACTTATATACTATTCATACTAAATATGAGTGTGTGTGTGTGTGTGTGTGTGAGAGAGAGAGAGAGAGAGTTTGTAGGCAGGTGTGGCCTGTGTGAATTCCAGGCTAATGATAGGCTTAGAGACTCTGACAGCCCAGTCAACAGTCTGTCTTTGACCCACAACCACTAACTGACAACACACAAGATTACTGTAAAGCTGGGGAGGCAAAAATGTGTGTGAGAAGATATGTGTGTTGTAGAATTGCTGTTTTTTTTTTTCTGAGAACTGTCACTTTTTGGAAGGGGGTGGAAAAGGGAAGGGAAAGGAATAATGGTTTGGGAAATAACGGCAGACATGCTCGTACACTGAAGGCTCCTTGGCAGCGTGCTCTATTCCTCCTCCTCCTACTCCTCCTTCTCAGTCCTCACTCTGTACGTCAGAGGCAGATATAAATGAGCTGGAGGCAGGAAGCTGGAGCTGAATATGAATTCTTGTCTTGATGAAAGTGTTGGCACAGACAGAAATACAGGCTGTTAGACAGGAAAACGCAAGAAGACAACACATCTGGAAAGGGAGATAAAAACAGACACAACACTGGAAACAACTTGGACACAATAAGATACACTCAGATAACTTTGATGAACTCAATGGCAATGCTGGTCTTCAAGTCCTGGTTTGGGAAACTGGTAGGCGCGTGTGTGTGTGTGTGTGTGTGAGAGAGAAAGAGAATAGCTGCAGGGATGATAGATGTGTTTGTATGGGTGCAGGTGCTTTTATGTGGTTTTATCCTGGACTTTTTCTCCATTTTGGGGTTAAAATTTCAGTCTGAAAAGTTGTCCTTAAGTTGGAAGAGTGTGTATGTTGGAGGACAGGTCTTGAGCTTCTGCATCCTGCAGCTTCGTTTGGTGTGTTCTTGTTTTTATTTGAAGTTTCCTGCTGGGAGGCTCTGCGTGAGTGTGTGAGCTCTCCTGCTGGGACTCAGTCATTCATTTTTCTCACTCAGACATCGACATGAATGACTTGAATTCAACATTTGGAAGTTGAAGTCGATTAATTTTCCCAATGGTTAGATTAAAGAATAAACTGGCATGTATGTACTAATGGTAAATCCTTGTAAATCCTCTGACTGGCAGCTCTTTGATGGTAAAAGATGTTAACCTCTTAAGCTAATCAGTCAAATCTTTTGCTGTATGTGCCTAAGTTTGCAGCATAATGTGCACCAGTCTAACAGTAGTATACAGAGCTGATGTATGTTCAGGTACAGAGTTGTTTTTTTATTTATTTTTGTGTTTGTGTTCTTAGAAACCAGACTCTAGAAGTTCTAGAGGCAGTCTGGACAGAGACGACGGTGGACTCCAACCACCAGTAAGTAACTTTCTTTCTCTGTTAGTCTAACTGTCTGTACACACAGCTGCAGGATAATAACGATCATACACACTTTTACTAAGCCTTCCTTATGTCACTGTTAAAAATGCCGATGTTATGTCATGGCCGCCTCGTCAAAAAGGGGAAGTTATTATTCTGAATTGTTTGTGTTTTAAGAGAGGAGTATGTCTTCTAACATACGCTGAGCTGGATTTGCTGCCATTGGCCGCAGTTGTGTGTTTGTTTTGATTGGACCTGAGGGGATTGATCAGGGGACAGGAAGTGACCCGTTGGGGGTGGGGGGCAGAAAAATGAGGGGTCAATGGATTCCCATAACATCACTAGTTATTAATAGAAGGCTGTTACATAAAAAAAACAAAAACAAGAAGCCATCATTTATTACATTTCAGTCCCAGTGTTTCCCAGCCTGCATGCCGGGGGTCTTTTGTTTACTGAGGTGTACTCTAGTTTAAGAAGACAACGTTTAGTGCTTTAAAACCACCAATAGAAAAAAAAAGGTTTTGTCAGAAAGTCATTGGTCTTGCAAACTTTGACAGGATTTTGTTTTCAAGATATTTTCCTGCCTTGTCAGCTTTTTTTGCTTTCAAGAACTGAATAACATACATTGTATACATATAGAGCTTTAATAATTGGTGAAACAATAGTTAAGCGATATGTTACTTAGGGGACATAGTTATTCGAAGTATGATAAGTTAGTTTACATTTCTGAAATTTCAGAAGTAGCTTGTGGTCAATGTAAACTAAATATCTATATCCTCTGCTCCTCGATGGGTTTTGAACTGTTGGCAGACAGTTGCAGTATCAGTGTTAAGAGGTTGTTGTTACTTTTTTTGTGCTGATAAGCCTCCATCAGTGTTTGACACAGATCACACTTAAAGGAAACATCATCACTTTTTACCTCCTCTAATTAACATGTTCAGTTTTTTTTTTCCTTTTTGTGAATCTCTTTTCTCTCCTTTAACGACGTGATGTCCACTATCATTTTTTGTAACTTCATCCCAGTCAGACTCGCTGTAGCCCCACACACTGATCGAGCTCTGTTTGTAGTTGTGTTCTTGATGCCAGCAGAAGTAAGTAGTCGTAGCAGTGAGAAGTTGCCGCGGGCCAGATATTTCTGTCTCTGTAATTCATCTCTCTGCTTGTCCTCCTCCTTCTCCAATTTGAATGTCTGTGGTTTGTGGTGGGAAAATCTCCCTCGCTCGAGTATGTATTTGTATGTAAAATGCTGTAGTGGAGTATTTTCGGGTGTCAGTGGTTGTCAGAACACAACACTCTTATGGCACAGAGGCTTTTTTGGAAGCACGCTGAGCAGTTTTCTCACACAGAGAAAAACAACAAAGATTGAACAATAATACAACAAAATGGATTTAAAAAGAGATTGAGAGAGAGTGTTGTAGCATAATTTTTTTCCTGCATAGCAGTAACAAAAGAAGGTCACAGACAGAATATTTTGTTAACATAAGTAACGCAGCCATAGACCACACACCACAGAAAACAGAGATTTGAGAACCTGCTGCTTTTTACAACAACAAAAATGGGACGTAGTGTCGTGCAACAAGAAAATTCAATTGGATTCCGTAAATGTTTCAGAAGCAGCTAGTGGTTTTGTGCCAGTAAAGTTCTAATTTCCTGACTGAGCACTTTCTAACCAAATGTTTTCTTGTTGTTTGTTTGTTTGTGCAGACAGGAAACCAGCACATATACCAACCCGTTGGCAAAGCAGGTAATAGATGGGCCTGTAATGGTCTGTAATTATGGTTCTAAAGTGCTATTCTTTTATTCTCTCTTCTCTTTCTGTTTCTATCAAAGTATAATGTTCATTTGTCTAACATTACAAAGCTCTTGTTAGCTATTACACAGTCTCTGTATACAAGAAGTAACAGTGTCACTGTGTGTGTGTCCTCTTAGTTTATAGAGTTTAAACATTTACCATATGTCAAATTTGATTTTGAACTCTGCAGCCTTTTAGCCGGTGAGCTAGCAAACCAACCTGTGTTCACATTGACTCAGACACCATGTGAAGCTCAATATGCCGTGTGCGAGCAGCTTGGATGTACCCGCCTTACAAGAAGCTCAAACACAAAAAATAAGACAAGCAGCAAGCTTTAACTGTAACATGGACAATTTTTTTAAGCAATGATTAACATTTTTACATCTATATTTTTTACCCTCGTAAGCTTTGACTTTTTTTCCCCACTTGTACTGATACATGAAGGGTTGTCGTCTGTTGGTCTTTAAACATGAAATTGCCATTTGTTTTTACTGTCATAACTGAAGGAGGCAGAGAGTCCAAAGTTAAATGTATGAAACTAATTATAAGATATTTTAAAATAGCAGAGGAGAAATCATTTTCACTTGTGTCTGTTGTGTGTTGCAGATCATGCAGCTCCCCCAAAGAAACCCCCTCGACCAGGAGCTCAGAGCCAAGTGGGCAGCCTGGCCTGTTTGAATACTGGAGATAGTTACAATGATGGAGTCAAGGTACACACACACACACAATCACATGTTAACCTTTAGCAGAAATACCGGCAAACAAACATGTTAAGAGACAAATAACACTGAAGAATACACCGAATGAACCTCTAACAATAGCAGGAATCATTTTATGTAGGTTGCATGTTTGGTATTGCTTTAAGCGATAACTTTTTACTTTTATTTTCTTCTTCTTTGGCTGCTCCCTCTCCCTCCTCCTCCTCCCCCCCTCTGCACTGTGCCTCTCTGTTGACCCCCAGCCCTGGCGGGTAAGCAGCACACCGTTTGTGTGTTTACTGTGCGTCATGTCTGCTAGTGGAACATACCTTCATTCATTTGGTCCTTCGTTCATGTTTTTTTTTAATTTTCTGTCCAACCAATCAAACTCTGCGGCATTATTAAAAAGCACATATGAATAACACATCTACTGGTTAGTAATATCTTTCTTTCTTTTTCCAATTCAAGATTCAAGATCTAAGTTGTGTAATTGTTTAATGACAATAAAGACTTTCTATTCTATTCTATTCTCAAACTAAATAGTTGTGTTTACTTTACTAACACACTTAAAATTCTTCAACTCTTTTATACTAGTCACACCAGAAAACATTCTAAACTAATCATACACTGGTCATCATGTGTGTCTTTATATTGCCAGGGTGAAGATGTTTCTTTTCTCCGTATAAAAGTGTTTTTTAAGAGAGATTCCAAGGTTTGCTCATGTGAGACACATTAAGCTCGTAGAATAATCAGCTACTTTTGTATTTGGATGATGTTGGGGCAAGCAATAAACTGAACCAGGTTCAGAGCTGTGGAGGGGGATGGGTTAGGTGAGGTCAGCTACCTAGATGCAGAGCAGAGGAGACACAAAGAGATGACAAGGAACATGTGGAAGTGAGAGAGAGTCATTTGAAAAGCACTCTTGGATTAAAAAAAAAGATACATTCAAAATACATGTTTTTTTAGGATCAGGCTGTGTAGTCTATAGATCTTTAGATATTAAGAAGCCTTCTTTTACAAGTGCATTACTGCCATCTAGTGGCACAAGTTGAAAGATGACATTTTTTCCATTTCTATTTAAAATATTTAATTGATCTAAATAAACAAATAACCTATTCTGTCATATACTTACTCATCCACTCACTCACTCAATAATGTAGTTCTCCATCTGTCTAACACAGTGTGTTCTTTGTAAGACTCCCCGCAGGTGTGACCTTTCCTATTTAAGAAGCATAATTTTCCAATACTGACCCCCAGATGTGCAGCTGAGGGTCACACCTCTTGATTTAATCAAAGACCTGATTCATGTCTGTTTCTATAATCAAAGCTTTTACAGTCAACTACTTCAGGGTACATGCAGAGTTTAATTTTGGAAAATGCTTTTTGATCTTACAGATGTAAAGGTTAAGAAAAGGCTTGATTTTCTATGTATCTGGTGCTTCAACTAAACGATCTCTCATATAAACTAAAACTTTAATATTTGAAGTATAGATGACATGTGTGGGCGTCCTGATTACTCACTCTGAGCGGAGATTGATGACTGATATGGGCCCTGTGCCCGGGGAGAGCCTTGTGTTATAAGTGCCATAATCTTAATGTTGACTTAAATCTTATTGGCTTTTGAATTTAATGCATTGAACGTGCATGAAACGCTAAATAATTCATTGTTAAAAATGATTAAAAACTTGCTAGAATAAAACCCTTCAAAATGAATGAACTTACCGTTACATCAATGTAGACATCATATAAACTCGTATTTTTCATAAGCATCATACCACCCTTTTTTTGTTTCATTTTCACGGCTCAGTCTCCACACACACACTTGTGGCTCTGTGTTCACTCAGTCAACCTTTTACTCAATGATTTCTGTCTCCCCTGGTTCAGCTGCAGCCACAAGAGATAAGCCCACCCCCCACGGCCAATCTGGACCGCTCCAATGACAAAGTATACGAGAACGTGACGGGATTGGTCAAGGCTGTGATTGAGATGTCGAGCAAGATTCAGCCTGCTCCTCCAGAGGAATATGTTCCCATGGTCAAGGTAACGGAGACATTGTTACTTATCTGTTACACGGTCAATGTTTCTCTCTTGAGCTGCAAACTTCGACCTTATAGCTTGAAAGCACTGAAAATATTTACATTCTCCTGCCAATACAATCGAGTGTTCTCTCTCCTCCAGCACTGTGAAGCCTTGTTTTAGTTTAAATGGCACTGAACAGCTCCACAGGGGGCTGGATTATGATACTGCTACTTCCACATAATTAATTTTAATCATCTGTTACACTACAGATACGACCTTGTGCCCTCAATAGCTGTTTCCTTTAATAGAGGAGATTAAATATTTGATGTCTTCTTGTGAGCTTCTTTGTCTTACACTCTCTTAAATGACATTATTATATCCACACTGGTTATCCAGTCCTGAGTGAGAAATACTTAATCACATTTTGTGTTTTAATAAATGTTCATGTGTATTTAACTTACAGTATTTAGAAATGTCTCCTTAATTCACTTTGTTACTGTTCTGTTTGAATTGAACCTTTTCTTTTCTTCAGCATTTGCTCTGTTTGTTGTGTTTCAGGATGTCGGTCTTGCCTTGAGGACGTTATTGGCCACAGTGGATGAGACCTTACCACAACTTCCAGCCAGTACACACAGAGAGGTAAAGAAACACATTCTCACTAACTAATGTGCTTTCACTCACACACTTAGTTTAGTGTTTTTAAAGAATATAACATATCTTTTTTTGACTGTTGTTGATTGATTTTATACACACATACTTTTCATTCACAGATAGAGATGGCGCAGAAACTTCTGAACTCTGACTTGGCAGAGCTAATTGGGAAGATGAAGTTAGCCCAGCAGTATGTGATGACCAGGTAGGTTCAGATATTAAAAAGAAATGTTACATTTAGTTTGTTATTGTTGTGTAAAGGAAAGTGTATGATGTCGATCACAGGGCACGTTGTTAGTCGATTTAAGGCCACAGCATTTATGAAATGAATTATTAATCATATTTAATCAAAATCTTTAAAATATTGCAAGAACTCATAGAGACAGACGGAAAGAGATCATGTGTGTGCAACTGTGGCTGAATCAAGCAACCACAGGGGGGCGCCAAAGTTAGAATGACAATGTAGTCCTAATAGTTGTTCTTTAAATGTAACTGCTCATCTCATTTGTAACAGGCCGTGTCATTTTGTGAATGTCTTTGCTCTGTCCTAGCCTCCAGCAGGACTATAAAAAGCAGATGTTGACAGCGGCTCACGCACTTGCAGTGGATGCAAAGAACCTGCTGGATGTCATCGACCAATCACGACTAAAGATGATGGCTCAGTCCCGCCCACACTAGCCCCACGAGAGCTGGGCTGACCAACAGGAGGCGGTCTGCTCTGAAGCTTCATTTGTGGTTCTTGTCAGCAGTGGAGGAAAATTAATAAAGACTCCTGGATGAGTGACGCCAATCATGATATTTGAGACTTGTTGGAGCTGACTGATTTATATCAAAGGAGGAAGCAGTGGCTCTGGCATTTTTACAGCAATCCGTGACAAATCCTGAGATGTTGAATCCTGTGTCAAACTCTCCACCACTGTGACTCGCTTAATACAAGAACAGAGCAACAAAACTTCCTGAATCAGGGACTCGGCAGCTTCACTCTTTTTGAACTGGAATATAAAGATGGACCCAAGATGAGCCTGATTCCTGGGGTCCCAAGTTTAAAAGGTTTAAAAACCCTCTGACAGTAACCCTATCATTGGAGCGAGTGGATGATGTGTTGTTTACATCGGGTGGATCTCAAGCGAAGTCAACAGAAACTGATCAGACTGTGTTTGATCTGCAACATATCTGCATGAAACTTCCCTGTGAGAATAGACTCAGAAGTCAGCCAGCAGCCATGTCAGTACATTTTGTGGGTGTAGTGTGTTTTGACCCCCTGGATGTGAATCTCCTCCTCAGTTGAAATACCTCTGCATTGCCATGGATTATTTCGAATGAGTAGGCCAAGCGCTGCTTTGTTTGGACTGTTTAACCAAGTAAAGACAATTCACGGTTACGTTTGGAGAAGCAGCCTCCGCCCTTCATTGCTCCTCCTGTTTCTCTCTTCCACCCATTCCCGTCTTCCTTCTGTCTCACCAAGTTTTATTTATCAGAAATTTCAGAGGAGGAGACGGAGGAACAGACGGTAAGAAAAAAACTGCTGCCTGAGAAAGAAAACACTATGCGCCTCTTTCCTCTCTTTTTCTCTCTATTGTCATCTTACTTTTTCTTCTGTTTGTTTCCATCCTTTCCTCCTTCCTTAAGTCTTCCTCAGCTCTTCTCTGAGCAGGTTTTTAAGACTCCTAATGTGAAGAATCCAACTGTGTCTGGGTAATCACAACAGACAGGAAACTCCCTACAAGCACTCATTTTAGTCAACTCTTTATGGCGGCTGGCTCCTTGTTTTTTTTATGTCGTTTACTTCAGTCACATTCTTCTTCCTCTGTACTGATAATCAATCCCAGCATTGACTCTGATGAGCAAAAAAAAGAAAAGAAAAAAGAAATAGTAGGTGGATTTAAGGATTTTGAAGTCTGAAAGACTTGATACTTCCTGTTCATCAATGAGGCAAGAGGAGGACGTCGTTGCCTCAAACTGATCTACCATTTCTTTCTGTAAGTTGAGTGTTTCCTCTTCCTTACTCTTCACCTACAGTCCCATATCGGTCAGTTTCTCCTCAAATAGGACTGATGTAACACCTTGAACTCTCAAACACCCGGGAACACAATCAAACCTCAGAACTGGAACCTTTGTGCTTTGAATCCCAGTTTCCCAGTTGTGTAACTCTTTAGATATTTCCCCCTCTAACAACAGGGAAACAAACACACATGAAATGTGGAGCCTGAGACTGGGAAAAACAACAGAAAATACAGCAGATCACGTGTGTCTTTGTTAATACTGACCCCACATGGAGTTTGACCTACTCCTATATCAAATATACTGGTGTCTGCACTGGTATAGCATGGTATACTGGTATGGAGAGAGCATATTTGCACAGCACCAAAATAAAGAATAAAAACACTTTTGAACCTTATTCAACCCAGATTGGATTTTCATGTTCAGCCAGTGATGACATCATCAATAACCTGGGTGGTACAGGGATACAAACTGCTTACAAAACAAAAAAAATCTATTTTATCTCCTTGTTGTTGTGTAAATCTGCTCATGTTGGTATATTGTAAGCTATACTGGTGTGTATCACTGGTGAATTGTACAGAACTCGTACTAGTAAACACTGGTTTTTATTTTGTCTTCTGGGCGAAATCAGCCATCTTGTCAAATAGATGAAAAAAAAACAACAATAAAAATAATGACGAAATGGAAATCAGCCTGACCACATTCTTATTCATGATAAGTATTTATTTGTAAGTACTTAATTTTCTGTTTTGTGTCTGATGTTTGGAGAATGAGAGGTTGTTTTATTTACATATATAGTATATATTGACAGAGATGTGGGGAGGTAGGCTCATTGCTTTGGTCCATGCTCTTCATGTTAGAGTTTGTTTTTTAAACAGCAAGACAAAATGAAAGGTTAGACAGGATACTTCTGGTTTTATCTGTGAGCTACAGAACATCACTATTTTCTTCAAACTGATCAAGACTTGACAAAGAAACAAAAACATGTTTTTTTTTTTCTCTCCCCTTTTATGTCTTAGAATGTTCCTCTTTTTCTTTGTTTTTTAAGTCTTAATTTTCATCATTTGAAGTCTTAAAACAGAAAAGTTGACTCTAAAGATTTTGTCCCTTCATTGAGACAGCCTGTTTGGAATTAATTGAATGTAGCACGGACACTTAATGACCTTTCTTATAAGTCTAACCACTGTAAATACTGTATGGAAATTCATTTAAACCCTTTTAAGTCATTTTAGACAGTTTTGAAACATTCAGAAATATCTCATAGTACATCGAAAACATTTATTTGTGGGATTTTTTATGCCTTTACTTTAAAGACAGCACTGTGGAGAGAGAGAGTGGTAACAAACTAACCACTAGGTTACCGGCACCCCATCCATTGTCTTTTTTTAATTTTTTTTTAACAAAACACTAAAAGAATTTCCATACAGCAACATAAAGAACGTCAGGTTTCTGTCAATAATTTACAACCATGTAAAAAATAATATTAACAAGCTCTATGTGTTGCCAAAATACTAACAGGATTAAACTTTAAACTTTAGTCTTTACATGATAGTTATATTACATTATATTACACAATCAAAACCTATTAGATACATTTATCCCTACACTTCTCAGACTGCGACCCCTCTGACATCAGCATGACAGCAGGAATAGCATACCTGCAGTAAGAAGCAGCACTGCTGTGTGGATGTGAACAGACTCGGCTCCGCTGAAGTTACACAAGTTAAAACTGTTGCAGCAGTCGACAGTGTTCCCGTTCCCGCTCGAGTCCACAGAGGCGGAGGCAGCTGCTCCATTGCATGTGGCCTGGCTCGCACACTGCTTCGAGATGACTTTGGCAGAACCTGGCCGACACACACAAACAGGACGTTGGAGTGAGTTTTGATTGAAGTTGCATTCACATTTTTGGAGTACTGCTTACTCCAGCCAGACTGACAGCATTTACAATCAGAAGCCTGAAAATGTGCAGTTTTGTAACATCCTACATGTAATACTTTCAACGTTACCTAAAATGTCCACAACAGTCATACAGGTGTCCTGCGGCTCCTGACACTCCTCATTGTTCGTGTTGCATTCTTCATTAGTGACAGCAGAAGAGCACACATAGCAATCAAGTGACAGCACTGCAGCAGAAGAGAAAACAGAACTTTTAGAATCATACACATTTTTTTGAAAGATACAAGACCCAAAATTGACATATGGATATTTATGATTTCTATATATAGTTAATGGTGGGGTGCATATCTCCCCATTCACTTTGTATTCACCACCTCATGTCAGGTCATCATGTTTTGTGGTGCTTTTACATTCTAAGATACTTAATGAAGAGACAATGAGTTAGAAGTTGTCCTTGTTGAGAGTTATTTACTTCTTTTTTTTAAAGGAAGAATTTGGGATTCGAGTAATCCATAGTATCTTCCCCTTTATTAGAATCAACAATGCCAGAAAACAAGTTGTTAGTGTATGTTTAAATCCAAGCAGCCTGAGATTTATATGATATCCTTGCTGTAATAGCGAAAGAAAATTATAGAACTACAGAAACATTTATTGAGACATTATAAAGCCACATAAGAAATCCTCTTGAATAGAAAGACAGCTACTCCCATAGATGGCGTGTCTAAACTCGCCGGGCTTGTTTCTTTAATTATAAAGACTGGTGAGTATTAAAAAAGAGGCTGCATACTGTTCCTCCCATTCAGAGTTTATTGTTCTGCTCTGCTATTAATCAGCATCTCAGTGAAGACACACACATTTAAGGTGCACGGGTGTTGTGATTGAAATCACAGTCTTAACAAAAAAAATCTAAGGAGAACAAAATAAAAATCAATTAATAAAAATTAATTTTTTAAAAGTCTCTACTTTTTTTACTGCAGTTCCTGGTTGTTTTAGACTATAATTAAACTTTAATGTTGGTAACACCTTCACCACAACTACTAAGTGTTCAAATAGAAAGGTGCCTAAATTGAATAATTGGTCATTAACAAAGACAAGTACTCCATCACAAAGTTTAGCCTTATGTTGAAAAAAAAAATCCCTTATTTACTTCTAGGTACAATCAAATGCAGTTGCTTGCTTAAAGTTTGAAATGTATTTTCCAGAAAAATCTGATATTTAAAATTTCACTGTGAAGAGTAGAATTGTACTTTTCTTTTTAAGCATATTGCATTGGACTTTCTCAGGAAAGGAGCAGGGATTTTAATTTCTTTGTATTGTTTTTTTTAAACCCTGAAACTAAATCCCCTTCTGGCACATTATGTCACTGCTTCCAAACTAAAGCCTTGATGTCTGTTCTCCTTTAAAAACTGTAGAAGTGTTTCCACAATGAAAAAGAGTCCCCTGTCCCTTTTCCCCTTAGCCCCACACTATGTGAATGTTTTCTTACCTGGTGAGATGAGTAGAGAAAGGAGAGCGAGGCTGAGCAGCATCTTTGTAACAGGCGTCATTATGCGTTCAACAGCTGGGCCTGAACTGTCTGCTGTCAAACAAGGTAGTCTGCTCTGTGTGTTTACATGTGTCAGTGGTTTCTATTGTTTGTTTTTTAAGAAGCATTTGATCAGATTGGTCCGGCCCACATCATCTCCTGTCATCACTGCACGGCACAGAAAGCATCTCATAAATGTCGTCTCCTTTGTGTGTGCAGGACATTCCTTTGGTTTCACAGATACTTGCTCTATATTTATCTTCTGTCAATCACCCACAGCCAGGCAGACAAGTAAACCCAAACACAGTGTGTGTCTGTGCAGTCTAAGGGGAACACCTTTAATGTCATCAACCTACAAACTAATGAACATCAATGTATGTTCAGCTCAACCTGTGCTGCAGGATTTTCTTGCTGCAGGCATTATCACGTGTTGTACAGTATTGCTACAGCAAACATGTCGGTTTCTTTTGAACTATAATGTAACCAACATTTTTACTGTTTGGAGAGAGCTTCGCAGACATTTCTTGTGCTATATATCTCACTTTGTCTGCATAGAAAAACTACAGCTCCATCAAAAAGTACTGCTGCACTGATCCATAAAACTCTCAGTCTCCTCTAAAAGTCTTTTCTATACATTTTATTTCAGCTTTGCTTATTTGATCTGAAGTTAAGCAATGATATTAGGTTTGTTACCAGACACCAATTCTGTATAATTGGTTAACATAGCAGAGCAGTTAGCTGATAAAAAGCCAGATCTATACCTCAGGACGTGGCCGAGACCATAACAGAAATAAGAGGAAAAGGATTAAGGAAAAACATCAGACTCCGAAAAAAAGCAAACGCTGCTAAGTGTGCAGCAACTATAAGATCTAACAAGTTCAGTATTTCAATGTTGTTCTCGGAACTACATTTTTCCACCCTCAAGTGGACAAAAAAAGTCAGCTATTTTAGGTTTGAAGGTCCGGAGCCCCTGAAGTCCCAAAAAGTAATTAAAAAAAATCTTGTGCTTGTGATATCATGATGTGCTCACAAGATATCATAATGTGCGTGCAATGTTGTTGTTTTTGGACTTCAGGGGCTCCGTATGAAACAAAATGTAACACAGGTTAAATAATTTACTCAAATCATCGGGCCACCTGTTGACCAAAAAGACAAAATTCAAAAGCTGAGGTTAAAATGTGTCTGTCAGACAGGTGTGATTACATTGGATGTCTATAAATGCCACATCACGTAAGTGATGACCATTTTTTGTTTTTTCCTTAAAACACTGCAACCCAAGTGGAAATGCATTAAAATCAATAAAATTATTCTGGTCATATATTTATTTTTATTGACTCTTCAAACCAAAATAACAATCTACTGTGATACTGCGTGTTTTCTTTCACGACAACTGCATCCCTATGTGGCCGTGAAAGTTTTTTTTTTACATTCCCAGAATGATTGAAAGCAAACGTCAGCTTGAGATTTGTAGCACACACCCAGATAACACACACCCAGATAACACACACACAACCCACTCAATTAGTACACACCAAGCTCACACTGACAAACACACTTTTCTTTTCTGTGAATCAAAATATATATCCTGATGCCAAACCTGATGCTGAAATAACGAGGTTCCCTAAGCCCAGCATTAAGACAGTAAATACTAAAATACACACACCCACACACACACCCACAAACACACATCCACAGGAAGCATGTTAGTCAAGTCTGAACTGTCTAACAGAAACCAGTTGAGCAGTTTCACTAATTATCAGCCTTCTGAGCTTGGTGATCTGATTGCACATATCTATAAGCACAAACTAGTTTTGGCAGAGACAGTAACAGAGGATGGAGAGTTTCTTCAAATCCCCACAGATCTCTGTATAGCAAAGTTTGAATAAAGTCATTTATATCAAAGTCTTGAATTTGATGTATGTCTATTACTGTAAGCTAGTTTCAGATGTTTTAAAATGTTATCCTCTTTGTGTTTCATTGTAGCTTTGGATTGAGGAGTTAAGAGAGGAGAGGAGAGGAGAATATTAAAATGAGGATTGAGCACTCTAATGTAATTTCAGACCTCCACCAGCTGAGGGCAGAATAGGGCAAAACAACTCTGGGTGGTTCATGAGAGTAAACTTAAGAGTGGAAGCAGAGTAAAGCAGGTGTACCATTTATGCTTTTATGAATATGGCAACAGATGTGTGTGTGTGTGTGTGTGTGTGTGTGTGTGTGTGTGGCTGTTGATGTAATATTTACTTTTTCGCCAAAGGACACAATTCTATAAGCTCAAAGTGAACATAAACTCCTGCGCCAAAAAAAACCCACTCTCCATGGAAGCTCCATAATATAATGGTTCATAATGGGAGCAAATGGGACATCAAATCGCATTGTAGCAAAAGAACACCTTTTTACATGAAACGAATGAATCTGAATGAGATTCAAAAACTATTTAATATAAAAAAGAGACTGTTAGAGAGACAGACATCTTAAAAACAGTTTTAAAAAAAGAAAAGCCAAACACAGTTAGTTAGTCAGTTTCTCATTTCAACAACCATACATTAGTTGCAGCACTAAATCATGACTAGAAGACGTCGTTCAGCCTGTGAAGATGCTAAAAGAAATTGAAGTTTGCATGGCATACTCAGAGAAATAAAATATTGCTCATCCAAATAAAATATAATGATAATTTGATAATATGTAACAATCCATCTCAAGGTCACAATGCTTCCACAACTATCAAGTTGTACAGGGTTCTTCACTTGTCACATTTACAAACATTTAAACACATCGGCTGTCACAGCGTATCACACCTACAGACTAGACTTTACTGTTCTTTAATAATTATTGAAGTTATAAAAAGATTTTGAGACTGCATAGTATCATCTCATCTGCAGCATCCCATAATATGTTGTAGAGGTAGGTGTCAAAGAAGACATGGTCTAAAAAAACATTCTTAAACAACAGCAAGGTGGCCAGTCTTAAAGTCAGTCAGTCCAATAATAATCTACTGTGTGTGACTCTCACCATGATACAGAAATCTCTGTGAAAAGCTCACATTGGACATTATCATCAGCTCACCATAGTAAAACTGTCTGTCATTTTAATTGTAATAATTCTATGAGCACCAATACTGTTTGAGTTGTTGAGACTTATCAGCTAAGGAGGCAGACAGACACAAGCAATGCCACTATTGTGAAAATATGGAAACAATTTGTTTCATACTTTAATTGTACTTTCCCTGCTTCCTCCAAAAGTCTTAACATGCTGCATAAAAAGAGAATAAAACACTGGAATACGCATACAATCTTGGTTCAACAAACATAACCAACACGTAACATTACCACACACACACACACACACACACACACACACACACACACACACACTCTGGCCAACAGATGCTTTAACAAAGCAGACTCCACATGTGTGGACCACACTGTCAGTCGCCCTCTGATTCAGATGTGCTAAAGTTTCCATTCAGAAGCTATTTTAGGAAGCAGCAGCAAATCCCAGAGGGGTGAAAAGGGCTTTTCACTGTGACCCCACAGGTAAGGTTCAGGGAGGGAGCTCAAAGGTCACTACCCACTGTCAGTGGGGTTCAGGGGTTTCCCTAGCTTCTGGGTCCCATGTGATGACATGAAAAGGGAATCCAGAGGGGTCCACATTGAATGCAGATGTGTGTGAAGGTTTCAAGATGTGAGCCCATTTCTAGGAAAAGGGCTTAGACAATGTGAGAAATAATTTTTAAATAATTTTGCTTTTATATTTGTCAGCCCCCCTTGTTGCTACATATAGAGCAGCAGGATCTTAAGTGTTAGGTAACAGGTAACTACCTCATTCATTCATTCGTGTTTTTGTTCTTTTGGCTCCTATATTCATTTATTTTGGATGTTGGCACTAAAATGAGTTTTATGTTTTCTCTAACTTTATTTTATTTTAAAATGAGACAGGTAAGGTCATAATATTAATCTGACTTTGAACACAGTGTGGAGTCTCGGTTTATGGAGTATAACGCCACCTCTCCAAGTATTTCTTACCAGATAATATGTACAGTATCGAGGCAAAAGAGTTTTTGACTGTATCAGAATTTGTGAGTTTTCGTATTATATTGAATTTGATGGAACGTTTTTGTGTATTAAGGGAATCCAGAGATAGAGGAAAATAAAATAAATGGATTGACAAATCCAAAGTAAAAGAGCATCGCACTTGTTTTGGACTTAGTTCAGAACACAAGTCCTGGACTAGTTCACCAATTCACAGCTCAGGGACTTATTTAAGTCTGCAATTACCAGTGAATGTGTCGAGATGGGCAAACCAATGTTTGTTAAAAACTTGCATCTACAATGTTAATACTTCCACTTCCCTCTTTAAAGTTAAAGCTCCTGTGAGGAAATGTTGGTTGTGTCAAAGTCGGCAAACCTCTGGGTAGCTCTTGTCTTTTTGCTGATCTTGTCCTGTACATGAGTAAGTTGTGTTTTACAAAAACTAATCTTGACTGCTACATACTCATCTGCCACTTATGTGCTTACAGACATTAAAAATGACTACAAAGATTTAATCAGTCTTTATGGATTTAATTGCTTTTGTAGGTCATATAGCGGCATTAGTACTCATTTCAGTCTGTTTATAAGTCAGCCTTAAGCTTCCCCCTTGTCAGCACTTACACTGTAACATGTAAATGATGTCTCCTGATGCTCTTTCACCTCATGAAACAAACGTGAAGAAAGTGTTTTAGTGTTGAGACAAAACAAAGAGATCCGAACTTGGTAAGTAAAATACACGTTTATTTTGAAATGTTGAGTTTTTTAGGATAATCCAGGCAGATACAGGAAAAGGCAGTTTGGAGTATAATTCAAGTAGTAAACAAAACAAAACCACATTCCAATATATACACATTCATGTTTACATGACTCTTCAAAAGTTGTGTATTTGATACACACTCAGTCAAACTATACAGCAAGTATTTACAAAACCTTTGTCATTATAAAAACACCTGTTGTTCAGGTGCACTACTTTTCTACTTTTCTACATAATGAGGGTAATAGACATTTTGCATTTTACAACAAGGTTGTAAGCTTTCAGGCAGATGTTAGAAGTGGCACAAAGTCACCACAGTGTCTTGTCTTGTCATAGACTGAGCCTGTTTGGACGAGGTCAAAGTACATAGTCCAGAACATTTCAAAAATGTGTCCTGTAGATGAGAGATTTCTGTAGCAGATAAGGTGAAAGGTAACAGTTAATAAAATGCTTCTTATATTTTATTGATTTCAACCGGATTACAGTTTGTTTATACAATCTATATATTATCTTTGATTGCGTCTGAGTATACAGTATGTTTAAATGTATTGAGAAAGAAGATGTCTCCTTAAGGTTGTTGCACTGCCAAAGCCTTCATTCTCAAAATGTGAGCTAAGTATGTAAAACCACCTCTTAATAACTGAAGTCTGTAACGAATGATTGACAAAAGTTTCTACCCTGTATGTATATATCACAAGGTTTAAGTGCTTTATTTCTACTTTTAATATTGCAGATGACTTTTATTAGTCCACAGGATGTTACACAATGAAATCCCTCTCCAGGAGAGACATACAGAGATATTTAATTCTCTACTATCTTAACCTCAAAAGAGGATTCTCACTTTATAAAATAGACATACAATTTTGACCTGAACGAGCAGATACAGTCAAATTTTCTGGTCAATATGATATAAGTGAATGTGGTAAGATTGTAGGTTTTCATGATCATAAAATTAAGAGTTAATATAACTCGTGTTGTCCTGGATGTACAGAAGGGGTCATTCATTTAAATCTTGACCTCCTGTTATATATGGAGTTTTTCTAATGGCCTATAACCTCATGCCACTGTAGCCCAGCTCTGATGGCAGCCAAACGGCGTTGTCTCGGGGGCAGTGGCTGTGGCAGGCACAGGTCAGGATGGCCATCACTGGCTTCCTGGTGGTTTTACCGTTACATTTAAACTCCACCAGTGCGGTCTTGGTTCTGTGGGGGGTGCAGCAGCGGCCATCTGTGCAGGAGCCACAGTAGCGAGGCTTGTAGGCCTGTACACTGGTGCAGGTCTTATAGGAGAGGTGGACAGCTTTGACACTCCTCACCATCCTTTGGCACTTACTGCCTCTCTGCAGGGAGACAAAGAGACAGAAGTTATCACTAGAGAAACCTAAGCATTTTGTTTGCCGAGAGCTGTCTTTAAACCAACAACTTTTAAATTCTAATGATAGTGGCAAAAAAATAAAGCTAAACCTAAAAAAGGAATCTCAAAAAGAACATATAGTTTGTTCAAAAAAACATCCAAAAAAAGTACCTTTGGTGCAAGCAGTGCCAGCTGAGTCTGGTCCTGCTGGTCGTCACATGGTCTGATCATACACAATCGGCTCTGTTTCACCATTTCACACCGGCTGTTCTTATTGGTGACTCTGGTGGACACCCCCATGCCACAGGTCTGAGAGCAGGCACCCCACTCTGTGGTCTGTTCAATGCAGTTCAGGCTGGGGTCCCAATTGTCGAAGCTCACGCTTTCCTCTTGACGATAAGCTGAAGAAACACGACAGGTCATCTTGTTAAAAGGCCATAAAATGAAAAAAACTAAATTCAACTTATAAATAAAAAACTTGAAACTAAAGTATGAGGTTTTGGTAGGTTATTATCTTTGATTTTTTTCCCCTTCTCCTTTTAGAAGCAAACCATTTTAAAATTAAAGTTAAAGTCTGCAGGATGAGGTGTTGGTAGGAAAAAGCTTTCAAAATAAAAGTATTTTCTATAGAAAATGAGCAAAAGGATCCCTGATTTGCTTAAATTGGCAGTAAAGTGTTTTCTCATTGTACTGTTTCACACTCAAGACTGAAATACAAAACTTTCCCTTTCATCTTTGTTTCCTCCTCCTGTCTCAACCCCCTCATCTTTTTTTCTCATATCATTCCCTCCTTGGTTCCTTCTCCTAATCAGGTCAAATGTACATGACCTTTCAACTCTGCGTCTCACACTGCTGTGGCAGCAACGTCAAAGAGGGATCGGCAACTTTATGTGTGTATCTGTGCAAATGGCCTACTTCATCCCATCTGAAAATGTTTACCTGCCATTGCAAAGCCTCCAAGTGCACTGGCCTCAGCCAGGGGCTCACACACCCACTTCTCGCAGCACTCTCCTGGCACCTGCACTCTGCGTGGCATGGGGCAGTCTGGCCCCGGCAACATCACATCCACATTGCAGCGTGGCACACAGGCAATCTGCCCGTCTCGACACATACACTGGTATTTGCAGCTGGGGAAGAAGGTCTGACCATTTTGATAGACAGAACCATCCAACACACACACAAGTCCCTCATGAGCTAGAGGACAAAATACAGAAAAGTGGGTTAATCATCGCGTATTATTTAGTTTTTTACAATTAAAATAAACTGTATCTCACAAAAAAAGTAATGACAAAAATATGAAATCACGCTCTGCATTTGTTCAAACAACATTTTCCCATATACTTAAAGTCGTGCATACTATACTGGAAATGTTATCATCCACTCACCGACGCAGATGCCGGTCCTCTTGTGGATGTCTGTGCTGTATGCACACTGCAGCCCTTTCCGTGTGTCACAGGGGTGCATCTCAGAGCACACCTGCCCCTTCTCACGGGCACATACCAGACAGCAGACGCAGTCATCCAGGACCAGGGGCACCCCAGGGGGACACATGGGGGGCTCTTTAGGACACTGGCACCTCCGAGGACACACCTGGGACAGGGCCAGTGTAAACACCTGAGAGGCAAAGTAAATACAGGTAGTAAAGGTAGTAAATACACTTTTTAATGGTATATATTTTGCAGTTGCTCTGTACCTGAACCTAAATAAAAATGACTAGTTCTTAACAACAATGATTAAACAAAATATACACAAAATAAAAGTGAAACTAATTTTCATTGTACAACAGCTGGTTTTCTTTTGTTACATAAATGATGTTATCGTTCTTCTTCTAAAATTGCAAAAACAGTGACTTCAGCAAACATCACCAGAAGTTACAAAGTAAAGTTGATGCATTCTGGTGGTTAAAAGTCGCTAAGGGATAAAAGGCAAGCTTACTCCATGCCACACTGGAGGCTACATTTATTCCTTGAGGTTTTTTTTAATGCATGAAATTAGGCTTAGAGCTTTTTTTTTTCCATTTCAGCTGATATTCTGATTTTCCTGCACTTATATTAAATAAATATAACTAGTCTTTTTAAAAAGTAGCTTAAACATGTTTACCAATTAATCAATTTAAGCAAATTTGAATCGTTGTTTTCCATAATTTCAAATGGTTTGATTTGCAGATATTTCAATAGTATCACTTTTTTTCCTGTGTTAAAATATTAACCTTATTGGTCATAATAAAAAAGTAAATATAATAAAGTATTTATTATCAATAAACCTCTACGGAATTGAGTAGCTTCCTAGAATTTCTATCCTATAAAAAGACAAATCATGTATTCAGTTACTGCCTACCTGTGCTGTAAAGAAGAGAAAAAGCACTCTCTCTGACATATTAGTCATCTTCTTGTAAAGTGGAGAAAGATCAAAAATATCTGCTGTTTCAAAAGTGTTAAGTAGTGTCTCTTTGAGTTGAGTTGAGTCCTTGGGTTCAGGGTTCTCTCTCTCTCTGGCTGTGTTGAAGCAGAAGGTAATGATCTCTTTGTCGTTCTTGCTCAACACTCTGGACAGGAGGACCTTATATAGAGGAGCTGTCCTGCTGGCACCATGACGACAAACAAGAAGGAATGTTTGAGAGATCTCCCAGTGTTGGAGGAAGACGAGAGTCACATTTTATTGTGAGATCCTGTCAAAGAGGGACCCATAAACATACAGAGTGACGTTTCAATCTATTGAATTTTGAAAGTAGACATAGTCTTGAATTTATTTTGAGTCAGTCAAAATGATACTTAACTCTAAGATTATCAGTTAACTGGCATTCATTTGAAGTGTCCATGTTGGATTTCCTGTTTAGTCCAGGATGTTCATGTCATCACATGGGTCTGGGGGTTCCCATTCTTTGGTCCCATTGACAGTGGGTGGTGACCCTTTGAAACCCTACATGGAGGTCAGAGTGGAAAGTCCTCTTATCCCCTGTGGGATAGTTACAGCCTCCTAAAATAGCTTCACAGTGGAAACTTTGGTTCATCAGCAGCTAAGATGGACACATCTGGTCAAAGATGTGTTTTGATTTCTTTGAGCAGATGGTATGTGGATGCAGGGGATATAGCTGACTGGATCCCTAAAGAAAGGGAGTGCAGAAACCAAATAAATTGGAGTTTGTTTACAATGTAAGTGAGCATAATGGAAAAATTAAGAAATGCAATTTGATGTTGTGTTTGTGTATTATCATTTTTCTAATCATCTAGAAATCAAACCATCTTAAATTGTTTATAAATCATTATAAATGTATTAAGTAGGACATTTTCAGAAACCAGAAAGTTAAAAGTGCTGGAACAAAAGTTTAGATTTTCCAGTGTAGTAACTTGAACTGGATATTTGATGTAATTCAGAGTTTTTAAATTTGCATTGTTTAATTGTAAAAAAAGGGAAGGAAGGAATTCTTCCATTTGAATGATTGGCACATTACATATAGGTGATTTAATTATAAGCTGCATATGCTAATACTTCGTCACAGGTAAGCTATATTTCAGATCACAGATCAAGATCAAGATTTCACGTTGGGCTATCTATGCCAATTAAGGAATGTGTAGATCAGATTCCAAGTTGGTGTATATGAATTTGACCCAAAAAATTGGTGTAAATATTGTACATGTCTAAGAAAGCTAATGGTAAAAAAAAGACGACGCAGTTAAGTCTGAAGCTAGATTCAGATAGTTGAGGCTAGACACTAACTTGGTCAACATTACTTAGCTGTCCCTAAAATAAAAAGATTTTGTTCTTCACATGGGAACGGTTCATTTGAAGAGTCAGCTGTTAAGGCCTAGGTTTGTCGTTTTATTTTTAAAGACAGCAGAAATACCAGTGTTATCCAGACTGAGGATTTTGTGAAGTCTTGGTCTAAGGTTAGAAGCTAACCTTGCTTCCTTGCTAACGTTTACTGCTTATTTAATGAGCAGTGCAACTTCGTGTTTGGCTCATGGATAAATGCCAGTGGTCCATGTTAAGTTCACAGGTGTGAATATAGCATGTGCAAGAAGCATAGGCCTATTTGAATACAGGTTTTACAGCTACAGACTGATGTAGCTACACTGCACTTGATCCAGAGTCACCTGGATGGTACGAAGAATTCTGCACGGTTGCTTTTTATCGACTTTTCCTCCACTTTTAACTGTACCCAACCTCACATTTTAGCAGATTGACTTACCAGCATCTTCAACACTGACCCTGGTTTAATATGTTGGCTGATTTACTTTTTAACCGATAGATCTCAGAAAGTAAGTGTAAATGTTTTTTTATCTTCTACCGACTCTACCCAGGGGTGTGCCCTTTTATCACTTTTATTTGTTTTTTTTATACAAATGACTGTCAATGTCATTAAGACGGATCAAATTCAAGAATGACTCTGTAGTTGTGTTGTTTCTTGGTGATGACAAGTCTGACCTTGGTCCAGTTGGCTGATTTCGCTAAGTGGTGCAAACACTCCTTTTTTAGAAATCAGTGGTTAAAACTAAGATGACTATTTAGCCTTCACCTGTTACCCCCATCTCAATTGATGGGCAGGCTGATGAGGTGGTGAACCAGCACAGATTGAGGACAATCATAGATGACACTCTCACATTTGAAGCCAACACTGATGCTGTATGTGCAAAGGCAAAGGTTTTTATCGAAAAACAGGAATTTTCATGTTGACTGTTTTTATGAAAATGTTTTATTCTTGTTTTATTGAGTCTGTTTTAGCCTTCTCTTTTATCTGCAAGTTTGTGTAGTGTTGATGAAGGAGCCCTTTTATACAGAGCCAGAGCTACAAAAAATGCACAGGCTGTCCTCACCCCTTGACACACAGTACAAGCTGCTGCCATCTGGTCACATACTGTACTGTATATACTCTGCCTAGGTGCAGGATGAACAGATTTAAAAACTAATTTGTCCCTGGTACCATTGGTTTCCTCATAAGCATCATGTGAATTATTTCGTGTTATTTGTGTGTAATTCAATTTTTCCTATTTTATTCACTGATGGATGTAAAGCAAATTGCCCCTTGAGGATGATAAAGTTTACCTTGAACCTTGAAGTGTGTGGATGGAAAAATAGAGGATTTTGTTCCAGGTTATAAATTGACTAATGCTAATGAATTGCTGTTATCCAACTTTTAAAGGTGCCTTTTAGAAAATACTTAAATCTTTGTACGTTAACTCCTCAGTCATATAGTAGTATTCTCCTTTGGAGCCCACCTTTTCATAATAAGTTGATTGAGTCCAAATGGTTCTGTATCCATTTTCACAGCTTCTCTGTTAGGTAAGCCAGATCCACTGGCATCAACTACAAGCTAACTCTACCTAAAGCCAGACCTGGTTTTGGCAGTTTGTTTTTCAGTTTTTGTTGTCAATATTTTGCACTGTCCTACTGGGTTGACCAAAGGAATGTTAGTACTGGTTACACTATATAGCCACAGGAATAAGTCTAAATAGCTTAATGAAAGGCAACATCTTGGAAAGCTTTGTGACAGCTTGGCACAGAATGGCAAGAATGAGGTGAAAAGTCTGCATACGCACATTTATGGTATCTGTGAAATATTTCCGCTGTAGAGGAATATATGGAAGAAGATTTGAGATCAAATAAAGAGAGGAAGGCTGTATGCTGGCTTCATAGAAATATGGAGTATGCAGAGACAGATGTGAGGTCAAACTGTGTCGCTGTACTGTACAAAGGCTTTGCTGTGTATTTGTGATTGTCTGCATGCTCCTACCTTCCTGAGGGGGTCTGTGGTCATTCCTTTGTTGAACACCTTGTGTTATAATCACACTCATCTTTTGTTTAATCTTAAATAGGCCTCATCCTCCAGTGGTAGGAAGTGTTTCAGTCCCATTTTAAACTATGGTTTGACAGTCTTTTCTAAACAGACGGATCTGTAAAAGCTAAACTGCAGTCTGCTGTCGAACTGCTAGCTGTTGGTGTTGGACTCTGCCGCAGGGCATCGAGTTGTGAGCCAGCTGGTGAGGCCACACACTGGATACAGCTACTAAGGGGTCAGCATGATTCACTCAGAGTTTACAAGTACAGTGCAACATCGTAATGTTTTTCAAATCATACAGTTACATGTGGTTTACAGTGTGTGGCAAAATATGTGGAGGATTCAGCTGCTGCTTTGACCCTTTCATTAAGCCATGTAGCTCTGTTCAGGGCTATAAACTTAATGATAGAAAGGTAAAAGGTTTGTGTATGATAAAAATGAACCTTCTATCAGGTACTGTCCTTTCTATTTATTCTTCTCCTCTTTTCTTCTAACCCATCTCTTTGACCTATTTTCTGTCATGCACACATTGCTAGTTTACATTACATCCTTCATGCATTCACAAATTAAAGTGAGTGGTGATCGTTATTTCAATTTGTTTCCCAAGTCGTCATCAGGTGTTTGGCTTAACAGCTTGGGAGGCCACCACAAATCTCTCACTCAGGGTTTATTTGATGTACGCCACTATACATGAGCTGAGACACCGAGACGGAGGCAGATGTGTGCTTTGGTGGGTGGCAGGGTAAATGGACGCAATATGAAGCTTCCACTAATAAAATAATCACTATGGAAAAAATCTCAGGACGTATTTCAAGCATAAGAGACATGTTGGCCTCCTGCGTGAAAGAGGAGGCAACAAGGTCTTTTGGAAGGAATCATCAGGCTTTGAAAGAAGCAATGGTTAGCATTTTAACTGTGGAGCTATTGCACAATAGTTTACAACAGACAATAGCTGAAAAGTCCCCAACTCAAAAAGATGTGTTTATTACATTTCTCAAGATTTTCTGTATTCAGTTTTTTAACCTTTATTTATCCAGGTTAGTCCCATTGGGATCAGGGATCTCTTTTTCAAGGGAGACCTGGCCATGAACAGCACTTCCCTTTAAGATTGAAAAAATACTTCTGATATTATATTGGAAAATACCCCCTTTTGTACAAGGTTAGTTGTGTGTCTGTTGGTAACATAAGCTATCACTCGAAATAGTGTCTTTAAAGGAGAGTATGGATTTATTTCTTAATGTAATATAAACATATTGAAGTTGAAAAAACATGATCTTTGGGTGAAGAAACCACATAGCATAATAAACTATATTGACGCATGACACCCTAGATTTTCTTGACTTAACAATACAGTTTACCAATAGAGAACATAAAGCTGACATCCATCATGGACAACCCCTCTCAACCCCTGCATGACACTGTGGGGGCTCTGAGCAGCTCCTTCAGCAGCAGACTGAGACACCCACCCTGCAAGACAGAGCGCTACCACAGGTCGTTCATCCCATCTGCCGTCAGACTGTTTAATCAGACTCTTTAACAGCATCACCACCTCATGATTAATTTCAATAAGGCTACACACTGTGTGTGTTTTTTTAATAACAATAACTCTTTCCAGTGTAGTTACTGTGTAATTTTCCATTATTGTATTTTTTTTATTTAACTGATGTAAATATGTTTGATTCAATTTTTAACTTCTATTTTTGATAATTATATTCCCGTCCCCTGTTTTCTGGAGCTGCTGTAATGAACAAATTTCCCCCACGGGGGATCAATAAAGTTTATCTTTATCTTTAAACTCTCTTCAGTCATTCAATCCCTTATATCATTTAGGCAGCTCAGGAGCAGAATTACCTTAAGGCATCAAAATAAAAGGTAGAGATCAATATCATCTGCATAATAAGATGTAAAGGGTCCGCCCTTAGTAGCACATATAAAGATAATATCAGGGGCCTCAGCACAGAGCCCTGCAGTACTCCACAACACAGTTCAGAGGAGATAGACATAATGTTCCTGAATACTAACAGTGAACAATGTTTTCTTGAACATGGGTTGTATGCAGTGTACCTTGTTAAGAGGGGGAAAGTCTCCAAAGTAAAAGTTGATTCTGTCTTTTCGCAGGTCATGACATTATTATTTTTTTTTTTAACCGAACTACCATCTCCAATATCAGTAAAGTATCCGTGCCTCTGACAGGACACCCTGTTGTGTGTCAGAGTCTGTAGACATTGAGGTGCTGCATCTGTACCACTGTGATGTTTGTTTTAACAGCTTCTTGGTTGAAAAACACATGACTGCCAGTTGGGGGGGATCTCATATGAAAACAAACAAAATATGGAAATTTAAGGAGACATTTTTGAAGGTATTATTTTTAGCATTGCACAGAGAGCACTGAAAGAAGAAAAAACACAGGTAGGACTTTGAAACTGTGCAAGGTATATGTAATCTATCTTACCAATAAATGTCCATATCTTAGACTTATAGCAAGTTGATGTTTTGAATATAATGAAAATTATTTTAACCATTGACTCCGTCACATTTTTAGAAGTTTTCCTGCTGCTGTTCCTGTTTGTTTGGGACAATAGATGTACATTTTACAGTGTTTGTCAACTGAAGTCTAACAGCGCAACTTGTATAGAAAATGACGCAAGGTAAGAGACTTGCATCACACTTAATAAAAGACCTTTTTCCATGATTAGCTTTCCAAAGTGCTGTGTGACGTACATTTACTTTATGATGCTCCTTGTAAAATATCCCAAGAATAAGCTTCTCATTCACTAGTTCTGTTAGTATATTAGCATTTAAAGTAACATATTTTTGTCCTTTAACAAAACATTTAAACACATCCTATGCCTGTCTACAAACCAGTGAAGTATCCAATTTAACCAGTCCACTATCCACTAACTGCTGTCCAGACTAGATCCAATGTACACAAAGAGCTGAATAAGCTCAATAATGAAAAAAAAAAATATATATATAAAAAATGAAATATCTCTTTTATTTTCTCAACAATATTAGCAGATTTGAGGTTGTAAAGGATTTGTTAGTATATGTTATTTTGATTTGGAATGATTATTTAAATAACTGGCACAAATTGGATTTCTTTTGCCAAAACATACATTTCTCTCCTGATGACCTTCTGTTGTAAGGGGTTGTTGAGGTGCTTTTCTAAAACCTTGGTGACCAGTGACCTGACAGATCCATACATTCAGAGTAATGTTTACTTTTCAGCTTATAGGTCCCATGAACTATGTTTGTCACTGACATTTTGGGAATGTGAATGTTAGTTTTCACCTAGGAGAAGTACAGAAACGCAACTTAAAGAAAGGCAGAGGGTTCCAATTTACAACACCTGTCTTATTTGTTGTTTACTCAGTTAAGAAAAGGAAAAGAACAAGAAAAGGCATAAAAAAGGGAATGGAGGTCAGTCATCTTTCATCGTGAGGAGCCTGGTGTCATGGTCTTCATAAATTGTTCTAGTTACTGTTCACACCTTTGCACGGACAAAAAAGTACCAGCTTCATGCAGCAAAGATTTGTTAGCTTTTAAGCTGGGGCCTCCCCTGTTCAACACTAAATTAAATAAATACTAGGTTATTACAGAAGGAAAAATAATTTTAGAAATATGGGACTTTTATTTATTTATATATATATATATATATATATATATATATATATATATATATATATATATATATACTAGGTTAGTAAATAAGGAAAAATCATTTTAGAAATATGGGACTTTTTCTTAAGGGGGGGGGACACACTGTCTCTAGACAGCAGCACTTGACAGACACGTTGAAGGTGTATAGTGCCATCTACTGGGGATGAAACCAAATGTAAGGGAAGTTGATCAGCTTTTACCTCAGCAATGAACTCAGAATCATAACTTTTTAACACTTAATTAAACTGTCTGTTAATCCCAGAGTATATTTTAATCACCTTGAAACATTAGCAAAAGTGCAACAAACAGCAATACAGAAGACCTCAAACCATTAAAATATTTTGTATTTGTTTTTCTCTCATTATTCTTAAATGTCATGTTCACCAAAGATGTTATGAGAAGAATTACACTCATGCATTCAAAAACTAGTGGTGAAGCTCAACTGATGCTCTGTGAGCGTGGAAGAAGCTTTTGCTATCTGTCTCTCTCTCTTCAGATCCACACACACACACACACACACCCGTTTTTATTACCCCATGGGACCCACTGACTGCGGGCAGCTTGATGGGATCCACTCTTTCTGAAAGGTCAAGAGACATAATTTTAACTGCTAAAATCATGATAATTTTTTTAACACAAAAATAACTTGAAATATGAAACACTCATGAAAAAATGTAAAACCTTCATTTTGGCTCCTCTGGGGACCGAACCTGAATTCCCCCCCTCTGTGAGGACCAGCCATTTTCTGTCTATTGCTATACAATCAACACCATTGTTGGGCACAACACAATTTTGAATTGCCCCCCCGGGGATAAATAAAGTTTTTTAAATTGAATTGAATTTATGAAGTATTTAATCCAACTAATGCTGGTTTAAAACCTTAGTTATCGATATCATAAACATTGATTCAAGTAATCAGCACTGCCAGATGCTAGATATTCTTTAAAACACAATAGATTCTGCTTTTAAAATCAAATTGTTGTGCAAATACATGATTAAACAGTCAACTATGAAGGATAATTCACCTGGTCTCTTCATGAAACTGGCCTGCTGCTTCACCTGAACAATCACATTGGTTCTACATCAAAGATGCTCTCTTCATCACAGCACATTGTCAACACTCCCAACATGATACTATTACAGCAATTTACACAACACACTACGGTTCACATATAACAGCTAAAAGTTTCACTTTTATATTTGGTAAATTGCTTGTTTTATGTATTATGCATTTTAAGTATTATGTATCATGTAAATTATGTTACCGTCTTACAGAGGTAAGTCGCCCAGTGAAATAATGTTCTGTGATAGGAGCCCTGCAGCAGTTGATAGATGTTATCTAGCTACTGATAGAGGGTTCAAATCCAACATGGTGCCAAAGAGCAGCACATGTATGTGCTGCTGCTGTCATGTACCTAACAATACTGTTGACAGTGTCTTCTTTTTAGAAATATTCAATGGGTTTGTATGTTGTTTTTTTTAAAACATAGGTATGAATGTCATTTTTTTTTTTCTAAATGGGTATGTATGTCATCTTTTTCATTTTTTCCGACATGGTTATGTGTCTTTTTTTTTTTCTTTTTCAACAGGGGTATGGATGTCATTTTTTTTTCGTTTTCTTCGACAGGTAAGTTTGCCGTTTTTTTAAGTTTTCTTCAACATAGTTATGTTTAACGTTTCTTTTCAATTTTTTGGACAAGGGTATGCATGTTGTTTTTTTCATTTTATTCGACAGAGGTACGCATGCCGTTTTTTTGGCATCAGAAGGCATGTTGTTTTTACATGGTTATCTATTTCTTTTATTTCAATTTCAATTGAAATAAAAGAAATAGATAAATGTAAAAGATGAAACATAACACCCCCCCCATTAATTTGGAATAACAACAATTGGTGATCCTGTTTTAAAAAGTTAATATAAGTTGTTTTCTCTGGATCTTGAGAAATTAACATGTCATCATCTGAAAACCATTGTTGTTAAATATTGATTGAACTGTTATAACTGCAATAACTGTTACATATCCAGGCAATGGGTCCTGTGATACAGCTGGGAGAAAAGCTTTCAGCATAAATTGAGAAGTGTTTGTTCAGCAGCAGCTGTGTAGCGTCTGCTCTTCCCACACAAATACACACAACCACAAGCCCCACAGAGCACAGCATAATTTACACATTAAAACGTACTTACATATAACAGAACCTATTAACTGAACACTGTGCAAGTGTTACAAACTGTGGTGTGTGAAACACGGGAGGTGGACCGAAATGCGGAACTAACAAAATATTTATTTTAACAAAAAGGCAAGAGGTAAAATGCAAAACAAAAAACTTCCTAGAGCAAAATCCAAAAACGGAAAACAAGGAGCCACTAAGAAACACTGGACACTGACACTGACACGCCAACAACCTACATACACCCTACAACATACATGCAACATACAATGAACTGACACAGGGGGGAAAGAAACACAGAGACTAAATAGACACAGGGGTCATCAAACACAGGTGAGACTAACAAGACACAGGTGAGGACAATCAGGGCAATCACACTGGGAAACACACAGACAGGAATACAAGAAACACAGAGGACAACTACAAACTAAATCATGAAACACTAAAAACACACAGAACTCAAGAATGAACAAAGCACACTGGAACAAGAAGAAACACTAAACACTGAAAAACCAAACTAGAAAAAGACCAACCCATTACAGCAAAGTATCTTATGTGTGCAGTTTTCTGAATGAACACACAGGCAGACAGACAAATAAAGACAGTATCAAAGTAAACATTACAGCTTTGTGGAGACTTCAGAGACAATCAGGCTGCGGCGGAGCAAAGCTTTTACATACGAAACATTAGCTCCCTTTTAGTGGCTGAGATGGTTTCCATCTACTTAACCCTGTTTGTTCTTTTTCTCTGACTTTAACATGATAAACAAAGACTCGCCCTGTCAGCTTGTTGCTTCTTAGAGGAGAGGGGTCACAGTGGCCTGGAAAATGACAACCAAATAATAAGTCTTAAGCAGCGCTCCTCTGTGGTCTTACAATAGAGGAGCGTTATTTTGCTTCATGAAATGTTGATTTTGATTAATCTTTTCAAAATGATATTACTCTCAGTTTCCCATACAAAGAACACCCCTCCTCACTGCTGGTAAAACATCAGTATCTTAAAAAATGTTCTACATGTTTGAAGTGGATATTTTATGAATGTTGCATCGAAAAAATTAATAAAATTGAATGAGTAACTTTAATGTAATTTAAATCTATGCTTGCTCTACTTATTTTTGGAACCTCTTCGGCTTTAAATATTAATTGGTTAACTAAGTTACTCAGTATTGTAGTTTCTATGCTTATAGTAATGAATTGTACGGTCAATGAGATGTACAGTTTAGCGACGCTTCTGGAATTATGTTACCGGGTTCATATTCAAGGTTTACTTAGATGTCAGATATTAAATGATAAATTATGAGTTCCATTAGAAAGTAAGTAAGTATTAGTAAGTAACATCACTTCTGTTTTGTGTATATTTTTGTTATTTCAGATCAAACTGAACTTACCAAACAAGTGAGTTTAAATTTGTGAAATATCCAAAAAAAGAGAAAAAAGTAAACATACTCATTGCTTGTCATAGTTTTATTTCCCTCTACAACCCATTATATCACATTTATAACATCATGCGATCAGCATACTTTGCAGGGAAACATGCAATTGGATAATATCAGAAATAGCTATCAAAAACTTCAGCATCAAAGTAACACAAAAACTGTTGTGCAATTCCAAACATTTAATCTTTTTAATCTTAACTCACATGACGACCAACTAACAAACTGACAAATATGCCACAAACCTACAGCACAGGCAGCCAACTAAACCAAAAAGACAGTAATATTTCATTTCAGTCTTTCAGAGTTCAACATGCAGGAAAAACTGTCATTCAAAATGCACTTTCCATCACACACTGTCAAATGATGTTTCAATCATATTAAGGATCAAATAACATTGAGCTATGACCTGAAATGACCTTAACTTAGACTGGTTCAGATTATATGAAAGTCTACCATTTCAATATTACAACTAGTCATTGTCATTGTTTCATAATACAGTATCATAAATACAACAACTGTTTAACTAAACTTTAGATTTCACTCCCAGACACAGAGCCAGCTCATTTCTCTGGATCTTTCCGTCCTTGTTGACATCACAGTGACGCAGCAGAATAGCTCGCAGCTTGTCAAGCTCGGGACCCGTGATGTTGGGCTGAAAAGCAGAATTGTTTGACCATCAGTCCAAAGTTCATGAAGCTATAATTCATGACATGTAGGAGAAGTGAAATAAAACCTAAGATGATATCAGAGTGCTTCAAAAATGACCAAAATGCTTTATAGATTATAACCTACATTCCAGAATACTTTTTCTTTTTGCAATAAAACGATAACTGATTAAGCATATCAGCTAGTTATCTCAGCAATAGAAACTAACCCTTGTCATATGTTAATACACCACAATGGTAGATTTTCTGCTGATTACTGATCATTAATGATGATTTTGGCAAGTACCTTTGAAAGTATTGCGGTTTGGGACAAATATTTGCATCTCAATTATGAATAAAAATCAATATTTGGTACATATTACAAATACCTTTTCATCAACACAATTTTACATATTTGGTAGTAAAATACTAAAAGCTATTTTGTCCTACCCTGTCCAGCCCCATCATGTCTTTGACCAAGCCGTCAACCTCAGGACCCTCCAGCGCTCCCGTCTTACTCTGATCAGGAAAGAAAAAGACAGAAAGAAAAATATAGTATGAATGCGGATTGATTCATCTAACTGACACTCACATACTTCAGTCACTCATTAGTCTTTAGTTGACCGGGCATATACTAAGGCATAGTGAATCCAGGCATGCACTGAAGATATCAGATATACACCTCTAGCGTGCCACTTTAGCTCAGCAGTTTAAGAGTGCCCCTTGTGTACAGAGGCTATAGGACTTGTTGCAGCAGTAGCAATTGGTTCGAATCTGCTTTTCCGAAATGAACACATTGGTACAGTATGTCACAGGCATGATAAATAAAGCATGGTCACTGTAGAAAAGGCCCCAAAGTTACATGTTAAGGTTTTTGCTTTATGTTAAAATAGTGTTTGATTCCTGTTCAGTTTGATGTGATGATATTGTGTTCAATTAGGGGAGAGGTGTCACCTGCTGGTCATATAGCGAATTACATCATGTAGTAATGAGCAGTGTGCATCAGTCAATGACAGATGAGCCATCAGCGTGCAGAGTAATCACTCCATAAGATGGTTGTGCGTAAATAAAAAGGAAAAACTACAACAAGACCCAATACTCTGTCATATTGCATGGCCACTGAGATGCCTGTATTTTGTTTAATCAAGAGAAGAAGTAAATAGCCATTCAACCAATTCTGCACTCTTGTTAGTCATAGTCTCTCATAGTTTCCTGCAGGACATGCCCATGATGAGATTTCATGTGATGTGATTAAGAAACAGCAGACCCACCCAGTGTTTTATTGTACTTACAACATCATAATGGGTGAAAATCTTGTCAAAGTCTCTCCATCTCTCCTCTTTACTGCACGCCTGCGTAAAAAAACAAGTTGTTTAACACCAGGTATAGAGGACTGAAGCTGGAGCAAATAACAAAAGATAACTAACTGGATTGTTTTATCATCGATTATCTTTTTTTTAAACATGCTGTTAATGAAAATACTTACATCCATCTGGAACTGGAGCAAGAAATTTTCCTCCAAAGCCAAGATCCTTATTAGAAAAAGAAAGACAAATATTAGAAAAAAAAAACCTTGTGGAATTCTTAAATTGTTGCTCTTGTCTTAACTCTTTCAGCCAATGGGGCAGTGAGTGTGCAGTCATGTTTTCTTGTGTGTCCTGAGGCTTCAGCTGATGATGAGTTGTGAAGTTGTGATTTGCATCTACACACAACTATGTTCTACACCGATTCTCTGGTGTTTTAACATGTTAGTACTGGAGCTACTTTTTTGTAATAAAGTTACAAGCATGAGTGACAGTCTATTTTACTTTGCTCTGTAAGGAATATATCTTTATCCTTATCCTTGGGAAAGTACCTGGCCAAGTCATTCAAATCCAAACAGCCATCCTTGTTTTTGTCAAAGATTTTCATCTGCAAGAAAAAAGATTTTAGAGGAGCATTTCAATAAATTCAGACTATGACATTTCTTTCTGTCCTTGTTATTTCCTTCTAGCAGCTCCTGCGACTCCTGGGCCAACTCATTATTTGATCAAACTTCATATCTCATCTAAATCAAAAGGTTGTCTAAGACAGCAGTGACTCATGTACACATGTACAAGCTGCCTACTGTGACCCTTCTGCCTTTAAGTGCAGCAGAGAACAAAAAACTAAGAAAACAGTATTTATTTTAAAGTCCTTATATATAATATTTTCATGCACATTGTTTTGCAAAATACTTTATTGAAGCTGCCAATCTATTTTTTCATTCAGCAGTTTTTATTTGTGAAACATTTTATAAAACGTACTTTAAAAACAGCTATTGCACTTACTAGAAACCTGAAAATTGCAGAACAAGATTGTTAAAACCAGCTCAACCACATAATGTACAGTTTATGCAACACATTCCCTGCACACATTTATAAACAGCTCAAGATACTTTTCTATATAACACGTAAGGGCTTTTAGTAAGGACTGTGGATTTCAGGGTAAATGGTATACCAACCATTGTGTCTGTATACTCCTCCAGCTTGTCAGAAGGCACTTCCTTTTGATGCTGCTGGAACAAGTCTTTCAGGAAAGCCTGAGAAAAAAGTTTAACAAACAATCACCCAACAAACCTTTCAAATACAAAGAAGCTCACTAAAATCATTTAAGGTATGTGACAGAATCTACCAAGAATCTTTTCTCTAAAGAAAAACATGACATGAGGCTAGCATCTCAGTGTGCGAAATAATGACGGAGACTGAGGGTTACATTCATTCTCTGCCCACACTGACGATATTTCCTCAAACAGAAAAGAGAAGTAGTGGGTTCTGTTATGACAATGGGTAAACATCTGTTTTTGTTTTATTGTTGACCTCACCTTGAGTTCCTGAGCAGATATGTAGCCGCTGCAGTCAACATCGTAGTTCTTCCAGATCTACAGCAAGGTGAAGTGAAGAGCAAAAAAACTAATGCTTACATGCAGTGTGCAAGATCAATGGTGGATTAGAGTTAGATTAGAGAGAAATTGAAATTTGGCTTCCTTAAAAGACACCATAATAAGTGTTACTACAGAAAGTTATGATATTTGATTGGCTTTGGTTTAATATCACGTGACATATTGAGAATGGATATTCACAGTTGAAATGTCAAAAATAATAATATGCACAATACTTTAAAATCTTTACAATTCTGACAGCCTTTCCTTGACAATATGTTGTGGAGATATTCCTTACTGAATGGATGTGGCTGTCTTTATGCCTACAATTATTGCTTGGTATCTTCTTTGACTTTACCTTAATGAAGTCTACGCTGTTGTCCAGAGGAGTTTCTCTGCGGAAAATTAACAGGAAGTTCTCATCCGCAGGGAGGATCATATTGGCCAACTGGAAAACAAAACAGAGCAGCAGTAAGTGAATAGCATGCTATTTTTGGCTTTCCATCATACAAACTTTAAAACACTTTGGCCCCTTTTTGGTCTGGTCTGGCTTTCTTAATCAATTTGTTTACATCTTGTTAAAAGAGAATTGCATCCATAGCAGAAATCTTGCATCCATAGTTATCTTAAAACAAACTGAAGCTCCCTGCATGCAGGTCAGACAGAGAGAATGTGTGATTTATATTCTACCGCAGCTCCTCCTGGCTTAACTCCAGTTCATGTTGCACTTGTCCTGTCTGTCCTTCTTTAATAGTACCAGCCGTGCATTAGCAGATTAAACCGACCCCCAACATCAATTTAATTAAAATACAAGATGATACTGCAGCCATTTAGATCAGAAAGCTGCAGAACAGCTCACAGTCAGTTCAAACGCAATGCGCCAACTGTGATGCCAACCTAAGAAGGGCAAGATGTTAAGAAAAAAAGCCACAAAACTGCACACAAAAACCAAGACGGCCAATTTGTGTATTTCCTGCTATGTTCACATAAGTGTTAGTTTTATATTGTTAATCTTTTGCTTGGATTTTTTTCTAAATCATCGTTGATTCTGCAAAACTATCTCTGTTTGCAAGAGTTGGATATTTGCAAAATACTTCTCTTGTCACACAAAAGTGCAAAACCCAAGCGATATTTAGTTTAGACAGACAAATAAAAGCTTTGTTGGTCAATCAAATATCAAAAATGCTTAATGGTTGTAGTGGAATCACACCCAGGATTCGGTATGCAACAAAACACAAACTAAAAAGAAGATTTTCCTCAAAAAGACTGTTTACATAAAGCAAGCAAGCAAGTCAGAAGACATCCTGCTTCAAGAGAGGAAGCACATTTTTCTTTTCTGATAACTAGCAAACACAGTCTTCTGACACTAAACTAGAGAAGTAACAGAACTTATCAAGATATCACACGTCAGCTTTGTGGCCAGGAACTTCCTTCCTTTGCAATTTGCAGAGAGGATTCAGCATCACACAGAGAACTAGAATCAGGGGTAACATTAAAAAGTGCTTAGTAAAAACATATTTAGCAAATGTGGTCACGACGTGAGTCTAGATTCTTTCTGTTGGCACTGTGCAGTAGCAGTCCCAGTTCAGATCTGTCTGATGCTGAGTTCAATAAATGTTTCTACTATTTAACAAAAAGGACTAGTCCAAGTGTCTTCTATCAGCTACATTCTGTCAGTCACTGGTTCACAACCATAGGGTCCATCCTAGGAGCAACATATCTTAGGGGGCACAAGGTTTTGTCTTCTCTGGGGTTGTAAAAATATTATCTACACATATTTACCAAAATCATGATAACACACTTACTGAACAGTTTATACTGAAGTATTTTGGCAAGTGTGTGTAGCCTGTTCTGTTGGGATTATATCAGTGAAAGCAATTCAAATTGATATTGACTTTTGACAGCAATGTTTATTTTGTGTGTGTGTGTGTGTGTGTGTGTGTGTGTGTGTGTGTGTGTGTGTGCACTGGACTGAGAGAGCTAGTATGGCAATTTGAAGTCAAGAGATAGGTGGCCCTCAGAGGATAAAACTACCTCCGTAAGAAGTTAAAAGAAAAGGTAGCTTAAAAGTGAAAAAATATATGGTTAAATCTATTGTCAAGGTTGTGTAACTTTAAAAGAATCTTCTGTGCTAAGAGGTTTGATCCTACTGTTCCTGCATCAGCGACAGTAAATCTCAGTCTTCAACGGGCCATTGAAGGCAGCATGTATTGATTTTTCCAGCTGTATGAAACCCAATGTGTTGGAGGTCTGAGTTCAATACATTAATATGGGATTGGCCTAATGCATGTTTACAATTTCCTTTATAGAATGAACTGTTCTGAAGAAATGCTGATAGTGTACCATGAGCAGTGTCACTTACACAGAGTGGAGTTTTAATGGGAGCTCTTGGCAGAGAAAAAAATCAAGAGCTCGATGTAATCAAACTTCAGTGTTACATTTCTTGGAAAAAACTGTAATCTGTGACTTTATCAATCAAGTTTGAATTGATTGGATAGATTTATTCAATCAAAGAGCAACTTTATAATTAACTTTAAGTAATTACAAGCAATTATGATGTATTGTTGGTAAAATCTCAAAAGGGTATTAGATTATTTTCCATTAAGATATTTTTTCACTCTACAGGGTGTCTCAGAATTACTCTCAGTAATTCTGGACGTTAGTTTCATTCTCGTTGAATGCTGAACAAGCTGTGTCATCATCATGCATACAGGAGACAAATAAAAGGTGGAGGAAGAATGAGTAGAGAATGAGAGAGAGAACAGATGGAGGAGAGAAAAATCCTAAAATGTAAATGAAAAAAAGGAAATAGTTACATTAGTTTGTCAACTTTAATCACAATACAGCAGCCTATTGAGTATCAATTAAATAAATGTAAAGTCAATGAGAAGGAATTTAGACACATGAACCATGCAGTACCTCCTGGATCTGTAGTCTCCCATCAGCGGTGACATCATAGGCCGACATAAACCTCTGTTTCAGTCTCTGAACTCTCTCCTCAGTAACTTTCTCCTGCAAAGACACAGGACATGAAAATGCAACATTGATTTTCTTACCCCTAAGGCACATTCACTAATTGTATAAAACATCACCATGTGAGCACTCTTTGATAGAGCAAAATGAAATGTAAAAAAACCCCCAAAAGTATAAAAAATATGAGAAAAAAGCTAGAGCATCTGCTTTACAATGGTTCCTTTAAATCATGACGAAAGCATGTCCCTAAATCTTGAACTCTTGTTATTGAAGGACAAATCCTGTTCTGGCTGAGTCACATTTATTTTAAGCAGTCACCATGGATACTTCTTTGCTCCTGGATTTTTTTTTATTCAAGTTTTGCCTTTTGAAACCCAAGCTGAGTCTTGTTCATAATAAAGCTCACTTTACATGTTTTGGCCAACCAAGTCTTTCTCACACACAAAGCAAAGAGCATGATGTACAGTTATCTGAGACAAGGATAACATTTTCTCTTCCTGTATAAACAAGCTTCTTTTTTTTTCATTGTGAAACAAATTTAGAAGCTTTTCTACCAGTGTCTCTTTGGAAACCCTCAATCATTGAACTGTATCTACAACGTGCCTGACCAGCACTCATATACCGAGACAAATGTATTCATCTTCATCACTCTCCTGCAATACACCACATGTGGCGCCAGCTCTCGCCTGTTGCTAAGCAGAAGTTTTTACAGTATTGACATTAAGCGTTTATGCATTTGTATCCCCAATTACCACCACCGGGGGGGGAAAGGGTTATGAAGTGAGCAACAGCACACTGCAGAAACATTCTTAAAGACATTTTCCTTTACAAAGATTCTAAATGAGTGATACATTTGACTGTTACAATAAAGTAAGATGAGTTTGTTTCTTTTTTTTAATTCTTACTCTTGTACAGGATACAATCAGCATAGAAATAAAAGATCACACTTGACAAAACTTGACATGCAAAAAAAGCTCCTCACAGGAGCTTTACAATGTAAAGCAATAAAATAATGGCACACCGCATGAATAATCCTATATTAACTTGCAGTTTATCACATGCAGATTTATAAAAATGCATTGATAATAGAAGCTCTCATATGTTACCAGTGAGTATAAAAAGAGTATAAAAGCACCATGAGGTTTATTTCACATTTCTTCTACAGCTGAGTGGGTAGATTAAGATAACTAGTCTGTGCTGTATTCTGTGCAGAGAAAAACACAAACAAGGGCTTATCCTTGAGGCATAAGTGATGGAGAGTAAACATTAGACAGACAGAGAGTGACATGTGGTCAGGGTCTGTTTGTTTTAGAACAACTCCATTAGCACAAATGCACGCACACACACAGGAAATGGACTTATCAGTTATATTTTTCAGTTTTTCATTTCCTGTTGCTTCAGGGAGAAAATTAAAGAGTAAATTCAAGTTGAGGGATCTTGTTTGACAGTGTCCAGAGCTTCTTGATTGTGTAGTGTCTTACACCCTTAACAGTAACCACACCCATCCTGGATCAATGTTCAGATGACTACACAGCAGAGATAAAGTGATGTCAAATGTACTTTTCTAAAAACTGATTTAAAATTGTATGTAAGGATGCACATTTCAAAATGAATCATTGCCTTTCTGATAAACCGTGTCTACTACATAACATACAATTAATTATGAAGTATACTTTAATAAAATTGTCATGTGGATCAGTATAATTTGTAAAATCAGATAATGATGGTGCTGCAGTCTGCTCGCTTTGTGGCAGTTCAGCTGCCCCTGACATGCAATGTATTCAACCGCTGTCATCACACTTTCCGGATGATTTTTTCTGAACAAAGTAACTTACCTGTGGATCCAGTCTCATCATCATGTGACGGAAAAACTCATCTAACTCTTTACCCTCAATGTAGCCATTATCTGTCAAATGAAAAACAAGCAGTACAAGCCTTCTTGTTAGTGAAGGAACCAAAGACAATTTTACACAAAAATAAGAACGAGGCAGAATTTAAGATGAGATGCGTTTCAGCTCCATCTCAACTCTTTTATCTCCATATTTTCAGATTGAATGTTTTTGCTGATTGTTAAGCAGTTTCTCCTCTGCATCAAGATCCTTTCAGACACACATTTAGAATCGTGAGACTATTTCTCAAATAGCTTTAACTCTGGGTAGAAAAAAAAAACAGTCTTCAAACATATTTCACGTAAGAACTTAAACTTCCTATAACAAGGACTCACATGCTCAGTCCAAAAAACATCCTTTACATTTCAAAAACAAAAGGATGATAATACACTTTTATTTATCTCTTTAGGCAGGTACTTGAAAAGATAAAAGAAACAAATATATACAAATTTACTCTCCTCACCATCTGCATCAAAGTGTTGCCAGATTTCCAGAAAACCAGCAGCATCCAGGTTATCAAAAGCACTTTCCATTTTATAAAGGAACAGAAAAGACAGCTGTTAACTTCAACACGAGACTGAGTGGACTAACTGTGAAACCCTGTTCAGTCGCCTCCTTGGTTGACAGACGGGATGTTACTCTGACTTAAACCACACCTCCTCTGTGTGAAGGACAGAGCGAACTGTAGAAATGTTTCTACCATCTAGTGGCTGTATGGATACACTGCAAATAAATCTTTCAGAGCAGTTACACAAAGAAACAATGCACATGTTTTGAAGCCTGTAAAATTATTTTAATCAATTTTGATATCTGCACAAAGAAATGTTTGACACCAGCAGAAACATATTGATTAATCGTGGCAATGAAACAAATTATAAGCAACGTGTCCATTGTGTTTTTGCTTCTTTCCGGCTCATGGAAAAACAGTGGTTGTTTTGCATTATTTCTTTTTGTGAATCATGATGAAAGTAACATTTAATCGATTACATGTCATAACAAATTAATACATACAAAGAATTAATTTCTACATTTATGAACACAATGTACATGTGAGAGAAAAAACAGGAAAAACTGAGACGGTCGCTGTTTTTTATTCCAAATAAGTTATCAACAAACCCCTAGTAAAGTAGTGTACTTAGTACCAAAACAATGAAGGATCTGCTGCTTTCACATAGGCGTGTTGAATCACAGTGTGAATGTTACATGTGTGTATATTACACATACATATATACACACGCACACTCCTACGTGTATGAAAACACATATATACATACAGTACACCTTACATCATGCAGTCACACAAAGCCTCAGGAGTCTGGACTCTTTTTTTTTTTTCTTCATTTTCTCAGCTCCCTGCACCATTGCGAGAGAAAAGAAGGGTGCTAATTATCAGGCTAGCACAGGAAATCATCATCAGTCTTTTTAAACATGACAGAAACACTGTCAGCGGCTTCTGACACCAAAGGAAGGAAGAAGATGATGTCCTTACTCGATTATTTTCAGGAAAAAAAATTAACTGTCAACAGAAAATAACACCTATTAGGAGTGTTTATTTCTGTTTCCTGCAACATCTTTTAAAATAAAAGTGATGTCTGAGTTTTGGGTGTGGCACAGTAAACATATGTAGTTGTTGACATCAGAGACTTGCAGCAGAAAAAGTGTTATTCCCATTCCCCTATTAGTGACAAAGAAGTAAGGAAGTCATGTTTTTTATAATCCTATAAAAAGACATCCATAGACACCATAGAAAAGGTGCACCAGTGAGACCTTTGGTCCTGACTTGAATTAGACTTGTACAGTACAGTTAAACACAAGGTGTGCCCCTTTCACACAGCGCATGAAGAGCAGAGGTTAGAGCAGATTTTAGGTTAATGTTAAGGACAGTTTAATACAGACATCAATTACAAAGACGTCCTTCCACTGAGGATGATATCTTAAAATAATAGTTTGATGGGTGTTAATGACATCATGCAGGATGTTGGCATGGATGAAAAAAATGTATAACAATCTGTAGGTCTGCAGAGTTGTTTTTATTAAAGCGTTAGAAATACTTTGCTTTATGCTTTGGTTTCCTAAGATTGTTAGACTGCTGTGAAGGATTTATATGTATTTCCTTCTTTCAGGAAAATTTCAAAACAGTTTCCAGTCATAGTTATGACTTTGATGTTGATGCTATTCAGCATTAAAAAAATATAATGAATTTACTTTCTTTATTCAGTATTTCTAATACAAATGCTTAACGTCTGTTTGAATCTACTTTCAAACTAAAACTGCATGTTTTTATGTCAAAGACAACCATCAACACTTTAAGGCGTTAACTTTACGTTGAGATTTGTGATTTTTTTTCTTCAAGCCATATCTATCAATGATTTGATTTTTAGTTAAAAAAAATGAGATTCTGTTTGCTGACTTTGCGAATGTGTGAAAAGGGCATTTCTTGCTCTGAAAAACAAACATAAGAGGACAGCCTGAGACCTGTGTTGTTGTTGTTGTTGTTGTTGTTGTTGGGTAGCATTCAGGACCTGAAAATGCGATTCACTTTCCCTTCAGGCGCTGCATTCCCGTTAGTTTTTTACTATGCCAATATGATTGCAACCAGTTTTTTTTTTCTGAGAAATGTCTTGTCTTGCACAGAATGGAAGTAAAGTTAATTGAACTTGAAAGCCCTGAAGGTCAAGTCTGCAGCCTGAGGAGAAGAGTATTTGAAGGAGTTCCGTCAGTTTCATGCTTTTACTCAAAGACTAGAGAGGTTTCTGTCTTATTCTAAATCAAATCAGACCCTGAAACAGGAAGTAAAAGACCTTCCAGATTATCCATGATATTCCTCTTGCTAAGTTAGTTATTTGCCTTCACTGAACAATAAGCACACCAGGGCAATATAACATGTTGGAGGATCCATCTGTCTCTACAAGCAGTACAGAGTGTGTATGACTGATGCAAATCATTGGGACAAAGTGTATTGAAAGAAGTATTATCTAGAAATGAAGCTGTAACATTTATATTTACAGTGTCACTCTGTATTTCACTCTGTAATGACAGACACATACTCCCTTTCCCCCTAAAGCAATGTGAAAAAAAGTCTTCTGCAGTTTAAAGGTTTCATGAGATCAAAGTATAAACACAGAGAACAGTGTTAGTTAACAGTGCTGAAGCCTTATTCATTGGTTATCAGTAAAGTAAAAGTGCACTACAGTCCTCCTAAAGCAACACTTCATATGGTCACTCCAACTCCCTCACACAGGGACAAACTTGAGTCCAGTCAGGCTGTTTGAGAAGTCTGTAAATTCAGTTTTCAGACAGCCGGTCTCCTCTGAGTGACCTGTGGTTTCACTGTCAGGTAAGCTACATCAAATGTGTATTTGTGATGTATGGCAGGCTGAGAGTCTCAGCTGGACCTGTGTTATCCTGAAAACAAAAGATGAATTGCATAATGATTCAGTCACCTCTGGAATCCAGAAAAAGTAACTTGCACGCACTGAAATAGAAAATCTACATAAATATATTAGAGGAGAAGAATGTCACTGGGTCCTTATCTGGCTTGAGTTCAAGTACAGTAGTGATCCTGGTTTTAGTGTGATGTGTGTTTGGTCCCTGTGAAACCAGCAACTGAAGTAATTAACGAGACGCAAGATTATCACAGACTCCCACTCTGTGCCATTCGAACAGAAAGTGTTCTGTGTCCTGAAAGCATCATGTCTTTTTTTTTAAAGTTAAAAAAACAAAACAATGCTTAACGAACCCAAAGCCCATTTAATTAAATCCTGTAAAGTTTATTACTTAAGAGGCGAGATGTTTTCACCTGACAGCAGAGAAAAGGAACAGAACAAGTGAAGAGGCTTTAAATGAGAAGGAAGCTCTTAGTTTTGTTTTACTTGGTGACATTTTAGAACTGAAAAATGATTTGAGGATATTTCTCCAACGGTAAAATAAAGAAACCATATAAATGACAACCTTATTAATTTCAGTATGAAGTGTTGTATTACCTGATACTCCAGCAGATCTTCCTGCAAACCAAGTGTGATTCATAATTTGAGGTCTGACAGATCCAACCTCTGATATAGATGAAAATATGATGATCATATTCCCCCCACGTTTGATTTTATAAAGGTGAGGCTTATCAACCATTTTGTCTCACTCATATTAAAATAAACTCTTTGTCCACCTCCTCTCCAGAGTCTGAGGATTTTTTGCGCGCCGTCTTGTCCTTGTCCCGGTTTGGAGATTGGTCCTTGGTCTTGAAAGAGCTGTGATCCTCAGAGTTGGTCCGGAGAGGGCTGGGTCGCTGCAGAGAGTCTGACACAGAGCCCGCCCTCACTAAAACAATAAAAGAGAGAGAGAGAAGAAAATCAGAAGAGCAAAGAGACGGGAAGCATCGCAGGGGGAGAGAGACATGAAACAGGATACAGTATGATGATTATTATAAAAAATATCTTTGGATTCATTTGGCTGTAAATAAGACGGTTGACTTATCTACAAATAAGAACTTACACCCAGTTTGAAATCAGAAAGTGTAGCAAAATAAAACCATATTTCCTCGATTTTTAATATATCAAAACTTTAGTGACAATCTCTCCACAAATTCTCCCAAATGTCTTTTTCACTTTTGGAAATTGTCTTCAATGTAAGAAATCTTCAGTGACTCAGAGGGTGAACAGGATCTGAGTCCCTGAGCAGCACTAATTATTTTAAACTTCCATCCCCCAACAAACAAGTAGCATAAGTAAAAATAAATTTGCCTGAGATCATGAAAATGTATCAGAAGTGCAAATGCTTGACAGTCCCCAATGGGTGACACGAATAACATACAGGGAAAAAGGAAGAGAGGATACATAAAACATAAGAGAGAGAGAGAGGAGGGAAGACGTGAGGAAAAAATGATCAAAGCTGCCTGACTGTTACATAATATATGGTAGATGAAAGGGATGAAAGAACTGTGACCTGAATCTATCAGTCTGTCATATTGTAGGTGTAGACAGACAGTCCATGGGAACAATGAAAACGTAGAGTGAACTCTGGACTAACACCTGTCAGACAACCTGTCATCTAACAGTGTTTACAGGAGAAATAGAAAAGTCTATTCATCAACAGACAGATTTTGTGACCTACCGTCCTGAGTGGTTTTGTTTGCTGGCTGTAGACCGGTCTGTCCGTCTTTCTCTTTCTCTTTCTCTGACTGAATCCTCTTCAGAGTTGAAGGAAGAGCTGAGGCTTTAGGAGACACGCTGCCACTGCTGGGTGATTCTGGACCCTCATCTGTGAAAACAACCAAAAAGACAATGTAAAAACTCAACATATATGTTCTGTGTGTCAAACAGCTACAAATATTCATTTAATTGTGGGTTTGAAAGCTCAAACTGTACCCAGGCTCCTGGTGCTGCTGCTGCTGGCGCTCCTTGGTTTCTGTGGGATTGTGGGTCGTGCAGCCAGTGCAGGCTTTGCCCCCTGTGGCACCGGTGGTTTGGGACTCACTGGTCCTCCAGGGGAACTGGAGGAGGACGTAGCCCTGAGACGAGGGGCCGGCTCTGGCTTGGCTTCGACACGAGATGGGGTATTCTCCGGAGAGCCAGTCCGAGGTTCTGATTTATTAATTGGGGCAGCAGAAGACCTGCTCTCTGAAACCGTTGGCTGCGATTTGGCTGCTTACATATACAAAAAAAAGATGCACATAAATCTATTTAAAAACTGTGCATGCAGACAATGGCTTTTACGGTATGTTCTGTATGAACCCAGTTCTTATACAGTATAATGAACCACAATATAGCTCCTTATAGCCAAAAACAGGTCTGCATTAATCAGCAACAGTTAGCTTTATAAAACAGCTTTGTTCATAGGTTTTTTACTGCCCCTTTAATATATTTCTTTCTGTATTTATCAAACCATTGCTTACCTGTTGCATTGCTGTCAGGCCTGTCCGGGCTGGAAGACTGGAAGAAACACAAGGACAACATATAAAAAGGGATTAAGCCAGAAAAGTAAAACCAAGAATTATTCCTCCAGTTTTACATCTTGATACCAACTAATACCGTCTGTACAAACACAACAACAGACTACAATCCTTTAAAAATATAATTCTCCCATTACATTAAGCACATTTTAGTTTTAAGCTCTTATCTAAACTGAATGGAGAAGTGCAATTCTGTCAGACTTAATGTTCATGTAGCACTACAGAGCTAAAGTTGAACAGAAGGGGGCACCCTTGAGTTACAATCTTACATTATGCTAAAGCTAAAGATTACACAACCATGCTCTGTTAGTCCTGACCTGTCTTTTGAGTAGCTGACCATTTTACCTTCACACAAAAAAACACATGCACACAAGACATACACGCGCGCGCACACACACACACACACACACACACACACACACACACACACACACACACACACACACACACACACACACACACACACACACACACACACACACACACACACACACACACACACACACACACACACACACACACACACACACACACACACACACACACACACACACACACACAGCTGGAAGCCAGCCAGAATAAGCAGATGGCAGAAGAAGCTTTAGTGACACTGATACAAGGTCAGAAAAAAAAAACCCTAATGCTTCCAACACTATAAACCTCTTAGTGCATGTGAACACACAGACACAGGCCTACACACCAACAGTTTGCAGAGCAGTAACTAGACAGGGACACCATGTGAACACACACTTACAGCTGCCAACACTAAATTATACTATACAGTATAATATACAGTTCATAAAACAAACTGTTATTCCTTCTTTTGTTCTCTTACTTTTGACTCAAAATAAAGTGGATTTCTAAGAAAATAAAAATAAAACTCTTCTTTGAGGGAAAGTGGTGATGCAAGTGGATTTAGAAAAATGAACAAGCCTAGTTTGAGTATTCAAGTGTATGAACTGTGCTGAAGTTAAAGGCTTCTGGGTAAATTCAGGAAATTAATGTAGGTGAAATATTCCGACCACATTTCTATCCTGCTGTGAGTCATGACAGAATTTGGGAATCAGCCTTCTTTCAATCCAATTTTTGTTCATGCTTCCATCCCTCCTGTTAGCACTTCCCTCCATCCTTCTCCAACCTAAGAACCATTTTCACACATTGTTGATGTCTGGAAGAAAATTGGGTTTGTTTGTTTTTTTTCTGTCAAAATGCTGACAGGCGGAACGACTAGCCTAAAGATATATACAAGCCTTCTTATCTAAGCATCCCTGTGTGAGAGAGCGAGAGCGAGAGCGAGAGAGAGAGAGAGAGAGAGAGCAATCCTTTTAATTGGTAAACATCACAGCCTTGACAAGCGTAAAATGAATATCAAAAGTGCCTTCTGGCCAAAACAAAGTCGAAAACCTGGAAAAATAAACATCTCTCACAACCCTACCATAAAAAAGTATTTGGATACTTAATGTAACTAAAAGTCAATTTCTATAGATCAGCAAGTCAACGTCTACTCTTCAAAACTGAAGGTTCAATCTAACAAAGAATAAAATAACTAAGCTTTACTTTATTTGACCTTGTTGTGTTTTAGCGTTGTTTACTCTTGTTTAATACTAACTTTATGCCTCATTTGATTTGTCTTTATCAAGACAAAAGAGGAGTACTTCATAAATGATTGAACAATCTCAACTCACGGCCCTCCTACTGACCTGACCTGGACCTTATGACACCTCTAGCACTGCATCTATATGTTGACCTTATAACATGTTCTACGATTACAGGCTCCAGAAGAAGCAGGAAGTCGATTTGAAGATGAATTTGACTTTCACCACCTGCCTGTTTCATCACCATAATTCCTTTTATTTGCATTGATTGTTGTTGACCTTTTGTGTTTGCATGTTGTTCTTTCCCTTTCGTATGAATCTCTAGACTTCTCTCTGTTTGGCCTGATTTTTGATGTTATTTTATAATTCCCTGAGTTCCTGCTTTTGCTTTGTTTGTAAACATCTGTTTTAAATGCTGGTATATAAATAAAGTTATTATTACTATTGACTTTTTTACCTGTCTAGAATAAATGCTGTAAATTTGAATCTTTAATAAAAGTTGCCGGTGCACAATACTGTGTACTTAATGTTTCTCAATCCTGTCCTTTCCAGACGTTTGTCAAATCTAACCGTCTCTCATCTGTCCCTTACTTCCCTTCTTTCTTGGAACCCCAGAGCTCACTTTTGAAACCTTCCTCACCTTGTGAGCTCGCCTCTCCTGCTTGGCCTTCATCTCTGCTAGCAGACCACTTCCCATCATCTGTAACCCTGGATACCGTCGACCTCCCTGAGGACTGCCCCGACCGTCTGAGCTTTCCCAAGGCTCGTCAATGGAGTCTGGAGTCCTCAGCTCCTCTGAGCGATCAGAGCTGCTGCTGTAGTCTGTGTGCTGCGAGCGGCTGGAGGCGTCTCTGCAGCAGAGACAGGACTTATTAGAGACTCAGTGGTACCTGGTACACTAAGCTTACATAGCTAAAAGGTGAAGTATTGTTCCTAAACAAAAAGATATCAATATTTTTGTTGAGATGTTTACCTGGATTTTGGCTCCGGTGCTGGGCTCCTTACTGCCGTCTTTGGTGAGGAGGGCTCTTCAGGGATTGTAGGAGCTGGCGTTGAGGTTACAGAAGATGAAGGGGGCGGCGGGTTTTTCTCAGACTTATCTGCTTTATCTGATTTGGAGGAACGTTTAATGAGGTTGAGGAATCCTCCTTTACTCTTCTTCTTCTCTCCATCCTGAGATTCTGAACTCTTCAGGGAACGCCTGAGAGGAAACGCAACGAGAAACATTAGGAACAAGTACACAGCAGTATTATTCTACTGGAAATGGAAATACAGGAATGATAAAAAATGTAACTAATGACAAGTCCTTACTTAGAATCCATCTTTGTGACTTTAGTAGAGAAGAACTCATCAACACCTTCATCAACCCTTCCCATGAGGCCATTCTGCTCCCCATCCTGAGATGGAGTACTGTTGATTTGCTAAGGGGCAAAGTTGAAGAACCAAATGTCACTTGTTCTTAATCTTTTCTGTTTAACCTTACATTCGATGTAGGGAGGATTTCCCCATCATGTCTTGACCTTGAAGGATGAACAAGCTCTACTCACAGGTACTTTGCTAGAATGCATTTTCTTGTTCCGTCGGGGTCGTAGCTTGGTGAAGTGCTGCAGCTTCTTTTCCTCCTCAGACGGCAGCTCCACCATCCCCCCCGGTGTACGTTGCTCCAGTTTTGACAGGATTTGAGATGGAGTAGGGGGAGTAGCGGGAGTTCGAGATGAAGAGTCCTCAACATGCATAGGTACGTCCTCCAGAGCTTTGTCCAGGTCAAACTCCATCTCTGCAGAGTGGACAGGTGGTGTGAGTGCAAGTGGATGTACAAAAATAATGCAAGTGTACCCTTACCCACCAAAAGGTGTAAGTAGTATCAATATTATTATTTATTGAATAGTCTTTTCAGAGTAATTTAAAAAAAGCTGTGGGAAAGAGCATTTAAATAATATTTATTGTTTGACAACTTTATGATGTTAAAGATAGAGTCTGTAGCTTTTCTTCAAAAATAAAATATAGACATATATTATTATATAGACACATATTATAAGACTTATCTATTATAACATACTTTTATAAAGTAATGCTGCTCAACCATCACTCACAGAATGGGCCTCTGTATTTTCATGTTTTGGTTTGTTTTGGTTGACACGGGATGTTTCTGGACGGGCAGCTGGTGTGTTTCCCCCAGCCAATGATGTGTGTAGGTGAGTTTAGGAGTGGATATAATTCAGCGATTTAATACAATTCAAACTAGCAAATATGAAGGACGCAGATGTCGCAGTAAATAAGAGAAAATATAATCACAGTGAGGCGAAATGCCAAGCAGATCAAGCTCCTTGTAAAACGAGGGTGAACCTCCGGTTAGCTATCTGTTGGCAGGGAGGTGTAAAACATGTGCTTGCATGGGGTAGCTTGCAGTGTAGGTACAAGCAGTAAACTTACATACTACATCATTCAGGGGGTGTGTGCTTCTGGGGGGGCGATGAGCCAAGGAGGATGAGCCCATTTTGAATGTTTTGTTTAGAAACTGCAACAAACAATGCTACTGACTCTACCTTTGAAAATAAAATACATGATAAAAACTGCTTACCAAAGGCACGTGACACAGGCCGCAGCATTCTGCTGTGGATACTCTTCCTCTTGGATTTAGGAGTCATCTGAAAAAGAAGTTTTTTTTAATTATTGACTGACCGTCTAAATAATTGTCATTTGGATAATTAATGACTGGTTGAACATTCCATTTCATTAAAAAAAAATATATATTTTTTTTAAAAACAACATCCTGTTTGAATAAATAATCAATCTAGATTGTTAAGAATAAAACATGTCATCAGCAACAATCTAACTTTTCTGTTTAAAGTCAATGTACAGCTCCATTGAATATCATAATCTACCAGACATAACACCCCATCGATCAAAACAGTCTAATTATAACTCATTCAATTTACACAATGCTAAATCTAATACCACTTTCTTTGTAAACAGGTAAACACTGTATTGTATTGTGATCCACATTAACAACGTGTTGATGGCATACCAAGCAAATGCATATCATATCATTAAGAACATTTTATTGAGGTGAAAGCATGTAAAGCTTTGAGTGGAGAAGCGGTGCAATCTTGAGCAAAATATCCTCTCTCATTGTTGGCAATCAAAGGTGTCAACTAAGAGTAAGGAAGTGACACATAAATGCAACACCCTTTAATCATAGTGCATTTTCAGACAATACTTATCTTCAATTATAGTGATCAAATAAGCAATATGGGAGCATGTTTGTGATAAAGAAAAGCTGCAGCAGAGAAAGAGAGATGGTTGAGAAGAGAGGCAGAGGGACAGACGAGAAGTACTCACACTGGTGCAGCACAAAGTCTCCATGGAGCAAAGGTTGAAGGAGAAGGAAGGAAAGAGGAGGAGAAGATTGAAGAGGAAGAGAGACAAAACACAGTAAGGCAAAGAGAAGACAAAATGATAGAGAAAGCTGGGACATCCATGACCTCTGAATGCTCTTTATTGTTGGAAAACAGGAGAACTAAAGGTCAATAGACCTTAAAGAGGGAAGGGAGATGAAGCAGACAAGACCAGAGACAGGAACGTGTAGCCTTCAGTTAATGAACAGCTACAAATCTTCATTAAACATGAATTAAAAACCAATCACACCTCATCTCAAAATCCATATATGTACACAGAATGTGAATACATTTTTTTTTTTTGGTTTATCATTCTCTTAAGTCCTGCAAAATAAAGCCCCTCCTTAATGTATAAATGTTAACTAGAAACTATTTCATATTTTTATTCTCTTGTATAGCATATTACGCTCAGTGAAATTGCTCGCGTTGAGTGTATCTGTTAATCCAGTGAAAACAATAAAATAATGACATTGTGAATTATTAAACATGATTAATCTTTAAACTCAAACTTGGCTAAATAATTGTGTTGAATATTTGAACCTATTGGGCTCAAGTCCACAGGTTAACCACCCAAACCTACCATGCATGTCTCCAGATCTTCCAGCCTCTCAGCCTCCAGTATCTCTGTTGATGCCCGTTTAGGAATCTTCTCCTCTGGAACATCCAGATCTACTGATTCCTGCTGCACCAAAGGGCGACCTCGCCGCACCAGGTGGTCAGCCTGAAGAGAGGAGGAGTAACCAGGAGCAGAGTTGTTGTGAGAAGATGTGGGTGCAAGAACAAGAAAAAAAGAGAGTAAAGACAAGATGAAAAGAAAGAAGGAGAATGGAGGAAAGAAGGCAAACAGAGAAACTAATAAAGGATGAAATGGGGGACAATCACATAAACATATTCAGACATATAAAGTAGCAGAACTATAACCTTAAAAGGCTAAATATCAGTTGATGCACCTAAAACTATGTTCCAGCATTGGAAATTAACAGGCATGATGAATGAATCAATGAGCCAGTTTGGAGTTTAGTTAACTTTTCTTACCAGGGTAAGTTGGGAAGAGGACAGTGCTTCCAAAATCTCATCAACAATGCGATCGGATAGGAAGGAGGCCAAACTCAGTTTCACCTCACTGAGAGAGAGAGAGAGAGAGAGAGAGAAATTATAAATTCTATTTGACCCTAAACAGAGAGAACAAGCTGGCAGGGTACCTGAGCACAGTGAGTGAGGAGCGTGAAAGGAAAATATCCAAAGAGATCAATACTTGCATTTAAAAAAAACCATGAAGCTTAATTTTCAGAATCTTGTATAGAAGTAAAATTTGCTGCTGGGCGTTTATTTCAGAAATAATTATTGTTTGTTTTCCATACACAAAGGTTCAATACTACTCTAACTCAGCATTTAACTCTTGTATGCTCGTGTTGGCTGACTTGCTTTGTCTACTTGTAGACAATCATTTGCATATCCTTATTTATAAGGATATAAATAAAGAAACTTAACCAGCTTCTGTCTTACTGGTGTGACTTTATTCATGTGAAAAATGCTGGAAGCTAGAGACTTCCTAGGGGAAAAAAAGAGTTTCAGGTACTCTGCTCCTGCAGCTTGGAATCTTCTGCAGGAGGACTTAGGCTGTGTGAGCTGGTCACTTTAAATCATTTTAGAAGTGTTGAAGGTGTTGGAGGAAGATGTTTAGGTTGTAGATGCTTAGACTAATGAATATCTGCTTTGTGACTCAGGATTGGTTGATCTGCTGCCAGGACACTCTTGTAAATTAGATAATTAATCTCAAACTGGCTTTCCTGGTTCAATAAAACAACAACAACAACATAAAACATTGTACCAAACACCAACACACCTGATCTTGTTGATAATATCCACTCCAGACTGCTCCAGAAGGGTTTTGGTCACAAAGCTTTTGGGCACAACCATCTTGGCTGAGCTGGCCTTCATTAGCTCTGGACGTAGATTACTCCTCATCATCACGTGAGGACACAAAGACTCTGCAGCATCAACCATGGACTCCAACAGGGCCTGGAAACAGTTAAAATAAGGGATGGATATAGGTGACATTTTTGTGTGACCCTGTGCATCACAATGACTGACATGTTGACATGGTTTGTAAATGGTAAGGTATATCCCCTAAGTTGTTTTAGATTCAAAGCCCTTTGACCAACAATAAAAACAAGTGTAACCCATTATCTCTAGGTAGAAATATTTGGGTGCAAAATCAATAGTTAAACTATCTTTCTCTCATCTCTGGGATAAACGGTGTTATCGTACCTGCAGTTGTTGGTCCATGACGGTCGTCACCTCCCCCGCCATCGACTCCAGTTTCTCCTGGATGGGTCCTACTGACGAGCTGTTCACCTCCTCTCTGGCTGCTGATCCCAGGTGGTAGAGGTTAGGGAGCAGCTGGAGGACACATAGAGGAAGATATTGGCTCAAGTACAGGATGTAAGTAAACTACTAGAGATCTGTTCTCTAAATGAGTTTGTAGACTAAACCTTCTCATTCACATGCCCCTCTTAGGCCCATTTAGGATTTAGAATTTCCTCACAGTTTTAGAGTTTCTGGCATCTTTGATGAGGTTCTCTGCTGATCTGACGTCCTCCAAGATGGCATCTGTCTCAGAGTTCCTCAGAGAGTTCAGGTGGTCCTGCACCTTCACACAAATCCTTTCAATCATCTGGAAAACAAAGATAACACATGAGAGTTTGTGTTTGAAATATAAAGCTGAAAATATATTGTGAATGTTTAATTAGTTCAGGTAGAATTTTACACATGGTGTGTGAGTGTGTATTAGTTAGTTTACACACTTGTTGTGTGGTTGTTGTTACAATGCCCTGCTGCAGCCGATACGCCTGCTCCTGTAGGTATTTTCTGGTTTCATGGTTCCTGTACAAATAATTCTCAATCTGCAGGGGGAAAAAAACACTTCATGTTAACATCATTAATGAATATGATTATTATTGGGGGGTTTTTCACACATGCACAAATTTGCTGAAAACATCTCAAATGTTTTTGGGGTGTGCTGCATCGGTGGAGGCGAATGGCCGAGGTTTTCACTCTGACTTTACAGAGAATTTGTCCTCCTCTCTGGTAATACTTCTGCACGAGCCCATGTGTGAATGGCCGGGCAGGGGTGATGATGATGACATTTATATCATGTGACACTGGTGCAATTGTTGTACAGGCAATAACACAGCTTTATCCTTTTTCCTGCTTGCCCGTATGTTCTTTTCTACATTGCCGTTAATAGAGTGAATACGTTCAGTTACACCTAGCAATGATACTAAGAAAAAAAGCTTTTATTATAGTGTCAGACTCTGTGACTTTATTGGCAATTTCAAATTTCTGCAGCGTTTTTTTACTCCATGAGATTCACTTGTGTCCGAGAAGTCTTCACGCTGACATATAGTATGTGACAAAGTAATTCAGAAAGATTTCAGGGGAAGGCTGTCCTGAATTTTACCAAGAAATGTTCAGGGATTCATGTTTGAAAACAGCTTTTTTAAAACAGAAAGCTCATCTTTTTGATTTTCTGTTATATTATGGAACGTAACATGCACTGTCAAAATCCTGTGAACCTACAACAAAACTGAAGCAGGCTGTATGAACCAAAAAATAATATTTCATGTACCCTTAGTAAGGCGTCCTCTGTCTTCTCTGGGCCAGCCTTCAGAGCCTGGGAGGCATCGATGATGGGGATGGGCATGAAACGGATGGTAAAGTTCCTAATTGACACACATGCCCGGGACATTATTATCATGTTTACATTTCTGTGGCAGGTAAAGAGGCAGAGACATGTTTACAGACGTACGGATAGAAGACATTTCAATAAACAAAAAGGAAACTGATGCATCTCACATTACTCTAATACAATGAACTGGCATCATTACAGAGGTTTCTATCATCACAGCGTATTAATATTCATTATATGATCAAGAAAAGAAGGAGCTGAATAAGGAGAAAAAATGTATAAATAATGAAAAAGTACAATGAAAGGCAGAGAGATTGAACTGACGGAAAGAAAAGGAAGGAGGCTGAATTGGATGTTGATGGTTTTGAAAACTAAAAGTTAAGAGATTCATCTGTACTCAGACGTGCCTGGCAGCACGATGAAACAGAAGCACACATGAAGAACCAGCAGCCAACATGATGCCATGACTAATAAAGAGTTGACTTCTGTATGAACTCGGCTGCTCTCCTCCCTCGTCTCTCGAGTGCTCAGATTTGATGTGAAAACAGCCAAGACATCTTTCAAATTCAGACAAGCTATTCCCTCTATCAACACCAATGAACAGGATTTCTCTGTGTGGCCTGATCTGTGCAACCGTGGTCTGATGTCAGAACGGCAGCTGGGATTGAACCCCCAACCTTCCAGTTGAGAGAAGATGGTTGAGAGTGGTAGGACTCTAACACTTAAATGTTACATGTGATCACATATGTCCTATATGTCCTAGACATTTACACTATATTTTTAATGTTCGGAAATAATCTTAGCTGTCATGTTTGAGTTTGCTGACTATGGGACACTTTGTTCACTTTATCAATTCACTTTTTTTCCGCTTGCAGGCATTGCTCAGAATATTAAAAGTCTGAGAAAATATCTGAAGAATGCAACATTACCATTGAGTATTACCAAACACTTCCTGATAAAGAAGAACACGAGAGACAGGAGGAAATTGACTGCCATCAGAAGCACACACAAACATACACAGCTGCACTGCTGTACAGAGTAGCAAGAAAAGAAAACGTCTTTCAATAAACCATTACCGAGACTCAGAGGGGAATTGGAAAGATGGGCTGCTCGAAGGATATGATAAAGAGAGAGAGACGATGCACTTGCAGATAAATCCCAGAAGAAAACTAAGTGTAATGTACATGCAGCTTCATACTCCTGCAGAATACTGAACATTCAAATCTACAAACAGTGAAAAAAAAAAGCATCATTCATTCAGTCTCAACTCTCACTTTCTGCCTGTTGTGCTCTCATCCTTTCTCTTCTTCAGCATCTTTTTCTTCCGCCATTGTGTCTTTGTAGTTTTATTCCCTGTGTTAGTTACAACCTGTTTTCCTTCCTCTCATCCTCTTTCCTTCTCTTCCTGTATAAACACACCTCGAGGTGGTCCTCCTGTTCTGCACTAATCCAAATAACATCTGTGCTGCAACACACTTAACCACACATGCATCCCTTTAGCAGTGTATGTATACTTTATCACTTACAGTATCATCAGCATTGAAACATATACTGTTTGACTGAAGGTGCTGACTGAGCTACTTACTTCTCCAGAGCAGCTGCTACATCCTGAAGACCCTGAGGGCTTGTGTTGTTTTTATCCCAGATCACAGTCCTGCACAGAGAAAAACACAAGTGGCACAAGCTAAGAGATTGCCTACAATCACCTCTGACCTACCTTACTTTTCAAGTAAATATAGGGATAATAAATTATAGTAAAAATATACTTTAAGGATTATTTTTCGGGCTTGGTCAGCCGTTGACCTCTGAACATATGCTGACCTGAGTTTGGAGTTGATCTGCAGCGCCTTGGCCAGCATCTTGGCTCCCATGTCCCCCATGGCATTCCCGCTGATGTCTAACCTGGTGAGTGAGGCGTTGCTGCCCAGAGCATTCAAAACGATGGTCAGGTCACTCTTTAATCTGGAGTCTGCGAGGGACAGTGAGGTGAGGGGCTGTGGAGGGAGAAGAGGGGGGAACAGGAGAATGTTTTTAGGGGGGTTTATATGATGAGAACAAGAGGTAAAATGATGTCTAATAATGACAGACTGTTACATCTGGTTTGGTTGTTGCAGTGTTAAAGGAAACAAGGGCAGACTTTGGTTTATCTACCCCCTGCTGGCTAATTAATAGAGGCAGAAAGAAATGAGCCCATTTCAAATTCTCTGTATTTATTTAGCTTTGGCATCAATATCAAACACTTCATCAATGTCTTGGCTATTGTTGTGTATATCACTGCCAAATTTAACAACAGCTATAGTACTTTTTGTTGTTAAGAGCATTAATATTCTCTTAGGCAGCACCAACTTGTTTCCTGGCAAAGTGACTTTGAATTCACTGCCAGTAGATGCTTGGTGTCATCTTATCTTATATTTATGTTTTTATGATCAGTTTTTTTTTCTGTGATGTTTGGTACTTCCTCAGGATCACAGCAACTACTGTATGAAAACACTACAAATAATTCTGAAGATTAAGCGTTTCCTTTTTAATATTTCTTTTTTTTCCTTTCAATTCTGGAAATATTTATTTACTGCCAACAGTTTGAACTAATGTCATAAGCATGTTATCTAAAATATTTTGTTTAAAGTATTTTTCAACCTCCCCTTTCACATAAGCAACAGAAGTGATATAACTAGATGTTCCTCTAGGTGTGTGTGACTCAAAAGGGCAAAGCTAAATTAAACATTCATCTGAGGATCAAGAGGACTTTCAAAAGACCAAAACGTCAGAGGTATCATCGTTCCTGACTCCACAGGGCAAAATGAAAAATTCAGCACTGGATCAAGTGGATTTATTTGTGATATGAGACTGATATGAGGGTTTACAAATGTCCTGCAGAGCCCGTCTGTTCAGCACAGCTGTGCTGCCCTATGACGCATGTCATTTACACAGCTGGAGAGTCAGCCAGAATACACTGGAGAGTGACGACCTGCTGCCACACCGAGGGGCCACGCGGCCTCGGGTGCAGGGATCTACCGGTAATGATCCTTCCGCAGGTTCACCTATGGAAGCCTTGTTATGACTTTTACTTGTCTTCCGTTGGGAGAAAGTTAAGGGGAGTGTCAGTCCTTATTTTAGAGACAAGAGTAATTGACAAAACTGTTTACAGCTGTAAGTAACTCTTTGAATGTCAGCTAACCAACAAATTCAGATTATCAGTTTTCAAAACTCCTGAATTTGGATGCTGGAACATTGCTTTATTTTACAGTGCTGAATGACTTTGAATACGAGTGCTGTGAGTGAGAATCTAATTTAATTGAGTTTTTGTATTCATTTTTTTGTTTTTCAAAATGAGTCACTGGATGCCACACTGTAGTCAAGTTTGCCATCAGCTTGGCTGTTGTTTACTTCAGCATTCCAAGATAAGAATCCAGCTTAGCCTGGCCATACTGCCAAATAATAACCACAGACTGGTAGTCATACTACATTCTACTGTTAAACACAGTACGCAAGATGTAGTATGCAGTATGCAGTACATACTGCATTCAAATTAATTTTCAGTATGTGGTTTCAAAAAACAGCCACCGTTTTGTGCCTATTGCAGGTTTTTAATTCCTTATCTGCAAAGCAAATACTAGGAACTAAAGGGGCTTGATAAATGCAGTGGAGTAAAAATAATAATAAACAATATTTATTTATGGTTTATTTGATAGGGACATATATAATATACATAGACAAACTGAAAACAGCAATCCAATGCAAGTATCACAGTGTTTATAGCAGGTCCTAATCTGCAACACTTGTCCCTAGAAGGGTTAGCAGCTATCTAAAGAAAGCAGTAAATCCAGTGTGAAAAATTGAGCCCACACTTGTGTTTGGAACATGTGCTCACTGGAAATAAAGATTTCCTTTGCAGAATTTCACAGAACAAATCTAAATATGATACTGAGTGGGAGGCGCTCTCCTCCACATTGGATAACATGAGGGATGTCACACTAACAGGGCACACAGACGCAAAAGTATGCTAATGCAAAAAAACAGAACAGGGAAAGTAGAAGGAGCATCTTTCCTAAAGTGTCAAATGACAAAGAAATCTTGATATTAAAGTCAGCCTTCATGCCTTTTTGTGCGATGCCATTCAAAGAAGGGTCAATACAGCAAAGATTGATTTCTGATTTAGGTGATTAAAAAATATTTTTCCACTCTAACAAAGCTATTGTCTTTTAGGGGTAAGGTTAAACTGAGATTTCTTTATGCATTGATGTACATATGTTCATGAGTGTGTGCTAGAATAGCATCAACATGGTTATAAAGGCAGGAAATTACTTTTTTATGTCTGGTCTGCAGACATAAAAAAAAGCTGCAGAGAGAATTATTTACTGCCTGCCTGTGCTCCTGCAAGGCTCGGAGCAGACATTAAACATGCAAATTTACAAGTTTATGGACCAAGGACACGGTAGCTAATTTGTGATATAAATCAGTAACAAGATCCCTATCATTGTATTCCCACACTAGTTTTTAGGGCAAAACTTTGATTTAAAATGAAATCCTGTTGCTTAACAATGTAGTGGTAGCATATAAACCCAGTGCAAAAAAAATACCATCAGGTTGAGAAAGTAATTGTAAAAAAAAAGGATAGTCTATAATATCTGATTGAATATTTGTATCTTCTCCCTCACTGTAGCAAATGACTTTTACCGGCTCAGATTCTCGGCCGTTATTAATCACTTCAATAATGACATCATTGCTCTGGGTATGCATAAACATCATGATTAATAAAACCAAGGTAATGAGAACTTGTGCCCCAAGACATGCAAATAAGAATGACCTCATAACAGAGACAGATTAATCCATGAACTGTATTTCCATAAAATGATGAACAGTGTCTAATATTCTGATGAAACTCATTTCTCCTGCAGTGTATGCTCAGCAATATAACATCCTATCTCTTCACTAAAGTCTTCATTTGCTTGGCAGAGGGGGAGAGGATGCTTTCACTCATTACCTTTTCTCATACACTCAAATACTTATTATTATTGCAACACAGGAGAGATTGAGAATGTAAAGCTGTTCTTGGTAATATCTTTTTTTCTTCTGTTAAGCTTTTACGTCTTTAACTTAATGCTTGTGAACTCTGTCTGGTGTCCAAAGCTTCATTGTTTTTTGTTTTTTTTACAGCAGACACGTGTGAGTAAAATCACTTTTCTCATTCGATTCTCTGCAAGATTAAGCGACAGCAGAATTTTTCCTTTTATTGGAGAGATGATCAACATCTGCTTTATTAATCACATTTTGGGGAGCCCATATGGCCTTGCGGTTAGGTCCTGCCCCTTGTACGGAGGCCATAGTTCTCCGAGCAGGTGGCCTGGGTTAAAGTCCAAACTGTGGCTCCTTTCCCCATACTCCAGCAGCCATAAGGTATCCTAGGTTTACCAGCCTGGACTGAGGCCAGGACACAGAAACACAACAACGCAAATGTTCTGCCTTGATGTGTGTAACTGTATTTACACTGTGGGAGTGTTTGAGTGCTAGCTCTCTTTGCAGGCTACGCACAGGCAAAAGAGGTAACCATGTTAGACTGAAAACAATTTGACGGTTGTTATCTCTACAGACCCCTCTTATCTGAGTCTGCACATATGCCCTGGTTGTGAGGTACCCGAGAGACAGGTTCAGACACACACACACTCTGGCAACACTTTCAACATACAAGTACACACTTTACTTCCCTGGTCCAAACAAGTATCTGCAACACAGTTTTTTTTTCTCTACAAGCTGTTCTATGAGATGAGCTGTCCTGTGCATGATTCATATTCCTGACCATCTAGCCCCCTGCTGATCAGCCCTCCCACTTTTAACATTTTCCCATCACCATTTCCAGTCCCATCCATCCCTTTTCTCCTTTCTTTCTCCCTTTGTACCCAACCTGCTCGTCTAGATAACAAGTTCATCGAGGCCATCTTACACACACACACTACAAGCACCCAGAGACCAATCCAGCAGCACAGAGCAGCTCCCTAGGACCGTTAATCTAGCACACCAGCCACTAGGGGAGGAATAAGAGGACAGGCATCTGGGCAAGATTTGTTACAGCTCCCATGATGGACAGAGAGAGCAAATGATTGAGATGCATTGGGGGAGAGAAAGGATGGTTAGATTGTTAGAAATTATAGAACATGTTTTAGATTTAATAATAATGATATTTTGTATATATTTTTTAACCCCGATGTAAAAGGAAAAATACTAAAATTAACAAAATCAATTGCCCTTAAAGAGGACAGAGGGAATTTAGAGGGTATGATATTAAGTCCAGGATATTTTTTTATTTTAAATCCAGCTGATCATCATCAGCAGAGAGTCTTACAGTCGGTAATAACCAATTACGGTACTTTAGATAGATACTTTATTTATCCCGAGGGAAATTCAAAAAACACAACTTCATACACCTGACCAAGCAGTTTATGTGAGTAAAATTGCATGACTGTTTCAGTAGGTCTCTCAAACACCACATGGTTTCAGTTAAATCGGATACTTTATTGATCACTGGAGGGAGTTATATTCACACCAGAGGTCAGAGATCAGTTGTAGAGCAGCTGGTGGAAATGATTTGTTCATTCTAGCAAAGGCCAGACCGAGAAGGGGAATTAAAAACTCACCGACTCTTCTTCCTGAATCATATGGACCAGGCTGTCCAACACTGGGGCGAGGTTTCTAAGTCAGGCAAGAGAGAGAAAGGAAGAATTAAGGAAATCAGAAATATTAGGCTTTTTTTAAATTATTATAGTCATGACTATCACAAAAAAAATTAACTAATCATGTCTTTTTTTCTGCACAATTCTTTATTATATATACATTTTCTGTAAATCTCTGTTAATAGTAATCACTTCATTATATTCCACTAAGTACATAGTGAGAGAGTATTTACTGCCACATTGCATTTTCTGGACAAATCAGTGCTTTGTTGGATAAGTTTAGTCACACTAAGCCACAATCAAGCCAAACCCATGGCTTAACCAATAGGGTTTCTCTCTCAGCCACATCTGTACACATCAGCTGTGCAGCTTCTCCTCTGTGTTCTTACTTGGACTTGATGTTGTTGAAGTTCTTCCCCAGGGAAAGATGTCGGATGGATCTGTTCTTGGCCAGCCACACCAGCAGTGTGGCCAAATCTGAGTCCAGGCCTGGAGTTAAAGAAAAAGGATTAGAAATCCTAAAGCTGATTAAGGTTGATTTATGCAGATAAGAGATATGAAGCTTGAGTTTAGGATTAATGTTTAAAAACATGCAATAAATATAAGGTAAAAGAAGCATGGCGACTCCTATCTCACCATTGTCAGAGATGTCTAGGCTGGAGATGTTTGGGATCTCTGCAATACAACCTTCAAGGATCTGAGAACCTCCTGAACGCAACTGAGAGACAGAAGAGCACATTTCTCAAACATGTTACTACATACATTACAGTAAATACGAGTAGGGCGGGGAATCTTTGGGTGCCACATGAGTCGATTCAATTTCGATTCTTCGGGTCACTGATTGACTGATTAGCCAAAAAAAATAAAAATTGATTTTTTGGAAGTTATTAATCGATTAAAAATCTTTGAAGAGAAGAATCTTTTTTTTACATAAAACAAAAAATGTTCCCACCTCTACATGTGACGCACTCAGATTGTTCCAATAAGCGATACTAATACCTGAAATGCTTCGGATACTTCCTAAAATAGGCGATTAGTACCTGCAAATAGGCCAGTCTATGCTCTGATCCCAAAACTTGAGTTTTTTAGCCAACTGTTTTTTCCAACATCTTCCTTCAACACTTCACAGCAACTTATAATCATATTCATGTTTGTTTATATTGCTATATGTCTCTTGTATCCCTATGTTTTTTATCATCAATGTAAAGCACATTGAGCTTACCTGTCATGAAATTTGCTCTATAAATAAACTTCCTATTCTATTCTATTCTAACTTGCCAACCACTATGTTTTTGTTACAAACGGACACAACTCCTTTTTTAAGCATAGAGAAGAACTGTTTTTGGATCATTTATATCTGACCAGAGAAACCCGCTTTGTGGTAATAGAAGAAAAAGCATGTGCACTCAGATAGCAAAATGTCAGCAATTCTGCAATCATTTTGCACTAAAAAATCCAAACAGGTAAAGGAGGATGTCTGATGTATTTAAGTCTACAGTTTGAGTAGTGCTGCCATACAGTTTTACTATGATATGATACATACATAAATGAATAGTATGCATATTTTTATTACTTGAAAACAGATCTGAACTCAATTTCTGCAGATGCACCAGTTAAAGAAACCAAATGGTATGAGAAGGAACATGGTATGGACTGGAGCTTCTCTAGACATAATGAACACAGACGCACAGCACAGACGACTATTAATGCAAACATGCAAGAGGAACTTCAGTAAGTAACAATGCAGATCACACACAAACAATTGCAGCTAATTGTTGCTTCTAGTTGGATTTTTTCATTCCATGTTGATGGAAAAATGGACGCCTTGAAGACAAGGAATGGCAGAAAATAAAACTATCTTCCAAAACAGATGTGCAAATCCGAATGAGGAGGCATGAAATGTTAATTATTAAGTGTGAGCTCATTGGTACTTACACAATGGCCAAGCTTACAGAGGCATTAGGGTGAGAGAACAGCATGTCAGAGGCAACAATTACCAGCAACAAAATGCACCGAAGCGTAATGATCATACTTGTCTTCAGGAACACACATCTGTACAAATGCACTTAAAAAGAATCCTTATTTTGTGCGCTGTCAACCCACTCACAGCACAGACCTTGGGCTTCCTCCACCAAATGGTTCATTAGGACTTCAAAAAGAGGACAGAACGCATCATTTCCGCCACAGCTTCAGTTTGGGAGGATTTCTATGGGAGTCTGAATTGGATTTCCTGTGTAATTTGTATTCATGTGTTTTCCATTCAATCTGCAGCAAGCTGTCCTTTTCTGTGCATGCAGGGGTGGAAATGAAGGCAGGCAAGCACGAGCTAGTGTGTGTGTCTCTGTTTCTAAATGTGTGTATGTATGTGTGTGGGAGAAAATTGTGATGAAACAATCAGAGACAGAAACTAACTAACCCCATCCACCCCCACCCGTGTTCATCTCTCCCCCTCCACCCCCACCTGCTGCCTGCCAAGCACTCCATTAGACAGCCTCTTAATGGTGTCACTAGTGAGGCTTGTCAAATGGCTTTGAAACCTTTGGATTGGACAAGTTTCACTTCAAAACTATTAAACACAACACTTCAAAAAAACTGGAACTGACAAGTGCTAGTTCACAAGTGCTACAAATACTAAAAACAGGGAGGATAAAAAGTAAAAAATAAAATAAACAGATGCCTCCAAATAATCAACTTCTTGCAGTTGACCTCACTTATTCATGGTATTTAGAAGCATTGTGAGTAAACTGCAGCCTACTTTCACAGCGGATTCACCTGCATTATATAATCTGCAATACTGTGCCATGCATTAGTTTAAACTACAGCTGTGGGAGCCAGGTATCAGTTTGGGGGTAAGGGGTTTTCAACTTTGCCGTTGTTACATTAAAAGGTCCCATATTATGCTTTTTCTGGTTTTATATGCCCTTTAGTGTGTTTTCCAAGTGTCCTGTGCATGTTTAGGCACATCTATGTGCAAAAAGTCTGCGGAAACACGGCTTCTCCTACGTCCTCCTGTTAGCTGTAGCATTAGCCACATGTAACGCTCGGTTCTAGCCCCCCTCGATAAAAATTTGTCAGTGCGGCGTCATTGTCAGTGTGAGGTCACTGATCTAAGCCCATTGGCTCGTTGCGGCAAGCCCTGCAGCTCATGTTGAAATTTCCGAGAACCGTGCTGAGCAACTGACCAATAACGACAGAGCTGATCGGCAGACCAATCAGAGCAGACTTGGCCCACGTGGGGTCTAACAGTGTGGGCTCAGCAGAGTGTAGCTGACGGACTCAGAGCGGAGAGGGAGCAAGGAGGAGCAGTTCATGAAAACAGACACTTTTTTTGGACTTTAGCTATTGTGAACGTACAAAAGTAGGTACATAGATTAAATATACGAACCCCAAAAAGGGCATGATATGGGCTCTTTAAGATTTTAACATTACATTAGTAAATATAAAAAATATGTACTATAAATTGTGAAAAAGGTCTGTGATGTGTGCTTGCTTTTAACACACCCTGGCAGATATCACTGCAGTGCAAAACTGAAGTGTTTTGATCTGGATATTAAGTATGCATGGAGATTCACTTCAAATGAAATGATTAATGAGGGGAAAGTTGAATTCTCGGTCTTACCTCACAGCAGCTGAGGTCTAAAGAAACATCTTTCAGGTTGATGTTACTGGCCAGGCCAAGCAGGAGAGCTCTGAAACGATATTGTTAAATGTAAGTAACTATACAAAATGAAATATATTGTCAAATAACCTTTCTTCTGATTAATGTAATTACAGATCCATTACTCGTGAATCAAGGCTTTTCTAAAAGTGTTGAATGTTGAATATCGTTCCTTCAGCAGATTCTCATAGCAACAGCAACTAAATGATTCTCAGTGTCTGAATGTCGAAAAGCTTTAAATGTCGATGGGTTGAAATGGAAGGTCATAACAGAGTTTGAGCAACAAAATGTGCAGTCAGAGAGAATGTGGGGCAGAAGGAGCGTCTCCTCAGACACATTAAATGTGAATGAACCATTCTCTCACTTGAGGGCCTCTGGTGGCAGCTTGGTTCCTGACACATTGATGGAGCTGAGAGACATGGCACTGCTGAAGAAGTGCTTAAATGATGGAGGCACCTCTTTGCCTTTCCTACAGAAAGAACAAAAAAAAGAGCAGAAAAATAACCACTTAAAGCATTCACCGTATCTTCAACTTCTCTTTAAAGCTTTTTTCAAAATAAAATTCCGTAATCAAACCTGAATTCACTGAAATGTGAAACTATTGGTACTTTTTCTACATCCTAAAAGACTGTAACCTGTCTCAACTTGAATCTATTCCTCAATAAACAGATTTTTCTCAACAACTAAATGATGGGCTTTCTCAAAGGAAATCACTCAAAGTCACAGGCAAAACCTTTACCCCCCACTCATCTTGTCTATGTGACCCTCCCTCATGTCCTCTGCTCCCCTCCTCCCCTGATTTTGTCCTCAACTCCCCAGAGACAAACTGGAAAGCGAGATAATAATGGGAAGAAACTCCACCCACAACCCATCTGTTACACACACACACACACACACACACACACACACACACACACACACACACACACACACACACACACACACACACACACACACACACACACACACACACACACACACACACACACACACACACACACACACACACACACACACACACACACACACACACACACACACACACACACACACACACACACACACACACACACACACACACACACACACACTAAAATCGTACACATTTATCATCTCAAACAAACATACATGCAAACCCTTTTGAATCTGATCCTCCACCTGCACGCTGTCTGTAATGTCCCTTTGTCACCAGCAGGTGTCACACAACAACATTGAGACTGGCTATATAAAACCAAATGTAAAAAGGTCCCATCAGGTGAAGTCTGTCTTAATCCACTAAAAAAACACTTTTGATGTGGACAGCATTGCAATTCCATGGAAAGGAGACTCGCCCATGATCCAGCAAGCACATGGTGCATAACAATGTACAGGAGGTATACATTTCACACAGGAGAATTAACACGGACAACTTGAGGGCTTAAAAAAAAAGGCACAAGAAATCTTCTGAGCCTCGTCACAGATTACTATAGTTTTCCAAATATCCATTTAAAAAGCATTCTTAGTCCCTTATATGACGAAGCTGGCTGATTCTGATATAACTGTACAGGGTTAAAGGTAGAACATTTCCCTCTGTGAGATAATCTGCCATGTTAGTAATCAAAATAAAATACACTCTTTCTTGATGACTCTGAAAATTGTTCATTTTAATTTAAAGTAAGCCCACAAGGGTTCTTACCTGTGAGGGAAGACACTCTTTGACACGTTGAGAACAGAGAGGTGTTGGACCGAACCTCGCAGCAGAGCCGAGCAAACCTGGGAAATACACATCCAAACAATGGCGCTTCAATAACTGCATCAGTTGTGATTTTTTATTTTTTTTTATTTTACATGAAAAATCTTTAAACATCTTTGAGTTTGATCACAAAACATTATATTTCTGTGAACGTTACGAACCTCTAAAAACAGAGAAGGCATTGTGTCTCACTGTACATCACTGTGTTACAGTGTTTGTGTGCTCTGCTATACTAGAAAGCCAAAATATGATTGAGGAATTAATCAATCATTTCAGTGACAGCCAGACAGCTGGCTACATCTCAGACTAATCAATAAGTGGTATTTGGCTCTCTGACCCACATCAATACATCACATACAGTATTCAGAACACTTCACGGGCAGACCACAGCAACGCAGATTGAGTGGGTGTGTTAAATTGAATTATATTTGCCGCAACACATGTATTAATGTCTGACACTTCATCTTACAATGAAGTTTAGGATAAGCTATAACTCTAATGCATGTTGTTGGGTTTGCAGTGAGTTATTCTCTGAACATGTAGGGGCCTGTTTTGCTTAAATTGTGTTACCCATGATCATTAATCTCTTTACCAAATGATGTTGTTAGTAGGAGTTTTGTACTATGAGCACCAGGCAGACTGTCACACAGTATCAGTGTGGGACAGGACTCACCTGGTCCAATGAGCAGTCAGTGTTGGAGAGGTCAAGGATGGCCAGGCT